>NC_080419.1:108769938-109088617 GCF_029873635.1 Malania oleifera
CCAAAAAAACAAAAAAAGTAATTCTTCCTCCTCCTCTTCTCTTTTGTCTCTCCTTCTCTCCCTCTTTGATGCTACTACATCACCATGCCTCATATAGTCGTACGTCGAATGTGGACAATTTTTTCTCCATATAATTACCGAGATGCCTACAATATCAATAGTTAAAAGCTGCAATAATAAATTAATAGATTAATTAAGGACTGGAATAAATTGATGGAGAAAATTACCAGCAACTCACATTACTGCAAACGCGTCTGTAGTATCTTGAAGGTGCCACAAATTTGGCCAAAAGAAGGAAGGAAACAGTACCAATGTATCAACCACATTCTGCACAGAAGACTGCACTTCAGGATGAATGGTAGTGCCTAGTGTATATATACAAGATCACTGTTGAGATCCCACACCAGGAATGAATAGCCATTTCCAAATTAGTCATGCTGCAAGGCCACTTCCAAATTAGTCACACTGCACTCCAGCCAGCTGTTTTTCCCACTCTCCTTTCCTTCATCATTTCTCTCATCCCATCTGCCTCCTCCCATCTCCCAAGAGAACTATACAAGTTAGAAATCATTATATAGTACCCATCATTTTCTGGGTCTGATTCAATGGCAAGCTTTGCAATTCGGATTCCCATCTCAATTTCATTGTGAAGTTTACAAGCATTTAACAGAGCTCCCCACACACACCCATCAGGAGAGACAGGCATTGACTGAATCAAAGCTTCAGCCTCTTGCAGATTGCCAGATCTCCCTAGAAGATCTACCATACAGGCGTAGTGCTTCAAGTTGGGTCTCACATAATAATCTTGCATCCTATCAAACAAATACTTCCCCTCTTCAATGAGTCCTGCATGAGTACAAGCAGAAAGAATAGCAAGAAATGAAAGCCCATTTGGCCTAACACTTGATTTCTCCATCTGTTGGAATATTTCTAGTGCAGATTTTGCATCTCCATGCATCCCATAACCTGAAATCATGACATTCCAGCATATTACATCTCTTTCCTTCATTGAATTGAAAATTTCTCTTGCTTTGGTAAGTCCTCCACATTTTGCGTACATATCAACCAATGAAGTAGCAAGAGATAAATTGAACTCAAACTTTTCTCTTTTAATGTATTTGTGAACTTTGTCTCCATGCTCCAAAGATGCAATATGAGAACATGCTGAAAGTACAGTTACCAATGTTGCTATGGTCGGTTTAACATCTTCTAAAATCATTTTATCAAATAAATCCAAAGCCTCGGGGAAAAGCCCACTGTGACTATAAGATGAGATCAATGTGTTCCATGTGACAACATCTCTCTCTGCCCTGCAAAATACTCTCATTGCAATGGTCAAATCTCCATATTTTCCATACATGTCTATAAGTGAATTGACAACTGAGATACTTTTATCATTTGAACTTTTAATAACATAAGAATGAACAGAGCTGCCTAGATGGAGTGCTCTCAATTGGGAACATGAAGAAATCACTGAGACCAGACTGTTTGAATCAGATTCAATGCCCAGAAATTGCATTTCTCTAAACAATTCTATGCACTTCACTTCCAATCCCATTTTACTAAATCCAAAAATCATTGTATTCCAACAATCCCTATTACATTCCTTCATGCTACGAAAGAGATTCTCTGAAAGAGCCAAGAGTCCAAACTTACAGTACATTGACAATAATGCATTGTGAATCATTTCATTTAACACGTAGCATCTCCTTATAATAAATCCATGAAAAGCCTTTCCTTCATGGACCATCATGGAATTAGCAAACCCCAAAAGCATGCAACTGATGACAACTCCATCCGGATATATTTGGGCAGCCTGCATTTCAGAGAACATTCTTAAGCATTCAATCATATAACCTAACCTCGCATAAACTCCGATGATTAATGTCCATGAGATAATATCTTTATCTAAAACCTCAAGAAATGAAAGATAAGCTTCTTCTTGAGGGGTCTCACACTTTGCATACATGGAAAAAAGAGAAGATTGAACGACTTGGGAGCACCCAATTCCAGACTTTACTACTAAACCATGTAAACATCTACCTTCTAAGACAGCCCCCAAATTTCCACAAGCTTGAAACCCACCTTCCAATGTTCTAAAATTTGGTCTATCCTTATCACTGCGACCAATTCTATGCATCTCACAAAGATACTCCAAGCCCTTTTCATTCTCACCATTCTGCACATAACCAATCACAAGTGCAGTCCAAGCAACCACATCTCTAATGCGAATTTCATCAAATACAAGACATGCATCATCCACTCGACCGCACTTTGAGTACATGTGCACAAAAGAAGACCCAGCTGCAGAATTACCTGCAAGAAGTCCAGATTTTGAAGCCAACCCATGAATGTTCATGCCATAATTCACCAACATAAGCTCCGCACAGCTGGTAACAACCATGGGGATGGTGAAATGGTTAGGCAATGTGTCTGATTGTCGCATCATTTGATAAAATTCAAGGGCTTCTGCGCACTGCCCATTAGAAAAGTAGGATTTGATTATGGAGTTCCAAAGAAAGGTGTCTTTGAAGGCGATTGAATTGAACACTCTGGAGGAGGAATTGAGTCTGCAAAAAGAGGAATAGAGAGAGATGAGCTTCGCAGCAAAAAACAAGTTGTCGGCATTGCCAGTTGTGATTATGTAAGCGTGTGATTGGAGAAGAGATTGGATGTCCGGGATTTGATTGGAGAGGAAGTAGTTAAGGTGACAATTAAGGTAGTTGGTAACATTATAAGTGGACAATGATGAACAGAGACACTGTTGAAGAAAGGGAAGGCGGTGGGACTTCAGAACCAGCATACCTGTTTTCCATAAAACACTGTTTCAGACTTCCTGCTTACAAATTGAAGGCGGAGGGAGAAGGCTAGAGAAGGAAACTCAAACATTACAAGAACTCATACCATAGCAACTAAGGCTTAGCGTGACGAAAGAAAAAAAACTTTTTAAAATAATTATGAAAAGAGTTAGACTAATATTGTTGTAAAATTTATTTTATTTTTTTATTGCAAAATATTAAAAAGAATAAATTATTTTTTAATATTTGATGAAAAAGTTATGAAGTTGTAAAAAGTATTTTAAATTACTAAAATAAATATATATTTTTAAAAAATATAAAATGCATTAATGATTTTGCAATATTCAAGCAAAAGATTATTACCAATAACTGAATTGTTGTAAATGAAATAAAAAGAGGAAAAAAAAAATTTTGAGTTATGGAAATTCAAGAGTCTAGTTTTTCAGGAACTAAATGTTGTTAATCATCTTATTATCTCATTTTGTTGTAAAGCATGTCCTTATATAGGCAAATATATTGGCATTCCAAAAGTTAACCATATAATGAATCATTATGTGGGCATACCAAAGGTTGTAACCTATTATCTAGATAGTCATCCACATAAATATACATGTTTTACAATACTTTCCTTAGATGATTATACACTATGAATATGTCTCGTTAAAACCTTTTATTAAGGAAAACCCTATGGAACAAAACCTTAACGAAGAAAAAATAGTACAATATTCATACTTCTCCTAAAAAATACAATCAATTAAGAAATATCCTTAAGTTGTCGCATTCCAATGTTATACACATGCTTTTTGAAAATTAAAGTTGGCAATGTTTTTGTGAATAGATCTGCTGAGTTGTCACTTGAACGAATTTTGCAAATGTCAACATCTCCTTTATTCAGAAGTTCATTAGTGTAAAAAAAACTTTGGTGAAATATGTTTAGTTCTATCACCTTTTATGTACTCATCTTTGATTTGTGCAATACATGTTGTATTGTTCTCGTACAATATTGTTGGCATGTCATTCTCCAATGATAATCCACTTGTCTCTTTAATGTGTTGGATTATAGTTCTTAACCATACACATTCACGACTTGCTTCGTGAACTGCCAATATTTCTGAATGGTTTGAAGAGGTAGCAATGATCGTTTATTTTACAGATCGTCATGAGATAGCAGTATCACCACATGTAAAAATATAGCCTGTTTATGATTGAGCTTTATGAGGATCAGAAAAATATCTAACATCAGCATATCCTTTCAACACAAACTTTACTCCCTTTGAGTAAAACAAACTCATTTCAGATGTGTCGTGGAGATAACGAAGAACATGTTTTACTCCATTCCAATGTCTCTGAGTTGGTGCAGAACTAAACCTTGCCAACAAATTTACCACAAAAGCTATATCTGGTCTAGTGCAATTTGCAAGACACAAGAGTGCTCCTATTGCACTAAGATAGAGTACTTCAGGACTAAGGATTTCTTCATCATTTTCTTGAGGATGAAAAATATCCTTTCTCACATCAAGTGAACGAGCAACCATCAGGGAGCTTAATGGATAAGGTTTATCCATATAAAATTGTTTAAGATTTTTTCTATATAAGATGATTGATGAATAAGAATTCCACTTGTTAAATGTTCAACTTGAAAACCAAGACAAAATTTTGTCTTCCCAAGATCCTTCATTTCAAATTCTTTCATTAAGTAGTTAGTAGCCGTCGAAATCTCTTATGGAGTTCCTACTATGTTTATAAACTGCGACTATAGCAAATCTAGAATTTATCTTCTTAATGAAAATACAAGAACAGATAAGATTATTTTCATAGCAAATTTTCAACAAATATTCACTTAGACGATTGTACCACATTCGTCTAGATTGTTTCAATCCATACAAGGATCTTTGTAATTTAACATAATACATTTGTCATTGTTTTGGATTATATGCTTTAGGCATTTTAAATCCTTCAGGGATTTTCACATATATGTCATTATCCGACGAGTCATACAAGTAAGTTGTTAATACGTCCATGAGGCGTATGTCGAGTCATTCAGAAACCATTAAACTAATCAAAAATCTGAAAGTAACTGCATCCATAACAAGGGAATAGGTCTCATTATTATCTACACCGGGCCTTTGGGAGAAATCTTGTGCTACAAGACGCGCCTTGTATCTCACAATTTCATTCATTTCATTTCTTTTACGTACAAAAAACCTATTTATACCCAACAAGTTTGACATTCTCAGGTGTTAGGACTATGGTCCAAATACCTTACGTTTGGCTAATGAGTCTAGCTCAGCTGGTATTGCTTATTTCCATTTTGGCCAATCATTTCGATATTGACATTCTTCTACAGTTTGAGGCTCAAGCTCATTATCATTAATAATTTCTGAAGCAATCGCATATGCAAACACATTGTCAACAACAATTTCATTTCTTCTCTGCATATTTCCAAATTTTAATGAGATCTCATAATTTAACAGTACCGGTGTAACGCCCCGGCCCTTTATACGGACCCAGAGGGCTACTACACATATGTTATACCTGTATCTGATAAACATATATAAAAAAATCCGCCCTAAACAGGGACAAAGAGGTATATCTCATACATATATGTATTCATGCATAGTGGAAAACATAAACAATCTCAACGAGGTTCTATTAGACACATACCAGAGTTTTAACTGTATTCCTCAGTTCATAAGATTCATACTTAAAACATAAACTATATTATATCCCTTTACATTCAACTAGGCTAACAACTCAATACTAAAACAAAAACTTACATCTACTAACAAGACTATACGTGCCAAAGTCCCTCTAGGAGAACTAGGACCGATGTCCTATAGGACCTGAAACAAAAGTTGTAAGATTGGGGTGAGACATTTCTCAGTAAGGTGGAAGATATTACATCAGCACGTGACTTCATGAGTTTATTCCAATTAAAAATAGTTGCACAGTATCATATTCACAGTACAGTAATATAAGAGATATACGAACATAATACAATATCATTACAAGCGAGAGTCCCCGAGGTTAGGGGAGGGTACAGGCTCATACACTGTACGATTCCTTCCACACAGTACTCAACCTTGTGACTTAGCCCATTTTAGTTTTTAAATCATGTATATGAACATTTAGGACAATGACCAGCTTTGGAACTTTCAAAATATGCCTAATTACCCCATGGCACAGTTCGTGCAGGCACTGTCAAGCATCACAGATATAGTCTGACTGCCCCACTTGGTCCATTATTCCACTAGTGGCCCCATACACTCCTGCAAGCCAACTATCTCCATACCCACACTAACTCACATGTGTGGTTGCACTGTACCTCAGTTAGCAACCGAACCGCGCCTCAAGCTATTTAAAGCTTTAGATAAACTAGAGTGTCTTTCAACTCCTTTAGTAACAAGTTGTGGTCCCAATCAGTCATATATATAATTTACAATAAAACATAACAACCTGTGCAATTCTAGTATTTTCACAATCGTGATCATGCAAATCTTTCATGCATTCTTTCTTTCTATCAGACAGTGGTGTTAACAGGCACAAACGCTCTCGGTTCAACCCTTTCCACAAATAAAGCTAGGTGATTAACTAGCACCTGTTTTCCACATTTTCAGATAACAGAATGGATTTCAGTTTTCACAGTTCATTCACAAATATAACAGTTCAGTATGTTCCACTTCATATCATATGCCACGTTCATTTCGTAAAAAGCCGCTATAACAGTATATATAATTCAAGAAATACCATTTGGACCGCAAATAGGGGTGTCAAGCAGTTCCTTCCTTAGTTTAAAAATAATTTAAGTAGTTTTGGAAAGTTTGGAGTTCATAAACCAAAACCCCTATTTTAGCCAAAAATCGTAAAATCGTAAGAAACAACATTTATTCCTGGTAAAATTTTGCAAACAAGCAGTCAAAATGTGCATAAAGACAAAAGCTATCTTTTTAGCGGTTCAGTATTCTAAAAAAAAATACTGATGTAAATAAATCCCCTTACTATGACACAGGATTCTCAAAACCTAAAAACCGAAGAACAATACTTTAGTATTATTCAATCTACTACAACTCTACCGAAACGAAAACGAATTTAGATCTTTACCTCGATTTTTGGAAAAAACCCGAAAATCTTCAAAACGATGATCTGATCCACTATAACTGAAGAGGTTCTCCTTCTGATCCACGCAGAAACCTCTGATCGTCGAAACGGACAATGAACGACGAAGAATAGTAAAGAGAGAGAGAGAGAGAGAGAGAGAGAGAGAGAGAGAGAGAGAGAGAGAACGAGAGAGAGAGAGAGAGAGAGCTTTTGATTTTTCTTACCCCTTAAGCAACTGAAAATGATATTTATAGGGCCTTTGATTGAGTCAACTTCGTCGATGAAGTGGCGCCTTCGTCGACGAACTAGCCAGGCAGTTCATGGACGAAGTTCTACCTTCGTCGACGAATCCCATCCAGATATTTTCTTTGGTTTCGCTCAATATCTCTTCATCGACGACAGTCTAAATTTCAACGACAAAGAGCTAAAAGGACTTCATCGACGAACATAATGCCTTTATCGACGAACCCTGCCTTCGTCCAGCCCAAATTTATTACCTACCCTTATTTATGGCGGAGTAATACCATGGTTACAGCATAAAGCTTTGGGAGCTTACGATATACATTCCAAACTCTCCCAAAGATCATATCTACTTACTAAACATACTAACATACATACCTACGTACCACAAAATAACTGCGGGTACTTCTGACGTGTCTCCTATTCCAGTTCCCATGAAGCTTCCTCCACTGCTTGATAATGCCACAGTACCTTTACTATCAGTATTTCCTTAGTCCGTAACTACTAAACTTTTCGATCTAATATCTATACTGGTACCTCCTCATACAATAAAGCGTCGCTGATCTCTAGAGGTTCGTAACTCAGCACGTGTGATGGATCTGACACGTACTTCCTCAGCACTGACACGTAGAACATGTCATGAACTCTGGATAGTGTTGTGGGTAAAGCCACTCGATAAGCTATTGAACATATCCTTTCCAGGATCTCGAAAGGCCCAATATACCAAGTACTTAGCTTCCCTTTCTTTCTGAACCTCATCACTCCTTTCATTGGAGTGATCTTCAGAAACACCCTATCTCCTACCTCAAACTCCAGCTCTCGTCGGCGAGTACCAGCATAACTCTTTTACTGACTCTAAGCTACGTTGATTCTCTCCCTAATCAACTCAACCTTTGCAGAGGCTTGCTAAATCAATTCCGGATCCAGTATTTGCCGCTTACCTACTTGATCCCAGTACAACGGAGATCAACACCGATGACCATACAATGCCTCGTAAGGTGTCATCTCTATGTTGGCCTAGTAACTGTTGTTATACACAAACTCAACCAGTGGTAGATACCGTACCCAACTATCACCAAAATCTAGTACACAAGCCCGCAACATATCCTCCAGTGTTTGTATAGTCCTCTCAGACTGCCCATCCGTCTGCGGATGAAAAGATGTACTAAACGAGATGTAAAACGTGGATCTCAATTCGAAACAACAGAAACAGGGATACCATGGAGTCGTACTATCTCCTGCACGTACAACTCTGCCAGCCTATTCAAGGAATAGTTGACTCTAATAGAAATGAAATGTGCATTCTTTGTTAGCCAACCAACTACAACCTATATCGCATTTTGCCTATGCACCGCTGCAGGTAATCCCATCACAAAATCCATCGAAATGTGTTTCCACTTCCACTTGGGGATGTCAAGTGGCTGAAGTGGCCCTGCTGGTCTCTAGTGCTCCACCTTAACCTGTTGACATGTCAGACACTACTCTACGAATCAAGCAATCTCTCTTTTCATTTTGGACCACCATACAGATTCCCTTAGATTCTGGTACATCTTCGTACTGTCAAGATGTACGGTGTAGAGCGAACAGTGTGCCTCCTCCAGAACGACCCATTTAATTCCAGCATCATCTGGTACACATACCCTGTTATGGAATCTCAAAATCCCATCACCAAAGATACTGAAATCCGACTTTAACCCACTCTAGACTCCTTCTATAACCTCAACAAGCTCTGGATCCTCCTTGTGCGCTACTCAGATCCTCTCCTATAAGTTCGGTTGTACCACCAAGCTAACAAGAACGACCTGATGATTTCCTTCCACTACCTCCAAGCCCAACCTTTC
Organism: Malania oleifera; assembly: GCF_029873635.1. Taxonomy (NCBI): domain Eukaryota; kingdom Viridiplantae; phylum Streptophyta; class Magnoliopsida; order Santalales; family Ximeniaceae; genus Malania; species Malania oleifera. The sequence continues at coordinate 108,778,916 of NC_080419.1, forward strand.
CAAGTCCATATAGATCTGATGCTGAACTCCCACTGCTAAGACCGACGCCTCCACTGACATTCGGCTCAGAGCATCAGCTACCGCATTTGCTTTTCCAAGGTGATAGCTAATGATACAATCGTAGTCCTTTATCAATTCAATCCATCTACACTGTCTCATGTTCAACTCTTTTTGGGTGAAAATGTAATTAAGACTTTTGTGATCAGTAAAAATCTCGCACCTTTCACCATACAGGTAGTGCCTCTAAATTTTTAATGCAAACACTACAACTGCCAATTCTATATCGTGTGTCGGGTAATTCTTCTCGTACTCTTTAAGTTGATAAGAAGAATAAGAAACCACTCTGCCCTACTGCATTAGAACACAACCAAGACCCTTCTTAGAGGCATCACTGTAGATAACAAATTCACCATCCCCAAATGGAGTGTTCAGAATTGGAGCAGTAACTAGTCGCCATTTCAGCTCCTGGAAACTCAACTCGCACTCATCAGTCCAATTGTACCTCACGTTCTTCCTCGTGAGTCGTGTCAAAGGACCTGCTAAATTGGAGAACCCTTCTACAAACTGTCGGTAGTAACCCGCAAGACCTAAAAAACTTCTGACCTCCTGAACATTCTTCTGTCTCACCCAGTCCACTACTGCCTCTATCTTACTCGGTTCCACTGATACTCCTTCTTTGGACACCATGTGCCCTAGAAATGCAATCTGATCAAGCCAGAACTCGCACTTCTTCAGTTTAGCAAATAACTTCTTCTCCTTAAGCATTTGTAGTACCAGTCTCAGATGAACTTCATGTTCTGCAACACTCTTAGAATACACTAGGATGTCATCAATAAATACCACGATAAATTGGTCTAAGTATTCGTGAAAGACCCGGTTCATCAAATCCAAAAATGGTGCAGGTGTATTAGTCGAGCCGAATGACATAACCATAAATTCGTAATGGTTGTACCGAGTTCGGAAAGCTGTTTTCGAAATATCATCCGTTTTCACCTTCAATTGGTAATACTCAGATCATAGATCGATCTTAGAGAAAATTTACGGGCCCTATAACCGGTCAAACAGATCATCGATCCTGGTTAGTGGGTATTTGTTCTTTATCGTTACCTTGTTAAGTTCTCTGTAGTCGATGCACATCCTCATCGACCTGTCCTTCTTCTTCACAAATAGCACATGTGCTCCCCAAGGAGAAAAACTCAGTCGAATGTACCCCTTATCTAGTAACTGTAAGAACCCGAACTGTAGTATATGGGTTTAACATGGAAAGAAGGGTAAAAAGGTAATTGTACAGACTTTGTCGACGAGGCCATCATTCGTCGACGAAGGTTGAAGGCTCTTCGTCGATGAAATTCAGAGACTCGTCTATGAGGGAATGCCGAGAGGTTCGGAAAAATTGGAAATATCCGGCTCGTCGACGAGGCCACCTTTTCATCAACGAAAGTAATGGCGGACTCGTCGACGAGGACGCCAATTCATCGACGAATCCACCCGAGTCAAAGGCCTTTAAAGGATATTTTGGGGTTGCTTCTTGACTAAGAATTAGAAATTTTTTTTCTCTCTCTCTCTCTAAAACTCGAAGCTCTCTCTTTCTCTCTCCTTGATTTCTTCGTCGTTCATCGCCTGATTCGTAAATCCAATGTTACTGCAAGGATCAGGGAAGGATTCTCTACGTTTCTAGTGGATCGGAATCTCATTTTGAGTGATTTCGGGTTTTGGGCTAAAATCGAGATAAGGCTCAGTTTTCGTTTCTGATTCAGTATATATGTAGTAGTACGAATTGTAAGCATGTATTGTACTGTGGTTTGTAGATTTTGGAGTCTCGGTTCGTAGTTTTGAGGACCCTAGAGTTCGTAGTTGGAATTCGGGCTAAGGTAAGGGGATTCAGTTTATATCATTTTATTTTCGAAATCAGGATCGGTAAGCTTGTAGGCTACGATCGTATGTATGTTTTGGTAACTTATTTGGGGAAATCTGTTGGGTAAAATACGGGATTTCCAGGTTACAATTTTTAAAAAAATTTAAGGATTTCAGGTATCATCTCTACTTTGTTTGGAAAACCGTTCGTTTTGTTTAAACTGTATTATTAAGATGACTGTTATCCATATTTGCATAAATTGTATACTTGAAATGGAAAACGATATGATTTACCATAAACCAAATAAGTGTGGTATATATGGTTGGATGTAATTGTTCCAAGTATTTGTAAAACAACTATGTGGCGGCTAATTACCATACGCTGAAATGTATAGGGACGTGAGTTCCAAAAATGATTCTAGGTTTTGTGAAATCAGTTAGGGACGACTAATTACCGTACGCCAAAACAGCTATGTGGCGGCTAATTACCATACGCTACGCCATGTACAGGTTAACTACCATGGGCGAGAGTGGCCGGATCTATATCCGGGGTGTGAAATATCACTAGTATGTTCCGACTGGTCACCGATGGGTGTGTTATACACCATATGGAGCAATGTAATCACTTTGGGCCTCGGTCGTCGTAGCGTAGCTGCATATGTAGTAATGTAATTGTTGTGAGACTTAGGTGACCTTGTGTAGTTGCGTATGGAGCAATGTAATCACTATGGGCCTCGGTCGTCGCAGCATAGTTGCGTATGTGGCAATGTAATCGCTGTGAGACTTAGGTGACCTTGTGTAGTTGCGTACTAGTGTGATGACACTGACTGTATGTTTTGGGTATCGTATGTACTGGAATGGTTTTGTGAAAATACTGGAACTGTATGTAATTGTATGAAACTGTATAGAAATGTTTCGAACTGTATCGTATTTTATAGTGTTATTAAGTATGTAAAATAACATTGGTATGCCACACACTGATATAACCTGCTTTCTTCCTTACTGAGAGGTGTCTCACCCCTAATGTACGTACAATGTTTTTCAGGTCCTTTAGGTAGCCGTAATTTGCATCCTAGCATCTGGGAGCGGGGGAATTGTTAACTACTGCTAGTAATTGTTAGGTACGAGTTTTGGTATCCCGGTTGTCGGGATGGTTTTGTAGACACCTTGGGTATGCTTGGTATTATAGGAATGTATATCCTAACTTGTATAGACTCTGGTATGATACTATATATGTATAAAAGATCATATTCCGCTGCGTATTACTGATGAGTATGGATGTTTATGTGTATGTATATGGGCATCCGTTCACCCCACGGGGTCAGACCCTCTATTTGTATTGTATCATGTATGTTTTAAATTGATACAGAGACATGTTAGGATACTAAATTCACACTTGGGACCCACCTGTGGGTTCGCGGCATGACAACTTGGTATCAGAGCTAACCAGGTTGTTGGGTCTTGTAGACTTGGTTAGGAGTATTGATGTGTACATACTAGAGTATAGGATGTAGGGAATGGGTAGTGTTGGTTGAGGGTTGTTCTGTTGCTAGACCAGGATTTGTCGGCGGTATTCCGTGTTTTTCCTAGGATGACGATTCCAGTAAAGGCAGGGCAGACCATTGATGACTTTCGTGTCGGTGTGATAGGACTGACCTAGACCTGTGAGAGCAGTAGTTGACATGATTAGGTCTATGATTGTTTTAACTGTGTACGATAGAGGAATTCTAACCGATTCCTATTATGCTTTCAGAATGGAGCCCAAGGATAATAACTTGGAGAGTGGCACCGAGGAGACGACAAACGATGAGTCTCCTTCTGTGTCTCATGATTTAGCAAGACAGGTGATCCGAGAGATTGGGCGGAGTGTTAGGAGATGCAAGAGCTCTCCTATTGATGCGGGGTGTACCATCGAGAGGTTCACACGCATGCACCCTTCGACAGTTACAGGAGGACCTGATCCGATAGTGGTGGAGGATTGGGTCGAGAAGACTGAGAGGATTTTGGAAGTCCTCCATCGCACTGAGAAGCAGAAGGTCTTGTATGCTACCTTTCAGCTAACTATGAAGGCAGGGCGATGGTGGATGGTAGTGAGTCTGCTTGAGAGGCAGAGAGCCGGTCCATCTGGTATGACGTGGGACTGTTTCAAGGAGGTATTTTTAGAGAGATACCTTCTGGTCTCCACTCGGGATGCGAAGGCTGATGAGTTTTAGGGCCTGACACAGGGAACTTTGACAGTGCAGAGGTATGCTGCCAGATTATAGTCCCTTAACTGTTGTCCCATCTTGCCACATCGTAAACAAGCCGCCATAGCCCTCTAACACTGCCTTGCATGAGGTTTCCCACATGTAGAACAAATAGAAGTGGACGTGGTACTCTGAGAAGCACCACTATTGTTCTTCTTATTCCAGTTGCCCTGCCTTGCCCCTCCATAAGAACTGGAAGGTGCAGGTCTCTTCTTCGAGATTTGGACCCCGACATCCTCCTGCAGACTCTACTCTACTACGGTGGCTTTTTTAACTAGAGTGACAAAGTCCTGCATCTGTCAGATAGTTGTTTGCCTGTAAATCTCCTTCCTCAAACCCCTCTAAAATTTCCAGGCCTTCATTGCTTCGTCCAGAACCATAAATGGAGCAAAACAGGATAGCTCCTAGAATATGGCAACGTACTGCTGAACTGTCAGCAGCCTCTACTCCAGACTCATAAATTCCTCCTTCTTGGCATTCCTAACTGTGGTTGGAAAATACCATTCAAAGAATAACTCCTTGAACCTAGTCCACGTCACTACTATAGGGATGAGTCGATGCTCCTCAAGCATCTTCACAAACTTCCACCATCTCTCCACTTCGCCAGATAACTTGAACGTTACGAAGGCCACTTTCTACTTCTCAGTGCAGTTCAGGACATCCAGAATCTTCTCAATCTTCCCTATCCAATTCTTAGCTCGAATTGGGTCTACACTACCCATGAACACAGGAGGCTTCATTCGGGTGAACTAATCAATAGAACAACCCAACTCAGCCGCAGGACGATCCTGCCCCCTATTCGTCCGAACCACCTCAGCCATTAGCTGCTAAGCGAAGTCCTGCAGAACATTTGTGGAGTCACTGCCCGCCTCAGGGCCAGCTCCCTTGCTGCTACTGCCACCAACAGTGGCAGTATTATCCCTAGATTCCATCCTGAAAAGAAATTGAGGAAACTAATTAGAAACTTAACCAATTAATACTACAATACAATAAACTCACTTTCCATAATGACATTCCTAGTACTGACGTACCCTAATGACTCACATTCTCATTCTAACTCGACTTTTGACCTTCCACTTAGAAACAAGACCGCTAATAGATTGCCGTGATTTTCTGAACCTTTAATGATCCAGAAAAGCACAGAAGTCTGCCAATGGACTTCTGTCTCTAGGTATACAAGGCTGCACTCACCAATCTTATTCACATCCTAAACTCTGGTATATTCTAAACTAAAGAACCTAGTAACCTAAGCTCTGATTATACTCCTAACCAGGCAGTATGAATCGCATCACACTTTTGACTGGTTAAAGGCTCTGATACCATACCGTAACACCCCGACCCCGACCCTTTATACGGACCAGAGTGCTACTACACATACATTATACCTGTATCTGATAAACATACATAAACAATCCACCCTAAATAGGGACAAGCAAGTGTATCTCATACATATCTATATTCATGCACAAGGGAAAATATAAACAATCCCAATGGGGTTCTATTAGACATATACTAGAGTTTTAACTGTATTCCTTAGTACATAAGATCCATACTTAAAACATAAACTATATTATATCCCTTTACATTCAACCAGGCTAAAAACCCAATACTAAAACAAAAACTTACGTTTATTAACATGACTATATGAGCCAAAGTCCCTCTAGGAGAACTAGGACCGATGTCCTGTAGGACCCGAAATAGAGGTTGTAAGATTGGGCTGAGACACTTCTCAATAAGGTGGAAGATATTACATCAACACGTGACTTCATGAGTTTATTCATATTAAAAATAGTTGCACAGTATCACATTCACAGTATAGTAATATAAGAGATATACGAACATAATACAACATCATTACAAGCGAGAGTCCCCAAGGTTAAGGTAGGGTACAAGCCCATACACTGTATGATTCCCTCTACATGGTACTCAATCCTGTGACTTAGCCCATTTCAATTTTTAAATCATGTATATGAACATTTAGGACAATGATCAGCTTTGGAACTTTCAGAATATGCCTAATTACCCCATGGCATGGGTTGTGTACTGATAAACTCTAACAGGAACCTGTTTGTGCAGGCACTATCAAGCATCACCGATATTGTAATGACCCAAAGAATAATGCTATTTAAATAATAAGAGGGAGGAAAATAGAAAATATATTAAAAGCAGCAGCAAGCTTTGTCGATGACGTTGCAATTTGGGCTAGTCGACGAGGGTCCGCTTTGTCGACGAGAAAATACCGAGAGGATATTTGGGTGCCTCTAAATTTCATCGATGAAGGGGAGAGTTCGCAATGAGTTACCTTCTTGACCTCGTCGATGAGGTGACGTGGCTCGTCGACCAAGGTCGTAGTATAAATAGTGCAAAAACTCGATTTATACGTAGAAAAATCAGAAATCCTCACTCTCTCTCTCCTCCCTACGATTTCTCTCTCCTCTCTCTTCGATTTTGGCTCCGTCGTTCATCAGATCGAAGATATGAGGCCACCACGATGCTCTTGGGGAAGTTCTCTCCAAATTTGTCAGGGCGGATCATTGGTGGGGCAGAATTGAAATTCAACTCTGATTTTAGGTAAGGCTTTTTAAGCAAAATTTGGTCTTACCGTAGTTATAGGAAATGTTATTCTCGAAAAAATACCAAAGTTTAGTTCTAAGAGTTGTTGGTTTCAGGGTGTTACTCAGGAAACCCTGCGAGTGCAGGACGAGTGGATTTTTAAGGGGTTTCTTCTCAGTGTCAGGTAAGGAAATAAACTAAAGTAGTTATTTTTCAAGCAAATTAATTTTCATAAAAACATGTATTATATCTAAATATTATTGAGTAAATGCATATTTGGGGAAAATACTACTGTTATACAGGAATTACTATTTTAGAATGAAATATATGATTTTATTCAACATTGTGTGGCATGAATATCATTTTTTACATGATATGTATTATATTATGGCAAATTTTACGAATAAGCATGTTTTCAGGAATTATGAAATAATGCAATATATGATGATTTTGAAATACATGATAGATGACTTATTTACTCAGAATGATATGTATAAAATTTTCGGTGCAAGACCATGATTGATAGTCGGCGCAAGGCCATGTATGTTAAATGTTTCTGACGCAAGGTCGTGTTTATGAAATGTTCGATGCAAGGCCATATTTACAAAATGTTTGCCGCAAGACCATATTTACGAAATGTTTGGCGCAAGGTCGTATTTATAAAAGTATAGAAATGTTATAAATCCATTTATGTTAAATGTTATATTATCATGTACTATATGTTATCAGAACCTGGATGTTAGTTTGGTTTAGTTTTAGGAGCACGGTACCGTAGCTATACAGATCAGATATGTATGTTCAAACTTGTGCTAACCACCCCATGAGGGGGTGAGAGATGGATAGTCGATGTGGCTTTCAATGTAGAGTTGTAGACGTCCACCTGGTAGTCCGAACCAGGGTGTGGCGGACCCATCATACTTACAGACATTTTTTACTCTGTAGTGATCGGCCAACCATTGTCGAGTCCCGCCTTCGGGCTGCACAACCTGTCATGGGGAATAATACATGACATCAGCTAACTATTCATCTTGGATAGAATTTCAGTATTAACAGTTATAAAATATATTTCATGATTATTATGAATTATTAGAAATTAGGAAAGTATATGATAATTCAGTATGTTATGATTAATATTTTCAAGTATATGAAATGTACTGTATATCTGTATTAGCATTAAATATTCATGTTGCCACACAACTGTATTTAATTTATTTTCCCTTACTGAGAAGTGTCTCACCCCTGAACTTAAATAAACTTTCAGGAAACCTAGAAGGACCAGCGGGTCGTGGCCACTGTTGAGTCTGTTGTGCTACCCCGTTAGGATGGTAAGTTTGAACTAGGATCAGGAAATTCTGATGTGGGATCCTAGAGATATTTTGTATTTTTTTTGGAGATTGTATATAAACACAAATATTTGGGAATGTAGTTGACTTTGGTATTTATATTTTATGGTTATGAAAATGTGATTAAATTTACTACTGTTTAGGTTTCCGTTGTGAATGTCAAGTGTCCCCGTTACCCACGGGTTTGGGTTGACCTTATTATTAAATATGTTTTATTATATGATAAGTTAAGCTGGCCATTATAGTTTGGTATCAGAGCCTAGGATACTAGGTTCTGTATACTCTAGAGTGCAGTAGTAATAATACCAAAGTATAGGATAAGGGAATTTGAGGTCTGGTTTTGTAGTCTAGATGCAGGACTTCCGTGGTGGTTTGTGTGATTTTCCTGGGGTGACGATTTCAAGAAAGTCATGGTAAACTATCGTCGGATTAGGTATTTAGGTTGCAGGATTGAACCTTGAATTAAGATCAGGAGTGATGAATTAATTAAGAGAATATTGTATTAGTTGGATGATACGTTATGGTGATAGGGGTTCTAAGTTAAGTTATTTATTTTTCAGGATGGACCGTGGTGGTAGTAGTGCACATGCCAGTGGAAATAAGGGTGCTGGGCCCTCAGGTGCTACCGGTGGTGATTTAGATGCAGTTTTACGCAGCGTGGTACAGCAGGTTATGGCAGAAATTGCCAAGAATTCCAGGGAGTTGGGTGGTTCGTCTGTAGGCCACGACAGCTTGATAGAGAAATTTATTAAGATGAATCCTTCGGCTTTCTCAGGAGGAACTGACCCTGCGGTCTTTGAAAACTAGGTGCAGGAGATCGAGAAAGTACTTGCAGTGCTACAGTGTTCTGAGGAGCAGAGGGTGCTGTTTGCTACCTACAGATTGATTGGAGAGGTCGAGAGATGGTGGACGGCGGTGAAATTTTTAGAGTAGCAAAGGACAGTACTTGTGGAGATGACGTGGGAATGGTTTAAGAAGACAATCTTCGACGGGTATTTTCAGCCTCGTCTAGGGAAGCTAAGATAGAGAAGTTCCTGAATTTGAAGCAGGGACAGCAGACCGTGCAGCAGTACGTTGCGAGGTTCATCGAATTATCTCGCTTCGCCCCGTACATTATTCCAGATGAGACGAAAAAGGTACGATAATTTGAGAGAGGTCTGAGGATAGAAATATATGAGTAGGTGTCTATATTGAAGTTATAGGATTTTATTGAACTGGTAGATAGGGCCACCATAGTGGAGATTGGAGAGCGGTTAGAGGCTGAGGAGCAGAGACAAAAGAAGAGATCTGCGCCTCACGATCAATAACAAACTCTACCTCACGATCAGGAGGTAGTCTCGGCAAATCCTCTGGAAATACATCAGGGAAATCTCTCACCACTGGGATATCCTCCACCCTCAGTTCGCCTTCTGATACAGCCTTCACATAGGCTAAATATCCCTGACAACCTTCTGATAGCAATCTACACGCCTGAATAGCCGATAATAACTGAGGTGGGGTGTGCACATGTGATCCCACAAATCTATACTCCTGTCCCTCTGGAGGTCTAAACACTACCACTCTCTGACGGCAATCAATGCTAGCATAGTGGGCAGCTAGCCAATCCATGCCCAAGATTACCTTAAACCCATGCATGTCTAAAATCACCAGATTAGCTAACAAATACCTCCCTTGAATATCCACTGGACAGTCCCTGAGTACCTTCCTACATACCCCTACGGTCCCAGTTGGCGTAGCAACAGACAAACTAATTTCTAACTGCTGAGGCTCAAACCCACACAATTTAACATAATCCCAGGCGATAAATGAATGCGTCGCCCCAGAATCAAACAAAACAGTAGCTTTAAATGACAGTATTGAAACAGTACCTGTCACCACATCCCCTGCCTCCTCAGCATCGCCCGGTGTCAAAGCAAAAACTCTGGCTGGGGCCGTATTCCTCTGCTGGCCTCCTCGTGATGCTTGGTAACCTCCTCGTGCAGGTCTAGTAACAGTACCAATCTGTGTCGGACACTCCCTCATCATATGTCCTGGCTCCCCGCACCTGTAGCAGACACCTCGCCCAGCACGACACTCTCCCAGGTATCTTTTCCCGCAAGATGGGCAAGCGGGAGATGGCTGTGCACCCTGAAAACCGCGATTCCCGCTCTTCTGTCTCCGGTCCCTATAATAGCCACCTCTCTTCCACGCGGCACGGTCGGCTCCCTGCTGAAAATCAGAAGGTATGGATCTCTTCTTCTGCCTCCGCTCCTCAGCCTCCAATCGCTCACCAATCTCTGCTATAGTGGCTCGGTCAACCAACTCGGTGAAGTCCTGCAACTTCAATATCGATACCTGCTTGTAAATTTCTCTCCTCAAGCCTCTTTCAAACTGTCGTACCTTCTTCGCCTCATCTGGAATAATGTACGGGGCAAAGCGAGATAGCTCGATGAACCTCGCCGCGTACTGCTGTACCGACAGCTGTCCCTGCTTCAGATTCAAGAACTCCGTAATCTTAGCCTCCCTGGAAGAGGCTGGAAAATACCTGTCGAAGAATATCTCTCTAAATCGCTCCCAAGTCATCTCTACAGGTATAGTCCTTTGCTGCTCTAACAATCTCACTGCTGACCACCATCTCTCGGCCTCTCCAGTCAGTCTGTAGGTGGCAAACAGCACCTTCTGCTCCTCTGAACACTGCAGTACTGCAAATATTTTCTCCATCTCCTGCACCCAATTCTCAGCAACTGCGAGGTCCGTTCCTCCTGAGAAAGCTGGAGGATTCATCTTTATGAACTTCTCAATCGTACAACCGTGGCTTACAGACGGACCACCCTGTTCTCTCGAACTCCTGGCAATTTCTGCCATAACCTGCTGTGCTACGCTGCGTAAGACTGCATCTGAATCACTACCCGCAGCGCCTGAGGGTCCAGCACCCTCACTCCCACTGGCGTGGGCACTATTTCCACCGTGGTCCATCCTGAAAGAAGAAATAACTTAACTCAAAACCTCATTCTCTATACATATCACTCAGCTCATATGGTATATTTTCCAATTAACTCGTCACTCTTGATCTTAATTCAAGGTTCAATCCTGAAATCTAGATACCCAACCCGACGATAGTTTACAATGAATTTCCTGAAATCGTCACCCCAGGAAAATCATACAAACCACCACGGAAGTCCTGCATCTAGACTACAAAACCAAACCTCAAGTTCCCTTATCCTATACTCTGGTATTAATACTGCTGCACTCTAGAGTCTACAGAACCTAGTATCCTAGGCTCTGATACCAAATGTAACGTCCCTCAATTTCTTAACATAAAATATCACATAATAAATAAAATAGTCAACCCGAACCCGTGGGTAGCGGGAACACCTGTCAAACACAGCGGAAAACCTAGCAGCAGTAAACATAAAATCTCAAACATCCAATCATAAAACATAATACCAGAGCTTTCTATAACATTATGATACTGTACTACTATACATCCTCATATACATCAAAATATCTCTAGGGTCAAACACAAAATAATTCTAACCCTAGTACAAAATCTTACCCTCCTCACGGGGTAATCTCACTAATCTCAACGGCGGCCTTGACCCGCCGATCTCTCAGGGACTCCTGAAAAATGTAATAATATTGGGGGTGAGACACTTCTCAGTAAAGGAAAATAAATTAAATACAGCTGGGTGGCAACATGAATATTTAATGCATTTATACGTATATAGTGCATTTCATAATTCCATAAACATCATCATATCGTACTGGGTAAACATATATTTTCACATCTGTTAATAATTCATATCATACATAAAATCATTTGTTATAACTGTAGTACTGAAAATAAACACAGGATGAATAGCTAGTTGGTGTCATGTATTACCCCCCATGACGGGTTGTGCAGCTCGAAGGCGAGACCCGACAATGGCTGGCCGACCACTGCCGAATCAAATATGTCTGTAAGTACGATGAGCCCGCCACACCCTGGTCCGGACTGCCAGGTGGACGTCCACACTCTACTGAAAGCCACATCGACTATCCATCTCCCATCCCCTCGTGGGACGGTAACACTAATAAGGCCTCGTGCCAAAAATGAACCCATAGCTACGGTACCGAGCTCCTGGTCTGAACTAAACTAACATCCTGGTTGTGAAAACATATAATACATGATCATACGTAACATCACTACGGCCTCGTGCCGAAAACATAGATACGGCCTCGAGCCGAAATCATACATATGGCCTCGCGCCAAAATCATAGTAAATATGGCCTCGCGCCAATAATATAAATACGGCCTCGTGCCGATAGCATAGATTCGGCCTCGTGCCGATAACATAAATACATGGCCTCGCGCCAATAACATAAATACGGCCTCGTGCCGATAACATAAATATATGGTCTCGCGCCAAAATTGTTTCAGGTATATATATACTGAAAATACATTATTTATCACAACATAACTCATATTTCCATAAATGCTTGGTTCGTAAAATCTTTCACATCATAATACATTTCACATAAAATAATATTCATGCCACACATATGCTGTTAAAAGTCATACTTCATATTCTAAAATCGTGAATTCCTTACATCTCATACATACATATACATTTTAATCATCATAGCAGTATTTTCCCAATCGTACATTTCATTCGAAATACACAATATAACATATGTTTTTCTGAAAATAAATTTACTCATAATCAATAATAATTTGTACGGAAAATTACTGCTTTAGTTTATTCCCTTACCTGGCTATTGAGAAATTCCTTAGGACCCAAATCCTATGCCCTTAGCGCCCGAAATTCAACTCCTGAAATTTACACTTTTCCCCAGATTAATTAATCTATTTCTCCAAAATAATACTCATCTAGCCTTCCTTAGGCTCCAAATACCTCAAATTAATATTTAAACTATTATTTAATATCCCTACTTAATTTTCCAAATTTTGCCTGCGGGTCCCAAAATTATACCCGCGGCGCTCACCCGAGCCCTAAATTTCAGAAATCCTACTTCAGTCTCAGATGCTTAATATTTTAGCATTTCTAAATTAATGCTAACTAATTAAAAATAAGCCCCTTAATAATCGCCGCACCCCAAATTTGGGGTTTTGGCCCGACACCCCCACGAGAATTCCGTCCCACTAGACTTGTAGAGAATCATCTCTAGATTCTCATGGTGGCGTCCATTCGTCAATTGGGCTTATATTTTGCAAGAAATTAAAGAAAAAGGGGAAAATGGCTTACCCCAGGGAATACGCCTACGCCGCTCCTACCACCGATCCGCTCCGGTAGAAATGACGATAGCAGCGAATGGAGTCCAGTGGTATTTTCGGATTTTCGATCGGGTGAAAATCCGTCACGAAATCGAGGAGAGAGGGAGAGAGAATGAGAGGAGAGAGAGAGAGAGTGAGCTGCGTTGCAGCAAAAGAGAAAATAAAAGAAATGAAAAGTACAGAGGAAGAAGAAGAAGAAGAAGAATGAATGAACTACCTTTTTATAAAAAGGTCTCCTGAAGCTTCTTTAAGCTTCAGGAGATAGTTATAATAATAATAATAATAATAATATATTTAATTAATATTAATAATAATATATTTTATTAATAAAATAAAAATAAATTTTAATTAATTATTTTTTTTTCTCTTTCTTTTAAAATCTGATTAATTAATTAATTAATTAATAATATTTTTATTTTTATTTTTGGAAATCAATCCGCTAATCTTTTATATATCTTTTTGGGATTTTTACAGGATGTGTATAGATTACAGGGAGATTAATAAAGTGACAATCAAGAACAAGTATCCTTTACCCCGTATCGATGATTTGTTTAATCAGCTCCAGGGTACACGGGTATATTCTAAGATCGACCTCAGATCAAGCTACCATCAAGTAAAGGTAAAAGCAGAAGATGTATCGAAGACGGCTTTCAGGACTAGGTATGGGCATTACGAGTTCCTTGTTATGTTGTTTGGTCTGACGAATGCTCCTACGATATTTATGGATTTGATGAATAGAATCTTCCATCCATTTTTAGACCAATTTGTTGTTGTTTTTATTGATGATGTACTGGTCTATTTGAGGAGCTATGAGGAGCATGAAATACATTTGAGGCAGGTTTTGCAGATGCTCAGGGAAAAGAAGTTGTATGCAAAGTTCAGCAAATGTGACTTCTGGCTCAAAAAAGTTGTGTTTTTGTTTTTTGGGCATGCTATCTCAGGAGATGGAATTTCTGTGGATCCCAGTAAGATTGAGGCGGTAGTGAATTGGGCTAGACTGAGGAACATCCAGGAGATTAGGAGTTTCTTGGGGTTAGCTGGTTAGTATCGTCATTTCATAGAGGGATTCTTAGCTTTATCAGGACCTCTGACACGACTAACTATATAGAATGCCAGATTTGAATGGGATAACAGTTGTGAGCAGAGTTTTTAGGAATTGAAGTAAAGGCTAGTTACAACACCAGTACTGATCATTCCGTCAGGGGGTAAGGGTTATGTCATTTACAGTGATGCGTCCTTGTAAGGACTTGACTGTGTATTGATGCAGTATGGTAGGGTGGTGGCATATGCATCTAGACAGTTGAAAGAATATGAGAAGAACTACCCTACCCGTGATCTTGAACTGACTGTAGTGGTACACGCATTGAAGATTTGGAGGCATTACCTATACGGCGAGCAGTGTGAGATTTTCTCCGACCACAAGAGTTTAAAGTATTTCTTCACTCAAAAGGAATTGAATATGAGACAGAGAAGGTGGTTAGAGTTAATTAAAGATTTTGATTGTACTATCAGTTACCACCCAGGGAAAGCAAATGTGGTAACTGATGAATTGAGTAGGAAATCTGGGGAATCAGCGTTAGCATCTATGGAGATCCAGTATCCGATTATGATGGATTTGGAGAGACTCAACATAGAGTCGGTAGAGAGTGATCCTCCAGTATGTATCACCAGCTTAGTAGTATAACCTACTTTACAGGAAAGAATTAAAGCTACTCAGAAGGAAGACCCAGAATTAGCAGAGGTGATAGATAGAGGGAGAGGAATTCTGCATCACAGATGATGGAGCCTTACGATTCCGTACCAGATTGTGTGTTTCTACTGATGCTGACATCAAGAAGACTATTTTGGAGGAGACTCACAGATCTTTGTATACAGTTCATCTCGGCAGTACGAAAATGTACAGGAATCTACAAGAGTTCTATTAGTGGAGTAGTATGAAGAAGGAAATTACCAGGTATGTAGCGTAGTGTTTGACGTACCAGCAGGTAAAAGCTAAGCAAACAAGCAGTCAAAATATGCATAAAGACAAAAGCTATCTTTTTAGCGATTCAGTTTTCTTAAAAAATGTATTTGTAGACACCCTATTTTTGCCTTAACCAAATAGAACAAGGGATCCTTTCTCATTGTATTATTATTATTATTATTACCTTATTTTTATTATTATTATTTTATTATCACTATTATTATTATTATTATTATTATTATTATTATTATTATTATTTTTATTGGTGTTATTTATATAATTATTATTATTATTTTTATTTTCACTATTATTATTAATTATTTTCCTATATTGATATAAGTAATTTATTATTATTACTATTATTTTATTATTATTATTTTTATTATTATTATTATTGGTATTATTAGTATTAGTGTTATTATTATCATAGTATTTTATTATTACCATTACCATTCTCATTACTATTATTAAAATGTTATTATTATTATTTCTCTTATTATCGTTATTTAAATATTATTTTATTATTATTACTTTATTATTATTTTTCTTATTATCCTTATTATTATTATTATTTTTGAATATCACTTTATTATTATTATTATTATTATCGTACTATTATTATATTATTATTTTCAAATCTTGCATTATTACATTACTACTATTATTATTATTAAGAAATTATTATTATTAGTTACCATATTTATTATTACCATAAAAGTACAAAAAAAGCAAAAGAAAAAGAAAAAGAAAAAAGGATTTTAGGGTTTGGTTTAGCTTATAAAAGAGGAGAACAAGCGCACAGGCCTGGGGGGGCGGGACACAGCCGGGGGCGCACAGAAAAATAAAAAACCAATCTTGCTACTGCTGAGCCCCCCTGCTCTCATTCTCTCCCTCTGTCTTTCGGCTCCCCTGCTGCTCCGCACAGCTTCTCCATCCACCACCATCTCTCCCATATCTCCCATAATCTTCCCCTCTATCCTCCACGCCTCTCTGCAACCACCCTCAGCCCCGACCACCTTGCTGCTGCTGCGACTACTCCTGAGTCACCCTCTGCAGCAACCCAACGGCCAACAGCTAGCCAAGAAGCTCCCACACCAGCAGGCCACTGCCAACAACACCGCCCCGAACCATAGCCAGCACCAGCAGATCCCCTGTTCCGGCCAAGACGCCAGCACAAGCAGCCACAACAACTCCCCATCAATTCAGCGCCGCCACAAGACCTCCTCTATTCCAGCCATCGCACCATCTGCACCCCCAATGGAACCCCCTCTGCTGCTAGTCGCTGCTCCAGTTACACCGGCACCCAGAGCTCTGACTTCTCCCAGGTAATCCTCTGCACGCCAGCCACAACACACACAGTGCACGAGTCCCTGTTTATTTTGGTTTCATTGTAAAGATTATTTATTTTTTTATTTTGCTATCACCCTCTTGTTTTGTTTTGTTTGTTTTTTTTTTTTTTTTATTAACGTAAATACTAATTTGTTTGTTCTTTGTTTTGTAGGATTCTTGTTAGGAGCTTATTTCAATGTTCAAAGATTAAATCTTGTGGTCATGATTTTATTGTATATATATTAAATAAGTTAATTTTATGATACTTGTTAATGTCTATTTATTCATTCATTTATTCTTGGTTGTAGAATCTTTATTGTGGAAATTCATTTTAATAGTTGAAGTTTGAAATCTTGCCGCATGAATCATATTGACATAAGAATTTTAAAGTTATAATATGAGTTTTGGTATTTAAATGTTGTATTTATTTGAGTATATAATATTCAAGTTGCATACCTAATATTAGGGCTGTGGTTGTATTCATTAAAATATTAATGTTCATGTTATAAGGTGTATGTTGTTCATAATATTTGATATTCGTTTCTATGGTTTTCATTTCTGTGTGTCCATTATGTGTTTAATATTCTTATTATCATAGTACTTATTTTTTAAAGGGCGTTATTGTTTGTTTAGATACATATGTAGGGTTCCAGTTTATCATTGTGTTAGGGTCCTCATTATTAATATGATGTTATATTACTATGGTATTTGTTTGTGTTTTAGTATTTTAGTACATATATGATATTATTATGGTATTCTTAGTATTATGTATTACGTTATATATTTGGTATACTCACATGATAGTAGTTATTATGATATTGTCTTTTTTTATGTATATATTTTTATTGATATTTTAGTATACGTAACTCATTATAGTATTTTAGGTATATATATGGTATTATTACTACGCTTACATTTAGTATCACTTATTAGGGTATTTTTAGAATTTTAACATATATGGAACTATTTAATATGGTATCTTTAGGACATCTAATATTACCTGTTAGGGCATTTTTAGCCTTTTAATATATAAAGTATTACTTTTTATAGTATCCTTAGTATATTAATATATATAGTATTATGGTATCTAGTTACTTATTTTGACATTCATAATATTTTAGTAGGTATGTGTTGCTTATTACTCTATTACCATATATTAAAACCTCCCATATTAGTATTTTCCTATAAAAAATTCAATACAATTTCAAAATTGGGGGTGTATTTTCTTAATTATTATCCCTATGATTTTAATGCTAGGATATGAGCTTTCGGGCTTTACATACCTTTAGTTCTGAGAAAATATGAAAATATTTATATTACGTATATTTTTGTATTATTTATTTATTCATTTCGCACGTGTATTAGTAAATTCACTAGAGGAGTACTTTGAAAGACTTATTAGATTAACTTAGGGATAATTCCGAATTAGTTAGGTACCGTTCGTAAGAATGGGCGCGTAGGGGGTGTTCGTACCTTCCCCTCGCGTAATCGAACTCACGACCCCAGCTCTGGTAACGTAGACTCATTCTACTCCTAACGGGGTAGTAATCATGTGTTCTAACCACACTAAAAGGTTAGTGGTGACTCCGATATTCATTGTTTTTCCTGAAAATATTAAAAAATATTTTTATTTCGCCGCCCAGGGCACCCGCGCTCTGGGACGTCGCAACAGTATTGATGTAAACAAATCCCTTTACTTTTATCCCGAAAACTGAATCACAAGCTTGCTTATCCCAAAACTACGACACGGGATCCTCAAAACCTAAAAATCGAAAAACAATAGTTCAATATTATTCAATCTACTACGACTCTAACAAAATGAAAATGAATTTAGATCCTTACCTCGATTTTTGGAAAAAACTCGAAAATCTTCAAAATGATGATTTGATCCACTATAATTGAAGAGGTTCTCCTTCTGATCCACGTAGAAACCTCTGATCGTTGAAACGGACAACGAACGGCGAAGAATCATACAGAGAGAGAGAAAGAGAGAGAGAGAGAGAGAGAGAGAGAGAGAGAGAGAGAGAGCTTTTGAGTTTTCATACCCCTTAAGCAACAAAAAAGGATATTTATAGGGTCTTTGACCGAGTCAACTTTGTCGAACCAACCAGGCTGTTCGTGGATGAAGCTCTACCTTCATCGACAAATCTCATCTGGATATTTTCTTTGGTTTCGCTCAGTATCTCTTCATTGACGATGCTCTGAATTTCAGAAACGAAGAGTTGAAGGGACTTTGTCGATGAACATACTGCCTTCATCGATGAACCTTGCTATAATTCCCTTTTTACCCTTTTCTCTATTTATTTTTCCTTATTTTACGGGTTCGAGTCTCTACAACCGGAACCACTTATGGTGTTGCTTCCATGGAAATATGGGATTGTTGACCTATATTTCTTTTAACCTATTCTTAAGTGTTAATGAACTCTTTTGGAGTGTCACTTTTATTCATTTCCTTTTTCTTTCGAGGAACAGTATCCTTTGCACCAATTGGTCTGCCACGCTTCTGGTGCACTTTAGATTCATTAGTTGTTATTACCATTGGGCATTCTTCAGGAACAATCAACAATATTCACAAATCGACCATGTCAACAACCCGACTACCACCCATATGACCCGACCCACATTAGGTATCGGGTAAATAGTCATTTCATTTATACAACCTAACAGCAGAAGACGGTATATACATAACAATAAGAATACAATACCCTGAGTATCAACATACATATATATATACATTACCATCACATACCCAAAAACAACACAACCCTAGGGGAATTAGACCTTCCTAATCCAAGAACTCACCCTGTGTGTCAGGGTCTCAGCTCCCTATGGTCTTAGAGCTCTATCACCTGCCCTATCTTTGTTCTTTGAAAAATTTTAGATAATTTGGGTGAGACACATCTCAGTAAGAAGGAATAAATTATTTACAGTGTGTGGCCATATGAGTTCAGTTATATCACACTTTACTTTTCAAATCATCATTTCATCTGAGAAAATACACTAATATACATATTCTCATAATCATATAGATATACAACACAAGCTTTCATAAGCTTTAAACCATTTCTCAAGTTCATTCATTTCGAACACATATTTACTCGCGAAGTTCCTGAGAATATAAAAGATTACCCGCTCATACAGGTAGCTTCCCTCTGTCCTAACACGTTATGCAGTTAGGTATGACCACATCTGATACCTATTAGGGCACTTACCTTACTCAGTAAGCCCTCAGGCGATAGTTTCACTTCGCCTCAATTATTTATATTATTAACTCACATAGATCCATTTTTCAATTTTATCATTCTCTATTTCTCATTTCCCATTATTTCTTTTGTTTCTCATTTTAGCCCATTTTATCATTCTTTCACTTTCCATTTCCATTTCACTATCCGGCTCATGAGTATCCTTAGTATCTAGTACCAACATCGCGTATGTAACTCATGGCTACCTTGAGGATCTTTCTTTCCACGTCATGCTTACCCCCATGGTCAAGGTTGTGCGGCCCGAAGGCTGGATCTAACCGCGGTTGGCCGACCCAGTTAGATCAAAATATCATATCACATATCTCGCACCTGCAGTACGGCTGCTAACCTATAGCCCTGATCCGGACTCAGGGGACACAACAACTCTACTAAACAACTTAGTCAACTATCACGCCACACGCTCCAAGAGTCTGTGTGGTTGCACTACACCACTACCAACGGTACCGTGCTCAATATCACAACCCATCACTAGGGTTTCCATAACCATCCATCAGGGTTATCATTACCACATACCCGCAATCATTATGCGGTATTGAAATTTTATCAATCATATTTCAATGATCCCATTGCAACAGTCACACTTTGCAATGTTCACATTTTCCCAGTATTCACAGTCAGTATACTCAATTCAATCATCACATTTCAATTCCATATTACAATATTCATATTTCCCATTTTCACATTTCAGTATATACGTTTTAGAATTCACGTTCTCATTTTCACGTTTCAATATTTTCATATCAATATACACCATTAATCTCATATCAGTATATCTCAATTCAACTCAATAAAAATGTTCTCATCATTTTCTGTGCACATTTCATTATCTCATAATAGTATATATTGTGTTTCACGTATTTCAACATTTCTCAAAATACCTATATAAGTAATTTACACAATCTCATTTTCATAAAAATCATTTCTATTCACATATAAATATCATATTTCATTATTTTCCACTAACATATCAATAATTCGCATTTCATTATTTTCTCAAAAATTACTCATAATTATATTTCACATTTTTCAATATGCGTCATATGCCACAAAGTTTTCATCTAATATTCATAATATATTAATTTCATAAGGAAAAATACCATAGTTTTATTTCCACATATTCATTCAATCAATAATATAAAAATACTGCTATAATTTATTCCCCTTACCTGGCTTACGGAGAGTCTTGTTAAAACCCAAATCCTACGCCCCTATCGCCCAAAACTCAAATCCTGCAATTCGCGTTTTCCCCAAATTAATTAAATCATTTCCCAAAATAAAACACATATAACCTTCCCTAGGCTCCATATACTCCAAATTAACATTTAAACTAATATTTAACACCCTTACCTGGTTTCTTAAATTATGCCTGCAGGATCCCGAAATTACACCTACAACGCTTACCCGAGCCCTGAATTCAATAACCCAAATTCAACTTCAGAATGCCCAATATTCTAGCATTTCTAAATCTACATTAATTAAATAATAATTAGCCCCTTAATAACCCCCTTATCCCAATTTTGGGATTATGCCTATGACGATCCCACGAGAAATCCGCTTCGTTAGACTTGTAAAGAATTATCCCCAGATTCTCGTGGTGGTGTCCGAACGTCAACTAGGCTTAAGATTTACAAGAAATTGAGGTAAAAGTGGAAATTTAGCTTACCTCAAGAAATACGCCTACACCGCTCCTACAACCAATCTGCTCCAGTAGAATTGACGGCGGCGAAAAATGGAGTCCAGCAGTATTTTCTGATTTTCTATTGGGCGAGTATCCGTCGAGAAAATGAGGAGAGAAGAAGAGAGAATGAGGAGAGAGAGAGAGAGAGAGAGAGAGCACGCAGGAGGCCTGTGCGCAGAAGAAAATGGAAAAGAAAGGGGGGGGGGCTTAGTTACTTTCTGAAGGATCTTGATCCTTGAGGAGGTTTAACATATATATATATATATATATATATATTATATTATAATATTATAGTATATTATATAATATTAATATATTATATTATATTATTTAATTAATAATTATTATTTAAATTATTTAATAAATAAATAAATAAATTATTTTTTAATTTTTATTTTTATTTATTTTTGTTTTATTTTTATTTTTTTTAGGATCTACTACATCCTCCTATAATAATTATTTTTGGGGCATTACACGGAACATGTGATTAAGTGAGCCTTTTGTGCCTGTTAAAACATGTGGCAATTGATTTGCAGCATTATGCAAATGAATTATTCTTTGAACTTCAAGTTCACATTGATTTGTGTGTGTATCAAGATTAGACAAAGTTAGTGTGTTCCAACAAATTTCTTGTGTTTTTAATCCTTTACCTTTTCCTTTTCCTAATGACGGGAAAACTGATTCATCAAATTGACAATCTAGAAATCTTGCTCTAAAAAGATCACCTGTTAGTGGTTTAGGATATCTAATGATAGAAGGAGAATCAAAACCAACATAAATACTAAGCCAACGTTGTGGTCCCATCTTATTTCGTTGTGCAGGTGTAATAGGAACATATACAGCGCAACAAAAAATTCTAAGATGACATATATTAGGTTGGTGGTTAAACACAAGCCGTGAAGGTGAAAACTTATGATATGCAATTGGTCTAATTCTAATCAGAGACGCAGCATGCACTATAGCATGACCCCAAGTAAATGCAGGAAGTTTTGAACGCATAAGCATAGGTCTAGTAATAAATTGTAAACGCTTAATGAAGGATTCCACTAAACCATTTTGTGTATGAACATGTGCAATAGAATGTTCAACACTTATTCCTATTGACATGCAATAGTCATAAAATGCTTTTGAAGAAAATTCACCTGCATTATCTAAACGGACAGTCTGAATGGGATGATCAGTAAAACTTGATCTTAACTTTATTATTTGAGTAAGAAATTTAGTAAAAACAACATAACGAGTTGAAAGTAGACAAACATGTGACCATCAAGTGGAAGCATCAATTAAAACCATGAAACATCGAAATGGTCCGCAAGATCGATGGATTGGAGCACAAATATCTCCTTATATTATTTGCAGAAAAGATGAAAACTCTAAAGATAATTTAGATGGAGAAGGTCTAACAAATAGTTTTCCTTGAGCACTAGAAGTACAAAAAAAATCACCAGGTAAAAAAACTTTTTGATCCTTTAATTGATGTCCATGTGTATTTTCAATGATTCGTCGCATCATAGTTGAACCAGGATAACCAAGACGATCATGCCAAAGTATAAAACTTCTAGGCTCGGAGCACTTCCGGTGCATAAAATTTGATTCAACCACCCTTGCTTTTGTAAAATATAGGCCAGATGAAAAACTTGAAAATTTTTCTAATATGATCTTCTGGTTTGAAACTATAGATGTAATAAAAAGATATTTCATATCTCCTTCATTTTTGGTTTCAACATGATATCCATTGCGATATATATCTTTAAAACTTAGTAGATTTCTTCGGGATCTACTAGAATACAACGCATCATCAATATACAATTTTGTCAAATTTGTAAACATAATGTGAACTCTTCCAGAGTCCTCTATTACATTTGCAGAGTCAGATATTATATTAACATTAATTTCAACTAATTTTAATTGTAAGAAATATTTTTTAACACGAAAAATTGTGTGAGTCATGCCACTGTCTACCAAACACATGTCATCCTTCATTTTATCAAGTTTATTTTGTATGATCTAGTAAATGAAAAATAAAATTTAAGAATTATGAAAGAAAACAAAATATTACCAAGCATATTATATGTAAAACTTTTAATAAAAAAATTACATAAGTTAATTTTCTCAAAATAACATAAACATGAAGATAATTTAATAGTAGACATTTCCATCCCCAATCAAATGATCAATTTTGCCACTAAGATCCTCAAAAAAATCAAAAACATCAAAATCAACATCCAAAGGAGATTCATACTTAGCATCAATGGGTTTAGACAAATTCACTTTAGCATTTTTCCCTTTTCCTTTTAACAATGCCTTGTAAAGATCAATTAGGTGTTTAGGAGTACGACATATTCTAGACCAATAACCTTTTGTTCCACACCTATAGCAAATATTGTCATTATTTTGCACTTTGTTATTTTGTTCAGAGCTTTCTTTATTCTTTGCCCATTTCCTTTGAGTCTTTTCAGTACATTTTCTTTCAAACTTTGAAGGATGATCATCACGGATCCAACAATTTTTCCTACCACGACCCCTTTTACCACCACGGCCTCGTCCACGACCTTGAGAAAAGCCACATTCACTTCAGGGAATGATGTTGAGCCAGTTGGACGAGATTGATGATTTTTCAACAAAAGCTCATTATTTTGTTCAGTCACAAGTAAACAAGAAATTAGTTCATAATATTTTGTAAATCTACGCTCTCGATATTACTGTTGCAGGAGCACATTCGAGGCATGAAAAGTTGAATATGTTTTTTCTAACATATCATCATTGGTAATTTTGTCTCCAAATAACTTCAATTGAGAGTTAATTTTGAACAAGGCTGAATTCTATTCACTTACAATTTTAAAATCTTATAGTCGTAAGTGTATCCAATCATATCGAGCTTTTGGAAGAATTACCATTTTTTGGTGCTCATATCTCTCCTTTAAGTTGTTTCAAAGGACTAATGGATCCTTAATAGTAAATTACTTAATTTTCAATTCTTCATGTAAATGGTGTCAAAGGAAAATCATTGCCTTTGCGCGATCCTGTAAGGATGCTTGATTTCTTTCTTCAATTGTACTTCCAAGATTCATAGCGTTAAGGTGAATCTCAGCATCAAATACCCATGGTAGATAATTTCTTCAAAAAATATCAAGGGCAATGAATTCAAGTTTTGTGAGGTTTTACATCGTAAAGTTACTTTGAAAACAAATAAAAAATTCAAAGTTAGGTAAATATTAAATGGAAAAGTTATTCTCACATATATCCCAACATAAAAATATTTAAGGACACGTACTCAAGATAATAGATATAGTTAACATATAAATATAGTTTGACAAAAAACTAAAGTTATATAGCTAACAAATGTTAAAAGAAACAGGATTCTTACCTTAGAATAATACCAACTAAACTTGTTATACCATCAGAGACTTGATTGTACTGATAACGTGTTGTAAATGAAATTACAAAAAGGAAAAAAATTTTGGAGTTATGGAAATTCAACAGTCTAGTTCTTCAAAAACTAGATGTTGTCAATCATCTTATTATCTCATTTTATTGTAAAGCATGCCCTTATATAGGCAAATACATTGGCATCCCAAAGGTTAACTACATAATGAACCATTATGTGGGCATACCAAAGGTTGTAACCTATTATCTAGATAGTCATCCACATAAATATACATGTTTTACAAAGAATATTTTGTTCGTGAAAAATTCAACTAACATTTAAAATCTTCGAATTTGTAACTTTTTTTAGAAGTTTTCCAAAAAAAAATAAAATAAAAGTTGACCTTTTAAAAATTATTTACCAAATGCGTTATACCCAACTTTAACTTTTAAAAAGGATAAATTAAAGGAAAAAGAGAATTAAAGTCACCTCAATCCATCTCAATCTTTCCTCATACAAACTGTAATTGAAAACAAATTAGGAAAAAAAAAAAAAGATTGGGAGACTCGTTGACTTTCAAAGGCTTTTTTGGCAATACAATAGTCATAATTAGAATGAAGGATTCTAATTATCCCGTCTTATAAAGTATCTTCAACCTTAAACTTGATATCTCTTTTATAGGCGAGTTCCTCTCAACTTAAATGTCTCCCATTATAGGAGACTTTCTTAGTCAAATGTCCCCCACTCTTAAAACTTGAAAAGGTACTTTCAAGTTTGTGAACTTGTTTTTCATAGCTTAGTTCATAAATGAAGGATCCATTCATTTTTCATGGTATTTTTTACACTTTGGGATGATTAGTTGTAATTTCATAAGCTTGAATTGAGGTAGACCTTGGATTTGCACCTCAATTGCTTGGGCTGGGTTGCTCCATAGATTCTTGGACCGAGGCAACCATAGACCTCTTTGTTCTTCAATCTTGCTGCTCAAATGCTTGGAATGAGGTGCTTCCTAGATCTCAGAGCAAGATAGCCATTAGGCCTCTTTATTATTCAATGTTTGCATCTATGATGCTTGACCAAGGTACTGCTGGATTCTAGGACCAAGGTAGCCATTGGGCCTCTTTATTCTTCAATCCTGCATTTTGGATGCTTGCGTAGAGGTGGTCCCCAAATTTTTGGTCTTAGAGCAGGGTGGCCATTGTGCCCTTTATTTTGTCTCTGACCTTGTAGCTCAAATGCTTGCACCAATTTACTCTCTAAATTATTAAACTGAAGTGGCCATTGGGCCTTTTATTCTTTAATCTTCCACCTCAAATGCTTAGAATGAGGTGCTCCTCATATTCTTGGATCAGGTGACCAATGGATTTTTTTTGTTCTTCAATCTTGTAAGCACCTGAGATGTTTGGATTGAGGTACTCACCAAATTATTGGTCGAGGAAGATTTTTTCCAATATTGCTCATTTCTATCTCAGTGATAGTGAATGCTTGTTCGTCAAGGTCATTTTTTAGTGTTATCACCTTAAATCCTCTAACTGAGATGCCCTTCTTTTTCATGGGTATTTCCTAAGTTGCAATTTTTTGTCTTAGATTAATGGTGACTCGCTCATCAAGGCTATTTGCCAATGTTTCCACATCGAGTCTTATGATCAAGATAGATTCCTCTTTCATACAAATTTCCTAAGGTTACAACCTTTTATCTTAGTGGCGAAGGTGGCCTACACCCAAAATCTATTTTACAAGGTTAATTTTAGTCTTTAGTACTTGGGCCATTTTTTTTGAATGAATCTACTAAGCCTTTTGTACTTGGTCTTTCTTCAAAGTAGGCTTATTTGGTATTTTTGTACTTTTTTGTTTTGTCATTTTACCAAACTAGTGGAAACACATGCGTTGCACATAAAATATTTTATTTTACTAATCTTTAATTTAAAAGCATATTCTCTAAGCTCAAAAGAAAAGATGGATTTATACACTATTTTTTTCCATTTAATCAAAGAACTATGTGAGGAAATAAGTTTTAAACTATTTTATGGCTAGTATCAAAGTCATTGAATTCTTGCAAATTTTGAAAAGATTTTGATCCAGCTAGTGCCAATTTTACAATGTAGACATTGATGCGTACAATGAGACTATATAAAATATGAAAACGAATAAGTAAATGAAATCATTTTAATATCTTCATGTCTTTGTGCTAATTATATACAATTAACTACTCAACCATCAAATGAAGGTTGTTCATTGTCCATAACATATTCTATGATATGGCTAAAGTTATTCTTTTGCTATTACTCCCCTTATTTGAAAAAAATTGTTCACGGGTTAGTTTTAAGGATAACACCAATAAGTTTAAATAATTTTTAGATGGATTGTAACTCAATAATAGATATGACAATGATAAGTGTTAGAGAACTCATCCTCAAAACCTAGGTGTTAAGGAGAAAAAGTTAAGAGGATCTTATATTGGCTTTGGAACTGCTCACAGAGACGATATGGAACTGGACGGACATTAATACTCCCCGTTGAGCCTATGGGGGAAATGAGGCGACATGAGCCCATTGGGGAAATGAGGCGAGCCATGGAGGAGTTAAGTAGCCCAAGGCCCAACTCTGATACCATGTTAGAGAACTCATCCTCAAAACCTAGGTGTTAAGGAGAAAGTGCTAAGAGGATCTTATACAAGCTTTGGAACTACTCATAGAGACGTGGGACTGGACGGACATTAATACTCCCCATTGAGCCCATAGGGGAAATGAGACGACGAGAGCCCATGGGGGGAAATGAGGTGAGGAGAAGTCCAGCCCGCGAAGGAGCTAAGAAGCCCAAGACCCAGCTCTAATACCATGTTAGAGAACTCATCCTCAAAACCTATGTGTTAAGGAGAGAGAGCTAAGAGGATCTTATATTAGTTTTGGAACTGCTCACAAAGATGATGGACTGGACAGACATTAATACTCCCCCTCGAGCTCATGGGGGAAATGAGGCGACGAGAGCCCATGGGGGGAAATAAGGCGAGGAGAAGTCCAGCCCACGGAGGAGCTAAGCAGCCCAAGGCTCAGCTCTGATACCATGTTAGAGAATTCATCCCCAAAACCTAAGTGTTAAGGAGAGAGAGTTAAGAGGATTTTATACTGACTTTGAAACTGTTCACAGAGACGATGTGAGACTGGACGGACATTAATAATAACTTTATAATTATTATTGAGAAATTTATTCCCCCTAGAAGATTTATAACTACTACTATTTTGAAGGTAGCATGTATTGTATCAAAATAAAAATTATAAGAAAAACAAAACAATGAATAAAAAAAGTAATCATTTTTTTTCAGGCGTAATTGATGTGTGTGTGTCCATGTGTGAAGATGCCAAAAGAACATCATATAATCATTAAATCGAAGTAAAAAAATAAACAATAAGAACTATTGTTGCATTGTTTTCCCAATTATTTCTAAATATTCCTTAGATTTAATATGATTATTTTGATGCATAAAAAGAATATTAAATGTACAAACAGTGAAATAGATTAAATAATAAGTAAACTAGGGAAGTTAAGATAGAATCACAATATTATTTTTTGGTTCATTACAATATTATTTTTAATATAATTAAAAATATGCTTGTGTATATTATTTTATAATTTTATAATTACATTTCAAAGTGCGAAGTTAAAACAAGTGTCAAATATGGAGTAAAATAAAAGGAGAAACAAACAAGGGATAGAAAGACTCGAGTTAACATTTGGGACTTTTTTGTTGGAGGTGGATACAAGATGGGAGACGAACTATCTCCTATTGTGTTGTCTAGGCCCTAATCCTCCCATAAAAATATAAAAAGCAATATTATTAATTTTTTTGAAAGTAATTTATATCCAAAGTATAAATTATATATAGTTTTTTTGGTTGATTGATAGCAAATTGGACATGGGCTACACAAAGGAAGGCAGTCCACCTCATATCCTATTCCCCTCTCTACCTCCATTTAAGGTTAGATTTTGTTAGAGATGGAGCCAGAAACACAGCTGGAGACACATTGAGCTGAGTTAGAAAACGTGTGAATTTATTCTCCATTTATCTCTTGATTATAAACTTCCAATTTGTGATTAATTTGTATTGATTCGCATTCAATTATAATGTAAAATCCAAGCCTATATAAAGAGGTTGTGGAAAGTGATAATATACAACACAATAGCACAGCATAGCACAGTGCAGAGAGAGCACAGAGAGTGCAGAGAGAGCTGTGAGGAAGAAGGGAGGAAGAGAGAGAGAGAGAGAATTGTAACATTTTCCGGCGAGTTATTGAATAGTTTGTGTGTGCTCCGTGGACGTAGGTCGTTCTTGACCGAACCACGTAAATTTCTTTGTGTCATTTTCTTTTGGATGCTCACAGGGTCCTAACAAGTGGTATCAGAGCCCGATTGGAGCAAAAAATCTAGATCGGAAGTGATCCCAAAATTCAGAGTTATGTCTAGTAGATCGAAAGTGTGTTTTGAGGCCACCATCATATTCACCTCTCTGAGATGAAGAGAAGGGTGTCCGTCGGAGCTCGAATGGAGTTCAGAAAAGCCTGCACGCGCCCCCATGCGTCTCGCCGCAACAAGACCCCTCTCCACGCCGGCGATGTGCCGCACGCGTCTTCCTCGCCCAACCGCCTCAATCCGACCCGGTTATCTACCCGCCCGACCCGAAAAACTCTCAGTCCTGGGTGAACCTGAGATTCGATCCATGAATCGAATCCGACCCACGCCTCAGAACCGGCCACGTCAGCTGACACGCCAGCGAGAGCCACGTCAGCAGGCCACTGCCACGTCATCCAGTGGGTCCCATGCCAGCGCCACATCAGTAGATGGACCGCACCGCCACGTCAGCAAGTGGACCCCCACTGACCCGTCAGCAGTGCCACGCCATCAGTTTGATCAAGTTTGACTGAGCTTTTCGGGGTTGTTTTGGGTCCGTTTTTCGAGCAACTCGAACCATTTCTAGGGTTTTCGATCATTCTGGATCCATTCATGCTATCCATTTGAGCTAATTCCATCTCTAGATTAGCAAATCGAGATGTCAAATGAAAAGAGCTCAAAAATCGAAATGTTTAACGGGAACAATTTCGGTTTCTAGAAGATGCAGATAGAAGACTATTTGTTTGGGAAGGAATTGCACTTACCATTGAAGGGTAAGCCAACATCCATGAACAAGGACAAGTGGGAGTTGCTTGATCGAAAAGCCTTTGGAGCCATCAAAATGACGTTGTCGAAATCTGTGGCTTTCAATATCAAGCATATAACATCCACCAAGTCTTTGATGGATGTGCTCTCAAATATGTACGAGCAGCCTTTAGCGGTAAACAAGGTACATCTCATGAAAAGACTATTTATGATGAGCATATCTGCATGTGAGAGTTTCAGCAGGCATCTGAATAACTTCAATGAGTTGTCTGATCAACTCGCCTCAGTCGGGATAACGTTTGATAATGAGATTCGGGCTCTACTGATTTTCAGTCAGTTGCCTGAAAATTGGAGTGGTGTCATCATTGCCATCAGTAGCTCCGCAGGAAAATCGAAACTTGTATACGATGAGGTCGTCAGCATGATTTTGACGGAGGAAATAAGAATGCAGCCGAACCATAGCTCCAGTTCGAGTTCAGCCTTGAACATGGATAATCAAGGCAGAGGAAACATGCATGGACGATCAAACAACCGCGGTAGATCTAGGCCCAGGCGGTCTCAATATGAAAATCCCAGAGGTACTCAGGACACAGGTTCCTAGAGCACTAAAGTTATTGAGTGTTGGAACTGTGGAAAGACTGGTCATTACAGGAACCAGTGCAAGAGTTAGAAGAAAGAATTCGAGACGAGGGCAAAGACAGAAGCAAATATTGCTTCTTAGAATGATAAGATGTTGATATGCTTTTCGGAGAGCAAGCAGGAGTCTTGGGTCATAGACTCCGGAGCCTCATTTCATGCCACATGCTGCAGAAATTGCCTAGAGGAGTACACACCAGGTAATTTTAGTAAGGTGTACCTTGGCAACGATCAACCTTGCGACGTAATCGGCAAGGGAGTTGTGAAGATCAATATAAACGGGTCAGTATGGAAGCTGAAGGATGTCAGGTATATTCCAGACCTGAGAAAGAATTTGATCTCAGTAGGTTAGTTGGCAGATGAGGGATACACGACGAAATTCATTGGTGATGAATGGAAAGTCTCAAAGGGTGTACTAATGATTGTGTGAGGTAAGAAAAGCAGAACACTTTTTCTAACCTCCAATGCCTCCATGTCTATTTCAATTGCTGTAGGAAATGACGACAGCAACATCTGACACCAACGACTTGGTCACATGAGCGAGAAGAGACTCAGGGTGATGCACTCAAAGGAAAAATTGAGTGGTCTACAGTCAATGCAGGTTGACATGTGTGAGGATTGTATAGTCAGGAAACAGAAGAGGGTTAGTTTCCTGATAGACACCTATGAATGTGTTAGGACACATCAACAGAATACCGAGAATCCTCAGGTGGAGGAACCAGTGAAGCAGATTGTCGCACCACCGTCTCCTACTCTAGGTTCGAAGCTTAGGAGATCTACTCGGTCCCATATACCAGACGGAAGGTATATTGATTACTTACTTCCTACAGATGGAGGAGAGCTTGAATGCTATGATGAAGCATGTCAGGCGGCATATACGAACAAGTGGGAGCTTGCGATGAAGGATGAGATGAAATCCCTCACCTCCAACAAAACGTGGAAGTTGCCCAAAGGCCTTCATAACAAGTGGGTGTACAAAATCGAAGAGGAGCATGACGGCTCCAGAAGGTACAAGTCTCTGTTGGTAGTCAAAGACTTCGAACATAGGGAAGGGATTGACTACACAAGCATTTTTACACCAGTTGTGAAGATGACAGCCATCAGATTAGTTCGCAGAAATCGAGCAGACAGGAAGGTGGCGACTACAGAGAAGTTGAAGTTGTGTTCAACTTCAGTTGTTCTTCATGCTTGAAGACACATATTATGAGCACATCATTTATTCATGATACTCTGGTTGAGGAGGTGTCTCTGTCTCCAAGTGGGAGATTGTTAGAGATGGAGCCAGAAACACAGCTGGAGACACGTTGAGCTGAGTTAGAAAACGTGTGAATTTATTCTCCATTTATCTCTTGATTATAAACTTCCAATTTGTGATTAATTTGTATTGATTCACATTCAATTATAATGTAAAATCCAAGCCTGTATAAAGAGGCTGTGGAAAGTGATAATATACAACACAATAACACAGTGCAAAGAGAGCACAGGGAGTGCAGAGAGAGCTGTGAGGAAGAAGGGAGGAAGAGAGAGAGAGAGAGAGAGAGAGAGAGAGAGAGAGAGAATTGTAACATTTTTCGGTGAGTTATTGAATAGTTGGTGTGTGCTCCGTGGACATAGGTCGTTCTTGACCGAACCACATAAATTTCTTAGTGTCATTTTCTTTTGGATGCTCACAAGTTCCTAACAGATTCTAAAACTTTTAACATGGAAGTGTCAATTTTGTTTATATGGCACATTTATATAGGTTATTATTCATTTACTTATTAAGTCCTCCAATTCAAATTATCTATAAATTTGCAATCACTTTCTCATAGGGTTGTAAGGTTAAATGCAATTGGTCACATGTTAGAATATTTCTTCAACTTGACTTGTCCATTAGACCTGCTCCGATAATTTGGGTTAAGTTGATCCTGATTTTTGTTTGTAAGATTTTCAATTATGGCTCGTAAATCGGATTGGTGAACATGACTGGGATTGGGTTCGATTGGTTGGTCCAAACTTAGTTTGGAAACCATTCAATCCATGTAAGGAGCACAAAAAAAAAAAAAAAAAAAAAAATTGCCAAAGTTAGAGTTTCTAAAACTGACCCAAAATTTAGAACAAATAGTGTTATTCTACTATTTTGATCTAACTCTATTTATAATTAGATAGGACCCAAATTTGATGAGCTTATTCGAATTTATATGTATACTTGTTTTAATACATTTTATACTTGTCATGTTAGATTTTCTAATAAGTTTATCAATTTTTATCACATAAAAATCAGTTACATGATCTTCAAATTTGTACATAATCTCAATTGTCCAAAAATAAATAAATAGTTATTTTCATAAAAATAATTAAGCAAAAAATGCATCCTCTTCTCTAGTTAATTTGCTCTTCAAATCAACTACTTGTGCAAAGAATGATAATGGAGTCTACAAAAAAGTAAAGTACGCATAAAGATATGCAAATCAAGAATTTATAACATATGCAATCACTTTCTTTTTATATTTTAAATTTCTTTGCGCATTGGTTTCTTCATCTTCATCCTATCATTGATATTTATTCAAACAAACCAATATACAATTAATCAAAACCAATATCAATTCTCCAATATATAAGACAATTTGTCCCTCAAATACGACCCTTCAAAACCTTAAAATTTCCTTGATTTGTCAATAGTAATGGATACAAAATTGTCTTGCTCTTTATATTATTGCTTTTCTATTTTCTTCTCTCCACGAGCACATCCCTCCCATGCCATTATATAAATTGGTGAGCAACACCAACTCTCACCCTTAGCCTTGCAAACACTTTATGTGTTGTCTATCCTGCCAAGTTGAAGCCCGACTCTCGTATGGTCACAGTCCAAGTTGCATTGGATGAAGCCATCAATGTCTAACAATACACTTCATCCGGTGTGGATCCTCTTGTGAAAAGGCAAAAAAATGCTTTGATCGTTTTTCTTAAAGCTTATGATGCTAAACAAAATGATGGATACAACAGTGAGGAGGGGAGTGTGCGGGAGGTTTTTGAATGCATGTGAAAATAAGGGTGTATATATAAGCCTTGACATAGGACTATAGAGCTTATTGAAATGAAATAGTGAATAAATGGGGGACTTTGCGGCTTCCTGCATTGAAATTCAAAACATGGTGGTGGACAGATTGAAAGGTTATCAAATAAGACATAAATAGTGAATAAATGGTGTTAATTTTTATAATTCAATTTAGAAACATGGGAGACTTTGTAATTTCTAATAATGAAATTAAAAATAAAGTGGTGGGAAAGACGAAATGTTATTGAAGAAGGCACGGTTGGAATCTTCGTTGGGTGAACAACAATGCCACAATAGCATCCCTCCACCAAAGCCAATAATTCAGGGAATGATAGTGATATTATCTCATATCACAAGTATATCTAGGATTTCACCCTTTGGAGTGGGCAAAAACAAACCATTCAATTAGGTGGTAAGTGGAAACAATCATAACTGTAGATACCATGAATGAAAAAAGGAAAGTGAACGTTCAAATCCTAGGGACACATTTAGTTTGTGAGGTAATTTTTTTAATGACACAATGGGAATTTAAAATTTGGAATGAATAATAATTTAGGGCAATTTTTTCATTATCAAAGTTGTCACATTGGAAGACTACCATAAAAATGGTTTTTGCTTTTTAGAAGTAGTTAAATGAGCCTATTTAGCTTTTTCTATCTTGCCATCCTACCATGTGGACTTATTTGACCCTTTGTACCTAGCCATTTCGACAAATTTCTTTAGGTAAGACCTTTTAGCCTTTGTACTTGGCCCTTTTGGGCTTAATCTTCACAACTCTAGGTCACGGCATTCTCACAATATCGTTAGAATGGTTTTTCAATAATTTGTATTTATCAATAGCTTTATATTTTCATTTTCTATTTTGTAATATATATTTTTCATGACCATCTGCCTTTGCCCTTGCCTATTGATATAAGATTGTTGGTCATAACAACTACTTACATACTATTTCATCACATGTACATTCATTGGCAAATCAATTGATATAATTAAGTGTGAGTGAGACATATAGTAAGTCGCTAGTGTGTACATTTTAAGATATGTTACAATATTAGTGGGGCTTATGCTTTGAAGTTTTTTTTTTGCATGCATAAATTTTTCATGTACACTCAATTAGTTACACATATATTATTATATCCACTTTTATGATCGTTAGGTAATTAATCTCATATGACAATCTCCATTTGCAATAGCAATAATTTGAAATTGTTACATGTGTTTATTATTATTATTATTATTATTATTATTTAGGTGGACCCAAGTATTTTTATTCAGTTAAGGACACTCAACTAGTACTCGGCAAGCTAGTTTAGTTGTCAAATAGTACACACATTCGAAAAGTCAATTGTTTAGCATAGGTGAATCTAATAGATGCAGTGGTTGGTTATCTATCTTTCTCAATATGTTGATTTATTTAGAGAAACTAAAAAATTTAACCATGTATCCACTCATTTAGCAAGAACACAACATCAATTGATATAGACGAATCTAATATAATGAATGTGGATGGTTTAAGGATGTTGAACTGGTAGTAAGGCTTCTAATTTTCCTAAGTGTCTACCTAATTCACATTTTTTATTTTATTTTTTTTCTTGGTCATCACACCTAGATCATCATGGCTCCATAGGGCAAACTCTTAGAGCTTGTTTTATCTTATTGTTATGCCTAGTTTTAGGTATTTGGCAAAAGCATGTGTTATGTAAGAAATGTGCATCAAATGGATATTACATTGCTCAGTGTGTGTAGTCATTCAAAACTGTGTAAGTTAACTGACTAGTTTTGTCTGCACATACATAAGAATTAAAGGTTCTCTCTGAAGAAATTTTAGCAAATACACAATAGGCATCACACTATGTTGGATCCCATAGAATGAAAAAGAATGAAATAAAAGACAAATGTTTATACCGCATTCTGCCGGGCTCTTGAATTTTCCAAGATGGTATTGCTTCAATCAAACTTTGCAAAAAAAATTATTAGATGTCTATGACTATTAAGTGAAGACTCCTCATACGAAAGCAATAGTTGGTGGTTCCAATATTCAACTTATTAAAACTTCAAGGTTGTGATCCCAATAGTTCAATTGAAATAGGCAAGCCTTTATTGGTTTGGTTAGTGAGGCAAATTTCTCAAAGCCACTTTTCTTCAAATATTTTGTGTCGACACCAACTCCTTACTCAAAATTCAATTTCAAGAAAAGATCCAAATTTCCTCGTAATCAAGCTTTAGTCCCTATTCACAACGTGACTGGTGTGGTTATTCTAGAAAGCATATCTTCCCTACTTGGCACACCAATTTTTTGATGCCAAAAATAGATCGCCAATACATTCCAACCCAGGAAAAAAACTTAGGTGCCCCAGTAGGAATTTGTCTCATTCAATAAAAAGGTATCCCATAAATTTATATAGGATAAAATTCCTTCCATGACATAGTTTTAATGATGGAGGCACATGCTTTAGAGTTAATGTTATTACTCAAAATTACAAGATCCACTATGCTACCAAAGATTTAGAGAATTATAGATGCAATCAGGATAGTTGTGTATCATGTTAGAATTTAAAAGCACTTACATTTTTTGGTATGGGAAAACAAACAATATTGCCAATATTAATAAAAAAAAAATTAGATTTAAAAAAAAATATAAAGTTTGAATAAGCACACAATAAATATTAAAGTGATCTGCTACAAAAAAAAAAAAATCTAGAAGTGAACAAATTTGTGACGCACTTAATGCACTAATATTTTCACATGCA
The DNA here is from genome assembly GCF_029873635.1 of Malania oleifera. NCBI lineage: Eukaryota > Viridiplantae > Streptophyta > Magnoliopsida > Santalales > Ximeniaceae > Malania > Malania oleifera. The sequence continues at coordinate 108,815,340 of NC_080419.1, forward strand.
ATCGGTCCCAAACTTGGGTAAAAGAGGAGGGTTGTATTAGGTAATTGACAACTAATATAAAACATGTCAGATTATTATGATATGAATCTTTATTGACTAATAAGAGAGGACCACTCCAATGGTTGGGCCATTTATAATGTATTCACATAGTACACTATGGTTGGGCCATTTATAACGTATTCACATAGTACACTAGTGAGGAAAAATGAATTAGTTTGTAATAGACAATATAAGGGGTAGGGGTAAGCATAAAATAATGTAGAATGAGATAGTGAGCAAGGATTTAATATCCAGAATTTGTTGAAGGAAATTGTCCATGGTCGCATAAATTGACGGAAAAGGCTTCATGTAGTCAACCCACCTAATGGGACATAAGGCTTGGTTTTATTATTGTTGTTGTAATCATCCAAATAAATAAAATGATTCCATTTGAAGAAGTGTGTTATAAAAATGCGGAAAATAAATAGAGATGAGACAAAAATTTTATATGGTTTGGCTATGCCTACTCTACGGATGGATAGGATCAAAAATTTACTATCACGGAAGGAATTACAATAGGATATGAAACCGGCCTTGTACAAGATATCGCTATCTCCTCTTTATCCCTTCTTCACTTTATCTCTCATTTTCTCTTATCCTCACTATATGTCTACTTACATAAAAACATCAAATGTGTCCCAAATGAGAAGGGGAGGGTGCCCTTTTATAGGGCAATATGGATAGTTGAGCATTTATTAAGGGGGAAATCAAAGGGGTGAAAGATGGGGTGACATACACTTTATAAGTACAAACATATGGGGCAGGTTCACATGGGACATGAATTAGTATAGATATATAGAGTATGTTCATAGTTGACATGGGGGACATCCACCTATATTTCATAACAAAGTGCACAAAAAAAATATATATATATAATAGCCAACAAGCATGAGCAAACTCATACTTACGTTTTATTTTTTTATGCCTCATCAATAGTTTGTACGTTTCACAAATATTGGGATGGTAAGTGCAATTTACCAAAGTTGAGAATCCTAAACTATAAGCAGTACGACGTATAGGTAATTAAATAAGAAATCCTATGGCCACTTGGCGGCTCAATATGGTGTATTTTTTTAATGATCACATACAACCATATCCCAATAAAGAAAAAAAAAATAGGACAAGAGCAAATGTTTCCTTTCATTGGAAAGATGAAAGGATAACAAGGAGGGAGGAGAGAGAGCATCAAGTTGCACCAAGTGTTGTGCTACCTATCAATCCTCATTTGGAGGAGATATTAGAGAAGACAATGGAAGAATGAGGAGCAAAGGGTTGGAGAACAAAAACTAAAAGTACCTTTGAGTTTTTGCATACTCAACCTAGGAGGTAAGCTTGTTCATTGTCGTTTTCACTATGAATTGCTACTATTAATATGTTTATATAGGGTAACTGCATGCTTAGAGTTTCTTTTTTTGTTTTGGGGTTTTGTGCGTTGATGTTTTGCTACCATTTTGAGTGAACTTATATTTGGGATTAATTTTCTTTAGGAAAAATCATGTGTGTTAGAAAGATGGCTTCTTTGTTTGCATTTTGTATGCTCATACTCCATGTTGGATGTGTGAAACTCATGTACACGTCCATGTGCGTGATCCTCATTTTGGTTGCCTTCTTTTATTAAATATGTGAACTATCAGAGATTTGATCCCTTATTCAAAACTAAGCAACTCTTGCTTTTACCCTTATTTTTTTTTTTACTATTTGCATGCTTTTTGAATTTAAATTGCCTTCTTCTTTCTAACATTGAATTTTGGAAATAAGCATTCTTTGTCTATTCCATCTTATGGATTCATAATTTTTTTTTGATACACCGGGTGTCCTAGGCTTACGCGCCAGACTAATCCCACGCCTACGCCAGCTGTGCCCTCAACCAATATATAGGAGGATTCATAATTTTTTTGTTTGTATTGTCATTAAGTTGCTTTACAATGATAAATTATTTTATTTTGGAATTTATTTATTTCGTATACTATGACCATTTTATTTTTGAGAATAAACATTCCACGTACCAAATATAACCTTAGGAATAGTGCTTGGAGAAGATAAGAGACATGCATTGCCATGGTTTGGCACATTGCTATATATAACAAAAAAATTTTGAGTGGAATAGATATAAAAGATTAGAAAAAGATTAAGGTAATAAGAGGATTTGTCCATTGTTAGAGGATGCCTCATAGTTTTTTTATTTGAAAAAATCTTTTGAGGAAGAGAAAAAAATACAGAGCTAACAAGAAATCCATCTTTAGGAGAAAAAAAATAAAATAAAATAGAGAAGCGATAATATAGAGAAGTAAAAATGAAAACTCAAAGAATCTTCCCTAAATAAGAGTTTCTTTCCAACTAAATGCCCCTAAAAACATTCAAAATAATACCCTCACATTCTCTTAGCAATCCTTACACATTTCGAAGTTTCTAAAAGAAGTCAATAAGAAAGCTCCCATCATGTCCAAGCAAAACCAAATTTTTCAACAAATTCCAAGTTAAATAATGCAAGAAAAGGTACATAGAAATGTGTCTTTAACTCTGTTAATAGCACGAACATCCACGGATAAAAGTGGCCTTCTACTCTATAACAAATTGTTGATGTTACTAACCAAATAAAAGTTTTGATATTATAAACAAAATAAGTAAAAAGAAATCTATATATTAGAGGATTGAGACGAACTTCTTTAAATGTGCTTTGTATGCAAGGGAAAAAAAGGTCATATAGGCAAGACCACGAAATGGGAACTTAAGACTTAGTTGTAATTATTTCCATCAATATACAACAAACCTGTACTAAACAATACTTAAAAATAATAATAAATGACACATTTTCAACAAAAGATTGTATCTTTGCGTGTGAAGAATTAAATTCCCTGTCTTTTATAACTTGGTCATAGTAAATTTGTTAGAACCTCTTACCTTAAATGGCATCGAGGAAATGTACTGTGTAGTCAACTGGGGAAGAATTTGCTAATAAAGTTCAAACATTAGAAGTACATCGAAATTGTTTATAGACACACTTACATTTATACTATATACAAAAGCACAAATAGGGCAAATTATTTCATGGACCAAAATACCCTTATTTTTTAGGACATAAGAGAAACATTTTTGGGCATGGCTAAGTCAAATTAGATAAAATTACATATGTTAGACATTTGGTATGGGGAATCACATGGTAAGGAATAATAGAAGATGTATTCAAATAAATCTCATATGCCCACCAAGAATTCTCAAAAAAAATTTGAGTGTAGGCATCAAGGATTTATATCTCACGATTATGAGAATCCTCAAAGATTTCCCTAAACCAGACATGTATTTAAATAGATTGATATTTGAATAAGAAAATTTGCGTGCACTACTTCTGTGTGCTTCATATACTCCTTGAAAATGCACTTTGTTTATGACAAAAGAAGCAATTATTTTCTCTAAGGTAAAGTTTTAGTGATTTAGTAAAACTTTAGTCTTTAAACTTCAAGTAGTGTCTATTAGCAACACCTCTTATTGCTTTGGAATATCATGACCAGTTTTCATTAAATATGTAGTCAATGGTTTAAAATTAATTTAGAGGAAGAGGCATGACTAATGACAGTTGGCAGTGAGATAAAAATTTTAAAAATACACATTTATGTACTTGATATACATAGATTTAAAAAATAGTACTCAAAATGTATGATAATTTATATGATAGATTGTAAATATCGAAGATACAAAAAAAGGCAGATTATAATTCATTTAAAAGAAATATTATGCCCTAAGGGCATATATCCTCATTCGAGAAAATGGTGCCAAAAAAGTATCGTGACTTTACATAAAGCTTACGTGACACCATTTTATCGGGACACATATGGTCGAAGCAATTAAGTGTTTTTTTGTCTAAAAACATGCAAATAGATTGTGTTAAATATGTGAAACACAAACTATATAACTTACTTTAAACAAAAATACTATTCTCCATAATCTTGTACATATTTCCATTAAAAAATAACACTAAATATTTAGTACCACATCACATAAAACATACTCATATCATTTATTATGATTAAGATTTGTTTTTTTGGGTTTAAAAGCATATGATTAACTTGCTTAGGGAGGCTGGCCTGAGCGGCTAACCCAAAAGGCCTTATACGACCGGTACCGGCTCGGCCAGCCCGGCCCAAGGGCATCAGAACGGCTTTTCGCATGCAACCGTCTAAGAAGTGATACCTCAAGACTTCATTAAGTAGTAGACCCGACGCCCAAAACCCTCTCTCTTCTTTGCTTTCCTCAGCCCTACCCTTCTTCTGCTCTGGGCTCTGTACTCTCTCTCGCTCTCGCACAGGGGGAATTTAATGGCTTCCTCTTCTCCGTCGGCCGAAGAGTCCTCCCCGGTGGAGCCCGTGGTGGAGGCGACGGAATCTCAAACGCAGGTTACGGCTTCTGCGGCAGATGCGGCGTCGGGGAAACCATCTTCGACGGGGCCGAAGTGGCCGGGATGGCCGGGAGACAACGTGTTCAGGTTGATAGTGCCCGTTCTAAAGGTCGGGAGCATCATAGGACGCAAGGGCGAGCTCGTTAAGAAGATGTGCGACGATACTCGCGCTCGCATTCGCATCCTCGACGCCCCAATCGGCACTCCCGATCGCATCGTCGGTCCCTTCTCTTACCTTCTTCGGATTTATACATATTATTTTATGCATTTACTGATTATTACTTATTCTGTTCCGATGTTATTGTTTCTGTAGTTGTAGCTGCAATTTTTTGCTTCTAAAAGGAAGAAAAAATGTTTTCAAGTAGCTTAGGGTTTTTATTTTTTTTGCTATTGTTATCATCTGAAGTCAGTTGTCACTTGTCTGACTTTTGGTTACCGCATATAAAGTGGTTTATATCTTAGGAGTTCATTTCATGGCAAGCGAAGTGAAAGAAAAAGTGAGAAACTCATACAAGAGAAGACAAGAGGTCTTCCCATCGCTTGATTTAATAAGAGAAAAAAATATTTTTTAAACTTGTCTGAGGGAGTTCAAGTCTTTTTACATTTTCTCCATTTCTATCCTATTTGATGGAGAAAAAGTAGTTCTCTCTCTTTCTCTCTCTCTCTCTAAACCATTTTCTATCCACTTCTCTCTGCCCCTTTTTTCCTATTTTCATCTCATGAGTTATGGAACCAGTCAACATTGGCTGATAGAAACCATTTCTTTGCTCATATATATATATATATATATATATATATATTCTCCTCTACAGCCAAAAGTAAAGTTTTATCCATTAGTAATTTTTGTTTTCCCCTTCATTGTTATCTGTTTATAATGATTCTGTTTGCGTTTTGTCAAATTGCCTGATTTACTTCAGTACATATGTATCATTGTTCATGGGTTTTTGGGATTTGTTTGTAAGCACTTTCATTTTGTCTAGAAGCAAATACTTGGATATGTAGGGCTATCATTTTATAATAGAAAGTGTAAATGCATCATCTGTGATTTCTGTTATGTGCATTCTGCAGAATTAGCTATAGATTGCATGCAATGCACAAGTAATATATTTTATTTATTTAGTTTATATGAAATAAATTGTTTATTTACATTTTATACTTTCGTATGTTTTATAATTTAATTGATTTTTTTATGTATCTATTGGTTACTCATGAATTATTGTATATTTATGTGCAAATATAAAAGAAAAAAAATGTAAAAATGTAACACCTAGTGCCCAAGGCTCCCATGCCATCAGGGTTCTGGGAGGGGGTGTACGGTGACTTACCACCGTGTTTGAGACTATTTTTGTGACTTGAACATTTTACCTTCAGCTTGGATATGCCAGCCTTACTGTTTAATGTAACACCTTATCTTCCATGGTGAACCAAGGACATCTAACCAGTGGGGTCTTTATGCATAATGTGTAATCTAGTTAGATAGGGTTGCAAAGGTAGTCATTTCCTCCAGGAATGGCAAAGGCTGTCGCTTTATTATTATTATAATAATTATTATTATTTTAAATTTCAATCTTAGCACAAACCCTCAAAATCTCAATAGATTCTTTTATTTCTTAAAATTTTGAAAGATGCCTCAATTATATTTATTTGGATTTTAACCCCACGTAGGCAACTTGAGTGGGTTCAAGTGCAATTCTTTAAAAAAATGATTGCTTAGATTCATACGCATCCACACACATTCATGAAGGACTCTTTGACCATTTGAGTGGGACTATAGGCCACACTCAGCACTATGCAGATCTGCTCCTGCTTACCATTGCGCAAATACTTGCTGGGCAAATATGAGTACTAATAAATATATGATTTTATAAATATGATTTATAATGGAAAACTCAATATTTTCTCGAAGTAGTCCAAATATTAAAATGAAGTTGCACAAAAAATAAAAATAATAAAGAAGAATTTATTACAATATAACCAAAAGAGAAGTTAAGAGAAGTCATGCTGGAACCGATAATGATATGCGTGCCGTGTGCTTTGATGGCTTGAGATAAGTCTCTTTGAGGAAGAGAGGGAGCGAAACATTCATTTAGAGGATATGCTTGAGTAAAAATACAATATTAACCATATTTAAATTAGAAAATTCCAAGCATAAGAAAGGTAGTCATGTTTGCTTTATAACTAACTTGAGAGGCTGACCTTTTTTTGAATCAATGAGAGGCTAAACTCAGATACTTTAAGAAAGAATATAGGTAGTTATAAGGAGTGGGTTGAGGAGAATATAGGTACTTATGTGTTATGAGATATGTAGTATTTTCTTTAAGGCAAGCCTGTATAAAATTTTCTATATTTTATGTCCTGATCTTTTATAAAGTATCACCATTTGCATTGGACAAGGAATGTTTTTTCATGCAGAGCCATAGTATTGTAATTCACGTGATATTTTGTTCTGAAGAACACTCTGAAATGGACGCAACAAGCTTCGTCTGAGTCATTCCTTTTCTTACAGTTCCATGCTTTGCTATTTAACTATAATTTTATGGAGATAAAGGTGTATATCAGTTAGTTATGAGATATTTATTTGAATATCAGTTATGAGATATTTATTTATTGAGTAGTTATGTGCTAATACTGGGATATAAATATTTTTCAATGCATGGAATATGCAATATTTTCCTATATTGCCATAATGCCATTATTTTTGCTAGTCAACAATTATTTTTACAAACTTATGTAGGGGAATAAAAAGCGTGCATTAAAGTGGAAGAATCCCCTATCGTTTTGTAGAGATTTTAATTGCTTTACTTGGAAATAAGATCGCATAGAAGCATTCTTAATGTTTCAGTTTTTATGAGATAAGATTCTGGGTACATTCTTATTTTGGCTGTGCAGCATGATTTTCATAATTATTTGGTTAATTTAATTTTTACTGTTTTTCTGTGCCATCATTTTCCATTTTAAAATATTTTGTATGAAAAGTTTAATATCATAGACATGCTGTTTGTATGAATTGTTGTTATAATACCATGACCTGGCAGTGTATCTGCAAGGAATAGCCTTGTGTAGCATAAAAGCAGTTTTGGCACAGATATGCACTGCTGCTTTTTGTGCATGGTAAGAAACTAAGAATGACTATTTCTTGCGCATGCTTTCTTGTGGATCACTTTTGTGATCTTTACTCTGCCTTTACAAATAGAAAGGGCAGAGTACCTCTTCATCTCTATTTCCTCCAATTAATTACATTGATCATAGAAGTCGATGATCTCTTCAAGGTTAAGCTGGAACAGAGAAGAACAATCATTTCACATCATCCATAGTATGTGCTTGAACAAAATCATGCTGAGCTGGATTATAGGTAACAAGAAGTAGGTGTTGCATCTTTAGTTTTTTAAGTATTGACAAGCAAATTATTGAATGTGGTTTGGCACAAGAAGTGTGAAAGGGGTGCACCCTGTCACCCAGATATGTAATTGAATGTGAAAAATTATGAAAGCCTATGCGATCATTAGATAGAACTTGGTTGGAGGGGTTTATAATTATGGGATGAGAGATTGAAGGCATCCTTTTTTTGACTATATATTCATTCAAAGTGCATGGATACACTCATACATGCCTAAAGGAACTCTCTTTTTTTTCCTGCAAAGAAAGTTTCATTAAAGGGTATCGAGGGGATGCTGTCGAAATACAAATATCAGTGTGATTACCTGCACAACATGGAGTTAAAAAAATCAAGAATTACAAGTGAATCAACCAAAAGCAAAAATTACAAGTGAATCAACCAAAAGCAAACTTATAATGCCACCTGGTAATAATAGTAGTCCCCAAAGGTCTTTAATAACTTTTAAAGGTGTGGCTGAACCTTTTTCTTTCCCTCCTCATAAGAAAAGGTTTCTGCTTTCCATTCTCACTTTGCTAGAGTGGATATCTTTTGTGATCATAACTCTCTTTCTACCACTGTTGTTTGAAGAAGGATGTGGCGAAGTCCAAAGGGTTTTGGCCCAGGTGCAATTTAAGAGGATGCCATCAATAGCTTCAACTTTCAACCCTTTAGGGGCAGCCCTCTTTTCTGAAGGTTATGTGTCGTAAGAAGTTTTCCAAGAGTGCCTTCCACGCAAAGGAAGCAACTTTTGTGTGGGCTGCTGTTTTTCTGATGAGCTTCCACGAAAAGTTCTTTCTATTTCCTGCTGTGGGGGTGAGTTTCCTGTAAAAGAATCTGATTGTAGACCCACTGTCTTTGTGTAGGATCCATTTGGGATCGCTAGTGGTGTTCCATAATGGATTTTGCGTAAGCAATAAAAAAATATACTCAATTTCTTGATTCAAAGAATTTCTAATTTAGGGAATATGCCAAAAAAATCCCTTGGTTTGCAGTCATGAGCCAAACTGAATATAGAGGGAATTTGGTGCTAAGGGGTGATTGATCACACCAAGTATCATTCTAGCAGAAAATAATATCACCATTGCCCATGTGGAAGCTGATAGAAAGGGAAAAAAAATTCTCCCAACCAATTTCCGATGGAGAATTCTCCGACTCCATACACTCCTTTGCTGGCTTTAGTCGTGATCAAATTTTGAAGCAATGATTTCTCTCTAAAGATTGTCCTTCTTCATGAATCTCATTCATTTTCTAGGACGGTTTTGTTGAATGTATATAGGGATTTGAGTCCTGTACCTCCATATCTTAAAGGCTCTTTTCCAACCCCCATTTGACAAGATGATATTTGAATTCTTCCCCTGAACAGCTCCCAAAGGAATCTCCTTTGAATTCCTTCTGACATTTTGGCAATTGAGCAAGGCATAAGTAGGAGGGACATCTGATAGATCGAATCTGATCTTTTTAAGGGCGAGTCTCTCACCTATAGATGTATAATTATTCTTTGAACCAGCCAATTTCCTCTCAAATCGTTCAATGATGGGGTCGCAAACGCTTTTGTCTTTGAATTTCACACCACACCAAGAGGAAGGTCGAGGTTGGTGATTGGAAAAGCCCCTAGGTTGCATCTCGAGAGACTCACAAGGAGAAGCCCCTCAGTTTTGTCCTCAATGGGCTCACTTTTTCCCAAGTTCACCTTCAACTTAGAGATTGCTTCAAACCCTTGAACCATGAACCTAAGATTGAGGACATGCTGAGATTGATTTTCATAAAAAATAATGATATTGTTTACAAAGAAGGAGATTGGGAGACTTCCATTTCCTCCCTTTTATTCCAATGCTAAGATCTTTGAGGAGGTCAGTGATTGGAAAAACTCCTTCATTGCATTCCAAGAAGCCTGCAAGGAGAGGCCCCTTAGTTTTGCCCCTGAGTAGAATGAGTGAACTTTTTTCTTAAGTTCACTATCAATTTGGAGACTACTTCAAACCCAAGAAGAATGCACCTAAGATTAAGGATTATATGAGGGAGGGTCTTTTCCACAAAAAATAACGGTATCGTCTGGAAAAGGAGATGCGAGGCTTCCATTTCTTCTTCATTCCAATGCTAAGATCTCTGAGGAAGGCTCCTTTGAAAGCGGTCTTAATAATAGAAATTCCCATTACCGAGATAAACAAGGGGGAAGGGGATCTCTTGCTTCAAACCTCTAGTTGTGCAAAAAAATTTTGACGGGTAGCCGTTGACAAGCACTAAAAGTTTGAAAAGGAAGGGTTGAAATGCATTGTTGGATATACCTGCACCACAACTCCCAAAAGCCATTTTTATGAGGATATGAAGGAGGAAACTCCATTTCAGATGATCAAAATCCTTCTCCATGTCAAGCTTGCAAACCATCTTACTCTTTATATCCTTACTATAGACACCCACAACTTCACTAGCTACAAGAGCTGCATTAATGATCCTGGTACAAAACATATTGGTGTTAGCAAGTTACCTCTGAAATTGCCTTTTTAAGCTTTATAGCAAGGACTTTGAATAGAATCCTGTCAATACTACCTCTAAGACTAAGAGTGTGAAAATCAAAGCCCCAGTTTTCTTGGGGAGCAGCATTATAAACATGTAGCTCAGATGACTCACAAATCCACCTTTACCGTAAAGAAGTCAGTACAAATGTTGATAATGGTCTGCTTGGGAAGTTCTTAGCTAGCTTGAAAGAAAGCCAATGAAAAACTATCAGAAACTGATTTTTTATCGCCACTGCTTTCATTGATAGCTTGATAAATTTCCTTGTGGGGGGAAGGGATATTAGGATGAGATGGAGGAAATGATTTCCAGATAGTTCTCTGTGATTGTGAATGGGGAACCCAAAAATTTGGCCCCCATTTCTCTTCTTGCTATTGGTTGATGTTTTAAGCAAAATGATTATTGAGGGTAGAATGTTGGATGAGAATTTATTGAATTGAATAGGTGGGGTCTGAGAGCTTGTCTGGATTGCATTTACTATTTGCAAACAATACGATCCTTTTTTTGTCTCAAGATATTGTTAGTTTTCTTAGCTCGTTAACTATCTTGTAGATTTTCAAAAAGATGATGGTGCTTTGAAAATAAATTTGTATAAGAGTGGGATTGCAGGTATTAATCTGGATTTAGGTGCTCTTTCCCATGATGCTATTGTGGCATGTGTGGGGGTTTAAGTTGCCCCTTGTGTATTTTTTTGTACTTTTAGGTGGGAAGCCTACAACTACCACCCCTTTGTGGGACCTGGTGCTTAAGAATGTTTCTAGGGGTTTGGATGGATTTGGTGGTGTGAGAAGGGGTTCACATTAAGGGTTCCAGTTGTGTTGATTCTAGCTTTTCTCTCTTCTTTCACGTTTTACTGTGGGATTCTTTGTGGTCTAGGGTGGGTTGATGGTGGACGAGATCGTGTTAGTTGGCTGGTGGTTAAGTGGTTTGAGCCTAGGAAAGAGGGAGGATTTGGCTAAATGGTTTGGATGCTAGATATGCTAGATCCTCTGAGGAAATGTCACTTGTGGGAGGCTCCTTGGAATTTATTTCTCAAAATTTTCTTCCCTTTTTACCCTTGTGAGGTGTAGGGTTGCATGGGGAGAGAGAGTGCTTCTAAGAGGATCATTGGATTGGGGGATGCTCTTCAGATCAACATTTGAATTGTTTAATCTCTATATTGTTCCTATATCAGATTTTTTCCCCTCATGGGAGCATGTCTTTTGGAATTTGAGAACAAGGCAAATGATTTGATTCTTTTGTTGAATGCATTGGGTTCTTTTCATTGTTCTTTTGGGGCATGGAAAGAGTTGAGCCTTGGATGCTATTGTGAAATTTTATTGAAAATTATTCTTTACTCATTTGATTCATTTTCTTTGTGCCCTTTCATTTTCTCTTGATGTGCACCCGCTATTGAAGTGGGAAGATGCACTTGCGTCTATTTTTGCATTGTTATTATTTTTGGGGTACTTTGGAACAATTTGTTCTGTGCTTTTTGGCAGCATTGGATCTTTCTCCTCCTCCTCTGGAGAGTTTGCCTCCTTTGGCTTAACTTTTTTGTTGTTTGGAAAGCATAAGGACAAAAGGCTTTTTGGAATGTGCTTTTTGTTTTAATTTGACGTATTTGGTTGGAGCTTAATACAATAATATAATAAGGCTCAAATATTCCTGCTAGTATAATTTGAGCAAGGTGGTTTTTCTTGCTTCAGTTTTTGTGGTCTGCCCAGAGAATTTCCCTAAGTGACGTGTAGAGGGGTTTCAGAATTTTGCTTCATTGGTCTTGTGTTGTTTTTTATTTTAGCCTTTTTGTTCCTTGTTTGTTTGTTTGTTTGTTTTTTCCTTTTGAGGATGATTTGCCCTCTATAATTTCTTTCTTCCCTTCATAAATTTCATTGTTTATCAAAAAGAGAGAGAGAAAAAATAAAGGAAGCTGAACTCAAAAAGGTAATCTCATTTTCTGTGGATAAAATATTTTGGGATTGAAGAAAACCATCTAAACACTCCCTTTTAATTTTTTTATTGACATTTTGCTTTTAGGTTTTGTCCTTATTTGTCTCTTTTACAAGATTATCAATGATTAACTCTCTTTACTATGTTTAGTGGAAGAGCATGAGGTTATGCTGTTTTCCACGTTGAAGGAGACCTGTCATGCATTAAATTGTTTTTTTGTATGTTTGAAGGTATGTGGTGTATTTTCTGTTGAAGTTGAAATTTCTTGTACTGGAATTTATAAGTAGCACTTGGAGTGTGATAGGTACTGTAGTCCATGATATAATGGATGCCTCTTCCTAGAGGTGACTACTGTGTAGATGCATGTTCGACTGCAACTTGCAGAACAAATTGCAAGTTAGCTTCTTCTAACTTCACTGTCGAAACCCAATCATCACATCTGCAACCAAAGCCCAATTTGAATTGAATTGTAACACTCCAAGCCAAATTGTTTTATCAAATATCTTGAGTCATCTCAATCTTAAACAAACAATTAATCTCAAATACCTTGAGATGCTGACATTGTGTGTTGCAATTGTTGTCGGTTTGCATTTGCTGAGAAAGGGATGTTGAGCAGAGATGGGGGAGAAACGGCATCTGGTGACTGAGAATAGATGAACTAGGTCAAGATGTCTAATTATGAGACCGAATCATCTAAATCAGTAGTAACTGAGAAATGGTGGTTGAGTTGTTTTATATATGTCAGTCAGTTTTGAGTTATGATCGGTTTCTAATCAGCTAACACTCCAACTGAACCAAATTGGTTGTGTGGTTTGCTTCTAAACTGACTACTTCCTGAACTGCTCATTTTTTGGGTGGTTTTAGTGTGATTTAAGGTAGGTGGGTTGGTTTCACTGGGTTCATGCACAGCTCGGCTTTCTTATTGTCACAGAAATCATTGTATGACTTGTATTTTTATCATTGTTGAACTCTCAGTGTCTTTGCATTTAGATTTGGTGAGTTTTAGTATTCAACCTGTATTCTGTAAAAAATTTCGTGCTCACATCCATGTTCATGGACTGTGGGCACTAGCAGTTGCATGTCATACATAATTTTATTTTATGAATTACACATTTATGGCTGTACTACTCAGATATATGATCAATGTTGATTTTGGTACCATGGAAAGTTTTACCAACTTTTGAAATGATAATTTTGCTTCGATTTGTTTATCACTGGGATGAAATGTCATATAGTGTAAAATGAAAGTAATTTATTCTTCAGTTTATGAAGGGTTAAAGGTAGCTTTGACTACATGGGTACTTGAAACTTATTGTTCTTTGGAAACTATAATAGCTTTCAGTGACAAACATTTATGTTTGTTTTAACATGCTTGTCAGTGTGTTTTTACTTGTCTGTTTGAATCAGACTAGTGAAAAAAAAATTCTAAAAGACTTCTTTCTAATTTTCAATTCCGAAATTATATTATGTTTTCAAGCTCAGTTGCAGGACTACACATTTTCCTCATTTTACATAACGGAGCAAGGTTCAAAATGTTTTAAAAAAAATTTCTGGCTCTCTATTCCTCAATAAAATTATTTTCTTTTGTTTCACTGCGAGACCAATAATTTTCTTCATTTTACATGGAGGATGTCAATAATGGCCTTGTATGCCTTACTATAAAGCCATATTTTATTTATGCGATGGCTCACCTGTTCCAGTTTCATTGTCTTGCATTCCCCACAGGTTCTTATATCTGGGAAAGAAGAGACAGAAGCACAACTATCCCCTGCAATGGATGCTGCACTTAGAGTATTCAAACGTGTTGCTGGTCTCTCTCCTAGTGAGGGTGATGGTGCAGGTTCAGCAGCTGCATTTTGTTCAATGAGATTATTGGTGGCATCTTCGCAAGCCATTAATCTGATCGGAAAACAAGGGTCTACTATTAAAGCGATACAGGAGATCTCCAGTGCCTCTGTTCGTGTTTTGTCTGAAGGTGTGCCCCCTGTTCCATATTTTTTGTGAACAAATAATATTGGAATTATATTAGCATACAAGTTTAAGTCTTTCAACTATGCCCTTTTTGTCTCTTCTTAGCTCCTCTATCTCATAATATATTTATAAATCTATGAAATAGTGTTCCTTTTCTTGATGACTACCATATTGTAGCTGTGCAGATGAGCACTTTAAGGGAATGATGAATGACATAAATTTCCAAATCTTTTGTTATTATTTAGAACATAGGAGTACAGGTTTATGGATGTCTTGAGGCTGAGCCACTATAAATATGGGTTTTGAGATTTTTCTTTGTTTGTGTTTTGTTCTTTCAGTTTACTGCCTTTTTGTCACTATTTAATAATGATATTTTAAAAATAACGGGTAAAATATAACTTGCTGACTAATTGCTAATTGTGAGAATTTTTAAAGCATGCAAGATGTTCTGGATGATATACGCATGAAATTTGACTTAAAAAAAATTAGATTGGCATTTATTTCGGTAAAGAAGAGAATTATTCACATCTTGCATGGTCAGCAATGCCTGTTAGAAGGGGTGAACCTTACTCTACTGCAGAGAGTTGTACAGTCCAGATCAGAGCTTAAAGTTGCAAGCTTGTTGCAGTTTTGCATTATCTTTGTGGTTTTTGACTTTCTTCCTTCTCTTTTCTCTTATTATCAACAAGACCGAGGCCTATTTTTTTCCCAAATCAGAGAGCATATGACTTCTATTTTTTTTTTGTTTTTCTTCTTTTCTTTTTGACTAATAATAAATTCTGCAAAAAGCTTTTATTTTTCTTCCTTTTTCCCTCTTCCTTCTCTTCCCAACTTTTCTTCTTATGGTCTGATTGAATTAAGATTAGCAATGTCTTCTTCCTTTTCTCTTCATTCTGCTTCTCTTTTTACTTACAATTATCAAATAAACAAGCTAGCAACTATCTGCCTTTTGTAGAGCACTTTGCAATTTAGACTGTTCAATTTTTTTTTAGGGTCAAATTATTGAAAGAAAAATTTTTATGGGAGTTATCATACAATGCCCAATACATGATATTTTGATTTATTTTATATCGGAAATAGAATCTTATGATCCATTATCTGATCCTATGAGCCGGCCCTGTGGACCCCAGCAACAATCCTATGTAGGATCCCGATTCTAACGATCTTTTTTTCCACTGTCCAACCTTCTACCAACCCTCTCAGCCATAGGATCCCAGAACGCTCTCAAATAAGTGTTGCCACCCAGCATGAGACCAAGATGAGGAGACTGGCCACACCAAGGAAGCACAACCCGCCAGGGCCTTTTTCTAAAAGCCCTGCCATATACATGAAAACTCGTCACTCCACTGCTGGAGAAGTTGATCTCTAATACTGAGATCCTTTTGAAAAATTTCTGCATAATGATTGCCTTTTAGAATTCACAATACCATCCTTAAGGAGTAGCTTAGTATCATCTGTGAACTGGAGATGAGAGACCACCTCCTCTCTGCCAATGGAAAGACCCTTTGTCATCCCCAACTCCTAAGTATGCAAGAACATCCTGCTCAGAATATCAGCCACCAGGTAATTAAAAATGCGGATTTTTTTGTCTAATCCCCTTAGGAGCTCTAAAACACTCCCTAGGCTGACCGTTGACAATAAGTGAACTATACTTCAAGCTCAGGAATCCTGTAATCCACTTTTTCCACACAGCGTCTAAATTTTCCTGTCTTTAAAGAAAGTAGATTGAGCCATGGTCATTGTGTTCCCAGGATATCCCTCAAATTCTTAGATGAGAGCTTAGATATGTCTTTTAAAGGCTAGCTCACCCTCATAGTTCTCTATTTCTCAAAGATGAGGGTGAAGTAGGTGAGTTCACAGGTTTACCCACCAGCCCATTTATATGGTATTCCTCATAATATATCGTCATGCAAGATCTCCCAATTCTCTGGATAAAACATTGTAAAATTGTCAGGACTAGGGTTTACTTGTTTTTTGTTTCTTTATTTCAGGAGGACCTCTTATGCTCCACCCCCTTGTAAATTCTTCTCTTTTCTGGTAATAAATTTCTTTTTCTTTAGAATTAAAAATGTCTGGGCCAGGGGTTCTCTCCCTACACATCTCCATCACTGTTTTCTCAACTTCTTTCTTCAAAAGGCCTCCTAACCACTGAGCAAAGCTTTCCTTGATGGGGCTCCAATCATGGCCGTCCAACACCAGCCTGCTTGGTCAATCTTCAATAAAGAGATGCTTATAGAAAATAGAGGGTTAACACTAATGATTTATCATAGATGACGATAATAAAGAACTGGTTCCTAATGCTTTCATACGTCCTTTAACAGGTCCCATGTTTGTCTTCAACATTTTGTTGTTTGATCTATTCCAAATTGCTTGTTTGGCATTTCTGAGGGGCAGTAAGTTTGCTTGGTGATGTTGGAGCATTTGTTAATGAAATTTTTTGGAGGCTTTGGAAGGGGTGAAGAGGCCAAATAATTATGGCATTGTTCTATGCTCGTAGTGATTTCGTTTTAGTGATTGTAGAGAAATGCCAGGTTTTAGTGGGTTAGCTTATGCCTCTGCAATTGCTGTGGGCCAAAGTTGTTTTTAGAAGTAGATCTTGCTCACATTCAACGTAATGTGGGGGCTTCAGTTTTTGAGTGTTTCATTTCTTTTCTTTTTTGCTCTTTCCTTTCAGAGGTGGATGTCTTATCTCTCTTCTGAAATTGCACTTATCCTATCTTTCATTGGAAAATTATTCTTTCATATAAGGGTGTGGTTTTGAAAATTACTACCTCAACTTATGCTCTATTGGTGGACATACATTGGTGTATGATTTGGTTGGCTTTACACCTCAGCCAGAGTGTTTTGGTATCTTCGGTTTTGTAAAGGGCTTCAGTGCTGGGAGGTTAGGCGTGTGGTGGTGGTGTTGGCCATACTGTTTTAAATTTCCCAATTTGTGCTTACAATCAGAGACTAACTTTAGCATGAATCTACCCAGGAGAGGTTTTTCTCCCACTTTAAGCTTATTTAAGTTATGTTATGTATAAACACTTCCTGACTAAAACATTGATCTTGGACATTTCAAAGCACCAATAAAATTGGCTGTGCTAGTAAATTGTGCCCTAATTGTTAGTACAGGTCCTTAGATTTCAATCCCAGGACTGGATTAGTTTCCCTGCTTGGTGTGTTTGTCAACTTATTTTGTCTGTGTATGATTCCAAATTTTTTCCTAATATTTTAATTTCAAACAGAAATCTGATGATCACATTTTTTTTGGTGTGCAGATGAACTGCCATCCTATGCTAGTTCAGATGAGAGAATTGTAGAGATACATGGTGAATCTTCCAGCGTTTTAAAAGGATTAGAAGCAGTATTGGGACACTTGAGGAAATTCTTAGTTGATCGCAGTGTTATTCCTATATTCGAGAAAAATGTAAGTTCAGTTATAAATTTGTCGATGTGTGTGCGTGCGCACCTATTCTTCTAATACATAAGCCATTGCCACTTTGCCAGTACAATGCAACGATCACACAGGATCGCAACAAAGTAGAGAGCCAGTCCCTGCTTCAGAATGCTCCTACTTCTGCTCCTGGCCCTCAAACTGATTATTCCCTTTCATTGAGGCGTGATCCATTAATTTTTGAACGCGAAACTCAATTGGATTCTAAGCTCTCGCATTCTGGACTCTCACTCTATGGAAAAGATCCTGGACTTGCATTACGATCTTCTGGACTTGGGCGGACTGCTGCTCCTGTCATTACTCAGGTTTGCTTTTGTCTAATTCATTTGGAGTTCATGGCGAAAAGATTCATTGTTGATATTGCTGTAAACATCAATTTTTTAAAATGTGAAGGCATAAGGCATGACATTTTAAGTTTTTAACCTGCATGAGTTAATGCACAAGCCATAAGGTGTTGAGGAATCAATCAATCAACACTTTTTTTGAAAAAAAAAAAAATCCTTATACTTGCACTTATATTTTTTAAAAATAAATAAATAAATAAGAAAAATCATACTTAAAAAAATGTAATCTAACAAGTTTATTCTTTTTTTTATTTATAAAAAGGAATAAAATATAATATGTAAACTACTTGTTGGCCATTTAAAAAAAATATTAGCTTGAATTTTTTTCGTAAATTATGCCAAGAGATTGCTATAACATCACAATTTTCATATTGTTTTCAAGATATACTAGTTTTATAAACAATCTCATAATGAAATTTTATTTCCTACAAACATGCAGTTAAATTTTCTAGCCAAGTCTAATTTGAAATTCATCCCAAAATGCATTAACCTCAACTAAAGAGCAAAAATTTTGCCTTTTAACAAATACATAAGCCTCATTACATAATGCATTGGACTTCTTGGGTTTCGGTATTTAAGATTGATCCATATGGTGTTTTAGGCAAGCCTTGGTCTTGAGGTGAGCCTCAAGGAAAACCTCTTGGAACCTTTTAAAATATTGGAAAACACATAATTGTTCATGCTTTTGAGGTAAGAGGGTTTCTCCTCCCTTTTCTGCTGGCGAGCCGCACCCTATTTCTTTTGGGAGTGAAGCAGGGGTGTTCTCATTTTTACATTTTACATGTAATCCTAGAAACTTCAAGATTTGGAGTCTTCCTGGCAGTAAAAATTTCTTTTAGCATTCGCTTGATTAAAGTTTTTTGCAGAACAATCTAATATAGTAATATGCATATGTGTGCATGCACGTGCATGGTTGTGTGTGCCTTGATGCAGTTGTAAGGAATTAAGATATTGCACATTATGCAGGAATTAAATAAATTTATAAAATATCTAACACGAAATATGGAAGCAATTTTATCTCTAAATCAATATAATTTTCTAGAACATCCAAACAGCCATTTGTATATTATAAAATTGCTCCTGTGGAACATTGACATGCTTCCCCACTTAAAAAATGCCAATTTCTTACATATTAGAGTCATGTGCGTAACGGTTCAATGGTTTGTGCACAACCCGAATTTCACTTTATTTGGAACTATATGGTTTAATATTGTGGGATTAGGTCCATATGGGTTTACATATGGGAATTATTGAGGCATTGCTTCGTGTGCTTCATGTTATAATTGATTAAGTCATTAATTTTTGTTTCCTAAAAAGATGTCTCTTACTTTGCGCCCCTTGTTTTGTGGATCAAATCATATTAATTATTTGACTTTAGATGTCCTTGTCTATCTCCCAAGGACATACATATTCTTAGGATGCTCTCAAAACTCTGTAAATCATCAGCCTTCTTTTTGGTTCCACCAACTTATTCCTTGTGCTTCCAGGCCTGAAAATAGGTAGGCGACAGATTCTTTTTACTGAGTAAATATAATTAAACAGTTCTCCGTACCAAATATTCTTCTTTTTGTTACTTTGACTTACTATTTGATCTAAGGTTAGAACAAGAAGGGATCTTCCTCCGTTCTTCTGCAGTAGATTGCATGATTTATGTATTAAATTTCTCTCTAAAGTGTTTGTCATGAAAATTATTTAGTGTATATTGTTGTACGTTATTCATCTTATCCCATAAAACTATTGGGAGGGGGGATGAGTGGGTGACCCTTCTTTGTATTTACCTCAACATAGTTCGTTGAGTAAGCTTTTTCTCTAATTCGTCTGTAGTAACAGCGGTTACAATCTTTTGACTTGCCCTACTGGTTGGAGCACTGCTCTACAGCAACTATCAAATCAGGAAAACCTTTTACATCAATCTTTGCAACCTGCATGCATCCCTTTGCAACATTTTCTTCTTCACCAAGTTCTTATTCGGCCCGGGGGTTTATATTCGGTCAGGGTCCTCGGTTTATAGTCTCTTTATAGATCCTGATTAATGGTAGACATGTCATTTAATGTTTTTTTTAATGCTTGTTCCTGCTGGATTGCTGCCTATTGTTCTGTTTTATCAAATTTTCAAGACTTTGAACCTGAAGTTTAGCCTTCTGCTGATTGTTCAGTTTTCCCATAATACTTGTGAAATTGTGGCTGCGTCAGCTTTGACACCAGTTTGATGCTGTACACTTAATAGAAATTTTAAGGATCAAATAATAGGGTGTGTGAAGGGGCCTCTGGTAGTTTATGAGATTCTCTGGTGGTGGTAGAGATCTGTAGTCGCAAGAATTGCTTTAACGAAAATGATTGAAAATGGGGAGAAAACATAAGATGAAATAATCAATGGAGTCCATGACAGCACATAGGAGTGTACGTAGGGATCTGAATAAAGTAATCAACAATCCAATGCATGACTTTGTTGCTGTGACATTTTGTAGCTTCCAAAATAGTATGGTGGCTGTTATATCACAATAACTGCAACCTGCATTTGGAGAAGCTGTTTCTGTGACTTGAATCTGTTTGCTAATTGCCATGGAGAAACTTTACCCATGCCCCAAGGCCTACCAGCTCATAAACTATACAAATTAGGAATCTGTTTCTAAAGAACTCCTTTAGCCCCTATATAGAAATGTATGATGAGGATGTGATTTTGCTGATGATAATACTGAATGCTCAATAAGTGCTTGTGGAGATTGCTATTTTCACCTTAAAGATTGTTGCAAAAGGTTTCATCAGTTCGATAGCTGTAACAATAAGTACTTGTGATAGTACAATACAACACGGAAGGGAAATAGTGCGATGACTTATGCAAAACCTCCCCATCTCCTCTCCCTAAGTTTGTCATTTGTTTGTCTTGTCTTTATGGATGTTGTAGACCATGAGGGACGGGGACTGCAAAAAATCAGGTCAAGTCAAAGGGAAAACCTTCGTTCTGGGATGGAATAGAGTGGAAAAGGGTGAGTCCTTATTTGTGCTTGAGCATAATCTGGATCAAAATTGATGAGTAAGGATCTCTCTTTGGGGGATGCGGAGTGATTTTAGAAAGGTATGTCACTGGCATTTGGAAGCTTGGGGTGGGGATGTTGGTGGGTGATTAGGTAGCCTCACATATTGGATGGCAATTCAAGCAATTAAGTTTTGAGACGGTTTTGGAATTAGGCTTGGGCTGGAAAGATAAGCAGTTATCAGCTTTTATACCTGATGGATCTAGGCTTAGCCCCACCCCGGGGGGAGGGGGGGCAGAAGGAACTTCTAAAACAGATCCATTGAAAAGAAGCTGATCGAGATTGTTGCAAATTTTTTTTGGCCCCCCCTATGGAATAGGAGCTGTTAGAAAGAGAGCAAATTCTGAGTGGTAAAAAAGTTGTGTAAGTGCCTGAAAACATTTAAATATTTAAAACACATACATTTTAGGAAACGTAAAGGGTTTTGGAGTATTTTTAATTGTGGAGCAAGTTGATGATTTTTGGGGGAGGGTGGGGGGAGAACAAGTTATATGTGTGATCATTGTGCTTGTGGGGGGTGCAATGCTGGTTGAGAAGCTTGCTTGTGATTCACCAGCAGCCAAACATCTGTGTACAAAAGGTATGGCAATCGAAACTAACGCAACTAGGGTTTCAATCAAGGATGATCACACAAGGAAGATGGGGTGGAGTGGGCTGGGATGTTTAACAATTGTTTTGGACTTTGACCAAATTCCTGTAGTAAAGGCCTGATTGATGGTAATACTGAAGTGGGCCTGGATGGTATCTTTAAGAGACCTTGCCGTTGCTCTAAATTTGGGTTTTGGGACCAGATTATGTTTGTGAAGGCCCATATGTCTGCAAACCCAACTCGGATGCCCAGTATGCAAGAAAAGAGGGCGTCCAGATGAAGGTCCAACAATTATTACATATTGAAAAACATGTAGTAGAGGACAATGTTGCAAAGGACAGATCCGCACTGTGGGTAGCAGGCAGAGAGCACATCCAGAGAAGAAATTTCCATGGCTTTATAATTGTTCCTTGTCCAGAAAGGGACAACATTTTGAGTGGTGATTGTGAGTTTGTTTATTTTTTTGTGTGTGTGTATTTTCTCTTTTTTCCCCCTCTAGTATCCCAAGTGCCCCGTTGAAGGGTTGCACACTGAAGAGAATTCCTTCTCACAGGAGGATTAAGGTCTGGCAAAGGTACTAGAGAAGTAGAAAATGCAGATGGAGGCCAATATGGTTCATGATCATGTTAATGGTCGAGATTGCAAAGGCTTTAATAATGTAAAGGTGGGGCGGATGAGGCATCAGGAAGTCAGGAATTTTGATCCTGGGAGGGGGTGGTTGGGGAGAAGTCAATAGCTTCATGGATTTATACTTCCCGGACATTGGGGAAGGACATGGTAGAAAATGAATTCTCATGTTGAGTGGCTTAACAGTTTTAATCTGCAGGTGATTAAGTTGTCAAAAAGAAACGAAGGAAAGCCTACCAAGGGGAAGAAGAAATGGGGAGAGATGGTGAAAGTGGCAGGAGTCTCACATTCCCAAGGAATGAAAGGTTCCCACAATATATGGGAATCACATCCCATGCCAAGTTTTATGCGAATCCCATTCCCATGGAATTGAACTTCTTGAACTAAATAGCCCCTAGACCCCTCATTATTTTAGCCAGCTCATAATATTGTATTATTGCATTATATTTATACTAATAAATTATTATATCAAAAAAAGAAATCAAGAAAAAAAATAAAAATGATATTATTTTGGTATGATAATATAGCATAATAGTTGAAAATTTGGAATCGTATTGCCCACCATTACATCAGTTAATTGGTTGAAAATTTTAGGACATTTAATTTGCTACATATTCTTAATAAGTTTTTTTTGCTAAAAATATAATTATTCTTTGTATATTGTTTGTACCATTTTAAAAAAATAGTGGTAATCTTGTTGAAATGCTTGACCAAACATTGACATGGGTATCTTGTGTACATTCTTGGGAATCTTTACAGTGTGAACTACACAAAAATAATTTTGTGAAGCCAAGCATCGGGTTCTTGAGAATGTCAGGAATGTGATTCCTGGGAATGTCCTTCCATGGGAATATATTTGGCTCTGTGAACCAAATGGTCCCCTGAACTATTAAGAAACAAAAGGATGCATCCCCTGAACTATTCCCACACATGAGAGCTGAGACACATCAAGATACATGGTTTAGAATGTGCTAGAGTTGAAGAATATGTCAAGAGTGATTATTCTTCCATGATTACATGCCTACATGGTGAAATTTGACAAGTCTCTCATTCAATGCCATTATAGATGAAAAAGTGAGGTGGGCCTTTGCCTGTTATTGTGACAGCCTCCGGTCTGAAAGATTGGTTGGTGTAAACTAAGTCATTAATATGGATCATTTTATCTATCTAGCCTTTTGCATTGGAATGAATTTTCAGCCAGCTATGGCGATGTCAAATTTTCAAACTGAGAATGCTTCAGGTTTTTCAGCTGTTTCTCAGTATTTCATGGGTGTCGAAAAAGTTTGCATTGTGATAGCTGTTGGATTAATTGTTGCTTCTGTGCAAAGAACCCATGAGTCAGTAGAACCATTTAAATAGTTTACTGTTTATATTGGTTATTCTAGCAAAGTATGTCAAGACAGACATGTCAATATGATTTACTAGAAACCAACATGCCTAATTTGTGGGAATTTTAATTTTCTTCAAAGCTGGGCGTATATTGTTAAGCAGGTTTCTGGTCCCTTCCAAACATAAATCCTTTCTCTATTACCGACTACTTTCTATTTTAATTTAGCCCATTAATGATTAAGGAATTAATTATTAAGGAATAGCTACTCTAGTTGATATTTACAAACCCAAATGTTATGGCTTAACCTGAAATATCTGGCTTACAGTTATTCGTTGTAGTTATTATGATTGCCATTGTTGTTTCTTATTTTTCCTCTGTCAAATTCTTTAAAAAGATTTTTTAAAAACTGTAGATAACACAAACAATGCAAGTACCTCTATCATATGCGGAGGACATCATTGGAATCAATGGAGCAAATATTTCCTACATTCGCACTACTAGTGGAGCTATTCTGAAGGTGCAAGAGAGCGGGGGCTTGCCGGATGAGATAACTGTGGAAATTAAGGGCACGTCTTCCCAGGTTCAGACAGCTCAGCAGCTTATTCAGGTAACTGTATCCAATTTTTATTGTCTTAGTTAATGAACTTTAGAAGATGGGACAAGCTACTCTGGGTTGTAATTACAGATTTTGGTTCCAGGAGGGTATGTGTGTGTGTATGTATGTATGTGTGTGTGTGTGTGTGGGTGTGCGTGTGCGCGTGCGGGCGTGCGCCATGACATGGTGTGGAAGGCTGGGAGTATCTGCCCTACCTGCTTCTAATCCGTCAATTTTTTTGCTTGCATTTTTGCCATGCTTGAAGGGAAATTAATTGATCCGCTTTTATTTTTCATACAACCATTGCTTGTGATTTGTCTATAAAAATTATTACTTTTCAATGTGGGTAGGTAAGATGACTTACTAATGTGGCATTTCAGGGTGTTTACAGTGCCTGCAAGAAATCATATTTCATAAAAAATAATCTTTTGAGTGAAATATAAGTTCATCGAAAATAATCTTAAGTGAAGAGCAATGTATATGTTTATATTTAACGTTTTTGTCTTCGGCCTTTTCTGATGTTTGGTGGTTTATTGTTTGCAGGAGTTCATTAGCACTCACAAGGAGCCAGCCTCAAGCATCTACAGCAAGATGGACAGTGGATATGGTTCATCCTACTCACACTTGGCGGACACGACCTTCCCCTCATCTTTTTCATCTCAATCTCTAGGAGGGTACGGATCTTCTGGTGTAGGAGGGTACAGCAGCTATAGGTTCTGAGTTGGCAATTTAATAACCTATGTGATCATTTCTTTGTTGAAATTCTATTTAGAACAATGTGTCATCAATATCAAGTTGTACCAGTAAGAGGAGAAAAATTTAGGAATTGGACTGTGCTTACTCTCAGATGGATTCCAGATGTAATACGAGAGGACATAGATGGAGCCTGGGCCTCCTGCCTCATTTCACTTCTCCTTTTTTTAAACAATGAATGATATTGTGGTGGCCTGCTTTTGATCATTCATGCTTTTATGTACCCTTGTTTCGCAGAATTTACATTTTGAATGAATGAATGGTGCACTTTGGGAATTGAATGGGTATAGATTATGCTATATATAGCGACAGTTTCAGGTGAGGTGATTGAGAGGCTTTAGCGGTCGCAATGCAGGTGGTGGACAGCTGCACCAACGTACATACTATCTAATGACGGGGTCATCATCTCAATAAACTAACTCGGTTCTTGTTGGGGTTTACTCTTAGGCGCCCTTTGGCATAATGGATGAATTAGGGATGAAGTGGAAATTTTTTATTTTGTTTCCTCTATATCACTGCTAAAATGAAATCTGTTTTCAGTATATAATTAAAATTGATTGAGAAAAATTATCGGTAAAACTCTCCAGGTTTGTCAAGACACAAACCACCTTTGAGGTCTGCCTCTCTTGATTGTCGGAGACAGATTTTATATTGGGTAAAAAGTCACTTTAGGGTGTAAATTTTTCAGAAATCAAATATCAGGAGAACATCTGTATCTTTTTATTGAAGGTTTATGACTTCTTACATCCTCCTTTTTCTTAAATTTGCTTTCTTTAATACTCTCTCTCTCTCTAATATTTCCCAGTTCGGCCATAGGGTTTTTAAGAATTATTGCAACAGACCTTCGGGAATCAGTTATAGTGGCTGTCTTATGCTGGACTTATTTCAGGTACAAGAGTGAACTCGACAAAACTTCGATTAGCTAACATAAATGGATTAAGAAGCGTCCCTTAGCCTGTCCGAAATATTCAGTCTCATTACATTTAACCCTTTTTTTTTTGGGTTAGGTGGACGAAGCAAATACACTCTTAAAACAAACATCCGTTTTGTTTCACTAATGGTGGTGGCCTAGGTCTCAATTCTCAAGACTGTTTTGGTTGGAGTAAATATCAGCTCCGACAGAAAATTACAAGTGCCTGGGAGTGGCTTTCTGGTGAATTTTGACAAATTTTACCATGCATTTTACCCAAACTCACATAAATTCAAGTTTTAAATTTCAAGGTCCCAATTATGGAGTAAAGATGTTCAGAACCCCATTGAGTATGCATAAAATAAATGCACGTTTATTAAATAATGCAGGATCTTACTGTTCCCAACTTTTTGCATCACTAAGGAAATTCATTTAGTTAAACAGCTCTCCACTTATCAAGCCGGCAGCCTGATGGGTGAGCAAGGAGGAGCCTCCGCGAGCCATGCATTGGACTAAGCAAACACAATTTCTACAAAGAGTAATCACGAGAATAAACACCAGAGAATGCAATGACCATGAACCTTCAAGATGTTTATTGGCCTAGGCACTGTTTACCCATTATAAAGCTCATTTAGGAGCTTCTAACCAATGCACACTCATTACTACATGCATACTCAGCCTTGCTTTCATTAGGGGTGGGTAAGAACCGAAAAACTGAAAAATCAAACAGTCGCAAAATCAAATCTAACCGAACAAAACAATCAGTTAACCATTTTCCTGATTCAGTTTTGGTATGGAGGTTTTTTTAGCTTTTCACTCAATGGTCTATTTTGGTTTCGCTCATACAGTAAATGCAGTTATTTGAAAGAAAACGATATGTTTTAAATACATGCAAGTATATATTATATAATATTTTATATTTAATAAAAAAATTCAAAAATTTTGAACTTGGGTTAGTTACTTCTATGTTATTTTTCAAGAATTGAAACATGGATTATGGATTTCATTTATATTCAATTCAAAGGTGGAAGCTTATGGGATGTTAATTTAAATTTATAAATTTATATGACATAAGATCAATTACAATAGAAGAATAGTGACCTTAAAACTTTAAATTGAATCCAATGATTTGATTTGGTTAATCATTGAATATTAGCCTAAAACAAGTTAACCGGATGTCGGTTAATCATTTGAAACAGTCGGGTTTTGGTTTTTGCATTTTCTAACAAACTGAAACTTTAGTTCGATCAACGGTTCAAGGAATATGATTCAATTAATCCAACCATGCCTAGTCCTAGTTTTCAGTCTTCCATGTTTTAATCATATGGATATAAGAAATGAAATATTGAGGACAAGAATTGTGCAACTAGAGTGGGCCATGGAACAAAATGGAAAAAGGAAGAACACTGGTGAGAACGAATGAAGGCAAAACAGATGGAAGATTAATGGCCATACAAGTAGAAAAATGATTGTATTAGGTAAAATTAAAGATCCACAATATAGGAAAAGATATTAAAAGAAAATAGATTTGGATAGTTAAAAGAACAGCTTAAGAGAAACACACAAAATGAAATGTAAACGGGGATTTTAAGATGGATCAATGGCAGTCAAAGAAAAATAAGGTGGACCTTGAAGCTTTCTGTTGTTGTGAGTCAGAGAGATGGCAGAATACGTCTATAAACAGCTTGGAAAGTCTCCCCACCATTCCTAGCAACCTTCTGTCCTTCCTCAGTTGCACTGCTCAAGAGCTTGACAACTGGGTCAGCTTCAAGCTCTTCCTCTGTTAGGGCTTCAAACAAGGGGTGACCTTCTAAACATGCCTTCATCCATTCTCCTAGTTCTTCCACATCTGTAATTGTATATATAATGCCACCAACTCTCAAAGCATAAGCATACTCATCTAGCAAGTGTGAGCTGATCACACGACGGCGATGATTCTTCTCTTTGAAGTGGGGATCAGGAAACAGGAAAAACATCTTGGAAAGCTGTCCTTTCTCGAAATAATTTGGAATGTATTTCATGGAATTGGTCCGAACTACTGAAATGTTCTGGTATTGACCTGGATTTGCCACTCTCAAAGCCAAGATCCGTTCCTTAACGTACTCAGTCACCTTATCCCTAAGTTCCATTCCAATCATTAGATTGTTAGGGAAAAGGGTTGAAAGACTTATTAAAAGCCCTCCAAAACCACAACCAATGTCAGCAAACTCAATCTTTTTGGAAGCACCAGGCTGATCAGATAATTGAAATAGTTCAGGATAATGAAGGGAATAGTCAACATGACAAGGGGATAGTGGAACAGGGAAATGGGAGTCACTTAAGGGGTTGCTATGCGCCCGGGCTCGATAGAAACGCTTACGAGGAAGGCCAGTTGACTTGCTAATAGTCATGCTTCCCTTGTTCTCCAACATGTTTTCTCCTACAAGCTGTATAATAGGAACAAGTTGGAATTTTCAGGATATTATGCTCATATTAAGAGAATACAAGGTGCATAACGAAGAAAAAAAAAATCCCTATTCAACAACTATCATATCTTCAAAACACATAGGGATGAAACTTGCTGGAAGAATAAAACCAAGAGGATGAGCAAAGATTAGTAGATGGATATAGGATGCATCAGACTGACATGACATAATTTTCTGACAGGTCAAAGAACAAAATAGCAATGCCTAGAAAGCTGCATCATCATAAGTAAACAAAACAAAACAAAAAAATTGCCAAGAGTGATTTTTCATCCATGCATTCACAAAGGAGCATCTAGTCCAAGCTAATAACTTCTTAACATCATTGCATTTATTGCTATAAAATCTCCAAGTATCATTGATGAAAAGTCAGAGATACTTGAAAATCATGGGCTTTGGAAAAGGACAAGAAACAACATTAGAAAATAAGTTGGTTTTACGATAAGACATGCAAGTATTTAAACTAAGAATAAGAATCGGAAAAATTACCCAAGCAATCTACAAAACACTCCTACTTTCATCCATCATAAAATCATCTGCTTCAATTGGAGGTTATTCATGCAGCAGGTCTCACTGAACTGCACCATAAGGATCAAGATCAAAGGAAAATATAACTTATCAATGGAAAACAAAAGCCACATTGTCAAAAATGCAAATAAACCTTCAAGGCAAAAGCATTTTCACTTCCTCAAGGAGCACTACTCAAAGATAAATCCAGCTACCTACGACTATCGTTGGTAAGGTCACATTACAGCTCATCCACTTGAAGGAGTGGTAGGTGCTCTCCCCACGAACGGGTGTAGAAAGCCAAAAGGTAGGGCCCATAGTTCAAAGATTGTCCATCTAGGCCCTTCTTAGCATTAGTTACCAAGTAAATAATTAATATGGACTTTCCTTTGGTCACACTCAACATGGGTTGTCACGAACTACTCTCAAAACACCCCCACCCTTTTGTGTTTTGAGAGGGGAAAGGCCACTTATGTGAAAATAATGCTGATCTAATTAGAAATTCATTAGCAAACAGTTCCAAAAGAAATGCCTGAGGTGCTAAGCATTGTTCTAGGTGCTTGCTTTGACAAGAACAACCCTCAAGCTCATATATATGAAAATGGTTTTAATAAGGGATCACAAGGTTAAAAAAAGGAAATAAGTTAAAAAGGAAAAAATAGGAAATAAGATAAAAAGGTAAGATCAGGAAATAAGCAGAAGTGTTTGTGAGGGAAGCATCTTGGCTGCCTAGAACTTGAGCCAAGACATCCAACTAAGAAAGCCTACTTGATGTCACCTTGCTTGGCAACTGGGCCTAGCAAAGGGTACCTTTCTCAACATTGTTAGCCAAAACTAACTACAACCTTCCTACTCCTTAATGTGAAATGCATAACATATGAAGAAAAAACTAAAAGATACCATGGGATAGGGCGCAGGAGGAGCTCACTTGAAGTAGCCTTGCTTGGATCTAGTCAAGCACTAAGGTTGCACCCTGTATCTTTATGGTAACTAGGTAGCAACATCCCTAACCAAGAGCATTTGAGGACATTTGGTAGCAAGTCTACTACCTTTCTTCTATTCCTTAATGCGGTACGCACATCATCTAAAAGGAAGAAAAAATACCAGGGAATGGGGACTCAATTACCACAAAACGAAGTGCAAAGGGTGTGCATGGTATATTGGATTTGGTACAACAAAATATAAATGGCCTAGGAAGTCTACTTAAAGGGTCATAGAGTATAGGGAAACATGATTTCATCAAGATATGAAGAGAACAGGAAAGAGCAGAAATCTCTTTAGGTTCAAACCTACAAAGTTGTAATGGGAAAGTATTAAAACCCAAATCTAATTATCATTCAACAAAAAGCATTGAAAATAAGATTTGAAAAATGGAGCCAAAGTCCAAATATTAGATAATCATTGGTATGAAAATAAACTACTTCTTGACTTGCTTGTTCTTTTTTAATTTTTACACCCCTAAGCTTGGTTCTCCTTGGTATTTTAAAGAACTTCAATGACTGAAAGGCCTATGTATTCATTACAGAAATAGGAGGGGCCAATGGGGAATAAGGCAACCTCTTATCTGAAGGAATCACTACGATGTGGGGGTCGGGGTGGAGACATTTAAATTTAATGGGTCCCAAGTCCCAACTGTTAAGACTTGGTTTTCTTGGCATGAAAGAAAAGTGCATACCCTTTAGAAATGGGTTTTCTCAGTGCAGTCAGTCTCTTTTTTGTTGTTCACTAGTATCAATCTTTTTAAAAATGCAGAGCGTACTAATTCCACAAAATTAATCAAAAACCTGTATATGCAACGCAAATTCTGAATCCATGACCATCGGCCACATGGTGAATCACTGACCTACAGGACCTATACAGGGATAAGACAAACTGTTGGGGAAAATTGATGTTGTTTGAGCCATGATCATGACATGTCAACATATAAAGGATGAATGGTTTTTTAAGGCATCATTTTATGGGAAAACATTTCTTCGCATACTTCCTTGGTGCATTTGAACTAAAATAAAGGGATAAAACAATAAAAGAATTCAATAATTTAGGACAAGCCCAATGGTGTAGCCAGAAATTTTATTCAGTGCAATCATTTACTTGTTCCATACTACAAACACCTTCGCATATAAAAGAATTCAAAAATAATAATAATAATAATAATTCAAAGTATTCAAAAAACATATAAGAGTATGAAACATGGCTACATTAATCCGATCACTTAAACTAATAATGATGCGCTGATTGAATAGGTGTTCATTTATACTGCCCTTGATGGCCCTACATACTCTGAAGTGTTCAATAATAGCATCATCACTAATGGCATCAAATACATCATTCTCAATGTATGTACTAAATTGTTACTTTGCAGGGGTAAGGATTTAGCTTGACAAGGGCATTTTCCAATTTTTATGGGAAGTACAGAATTGACCCTGCTTTTTATTTTTGGGTTGGGTGGTGGGGATGGTGGGGAACAAAAGTCGCTGACCTCCCCTAACATTTCACAAATCCTACAAACCTTCTGTGAGGTTTCACAAAAAGACACAGATTTTCTATAAGTTTTCAAAATTTTCACAAACCTCCCTTGACACTTGATTTTTGAGACATTATACCCTCTTCCTGGGCTTGATGCTAAATTAATAGAGGGTAACAAATGTCCTAAAAATCAAATGTTGAAGGAGGTCAGTAGGATTATTGAAACCAAAGGGAATGTCCACGTTTTTTTGCCAAACCTTGGGGGAGGTCAATGTCTTTTGCCCCCTTTTTTTTTTTAAAAAAAAAGAGATTTTATTAAAGAAATATTAAAAAATAAAAAGAACAAGAAATTCTCCTATGAAGAAAAGAAAACAAAAAAGAAGAACTTACAACCAAAAACAAAGTCTGCCAGTTTCATTGTAAATCCAAAAAACAAACCCCATTTAAAGCAACCAATTGCAA
The DNA here is from genome assembly GCF_029873635.1 of Malania oleifera. NCBI lineage: Eukaryota > Viridiplantae > Streptophyta > Magnoliopsida > Santalales > Ximeniaceae > Malania > Malania oleifera. The sequence goes on from NC_080419.1 coordinate 108,847,081, forward strand.
AAGATCAAAGAGAAGCCATGTAACGAATCCTATCCCAGAGCAAAGAACATGTCATATTCTTCCCTCTAAAGATAGGTGCATTCTGTTGCAAACAAAATCACCACAAAACTGCAAAAAAACTCACTTCTTTTTCCTTTTTTGCATTGTCTAAGAGGCCAATTTAGGAAAAAAAATACTAAATTTAACTTAAAACCTATATTTATTCTTTTTGAAAATTCAGTGGGATCAATTGACCCCAACAGTAGTTCTGCCAATGAACAAAATGTAGCGGGAAGTTCGCCGATATATTGGCAGTCCCCCAGGCCACAAGGCTCCCTACTTTGAGCGTAGGGAGAGGGTCATCATAATGTACGCAGCCTTACTTCTGCTTTTATGCAGAGAGACTATGTCCTTGGACTAGAACCCGTGACCACCAGTCATAAAGGTGCAATCTTACCGTTGATCCAAGGCCCGTCCTCTTAACAGTGCAGTGCTCATTTTTGAAGAGGTTCAAAAGTCTGCACAGCAGCAGATTCTTAAAGATGGTTTGCACAGCTGATTAATTTAATTCTGTACCCATAGTTCTTTTCTTCCGTTTTTTTTTTGAGGTAGAGTACACGTACTGAAAGTTGTAAAACTTGTACACATTTCACCTATGGCTTAGTATTAACATTATAAATCAACGGGAAGTTCAATTTTTTCATTCAAAGTCCACAATAATTTTATAGATCACTTTGAACACCGGCCCCCTTCTCTCTCCATCACTCTCTCAAGAGTCTATTGTCCATCCAAATCGAACGACCTTCACGAATGTTTCCTCGATCACGACCACCTAAAAAAGATCAAATAAGAATGACTTGGAGGACCCCGGGGTGTACCCCGGGGGACCACTCTGACGCCTAAGTAAGGGACTAATGAGAAACTTTGAATTGCAACAGGAGAAAGAGTAAGTATGATTGAGATGCCTTACCTCCTCTTAGGATCCCTTTTTATAGCGGTGGAGGCAAACCCTCCTTCAGCTTCACATTTATGAGTGTGTCATTATGCTTAGGGGGTTATAGGTAACTTAAGGGAGGTTATGCAAGATATCAATCGTAGCTATCTTGTAACCTTACCATTAAGCTTAGGGTGATTATAGATAACTTAAAGGAGGTTATGCAAGACATCAATAGCAGCTTTCTTGTAACCGTACCATTAAACTTAGGGGGATTATAGGTAACTTAAGGGAGGCTATGCAAGATATCAATAGTAACTCTCTTGTAACCGTACCATTAAGCTTAGAGGGTTATAGGTAACTTAAGGGTGGTTACATGAGACATCAAATGTTTGTCTTATAACTGTCAAACCCTATGAGCATTCCTATCAATTTTGGGTGTATCAGTTTTCATAATTTTTAAAAACACAAAAACTCCTAGTAAGTACTAACATATCATGAAAATTGATTAACATGCACCATCAGCACATAGCAATGTTAAGCTTCTCTTCATCTGAGGCAAAGCCAAACATGTACTCTATGTACAGTACTAAGCCATAAATCATCCAAAAACAGAGTAAAGAAAAACAGGAAACACGTTAGCATAAATGGAGAACAAGTGAATGGGTTGTGGACTTGTGGTTACAAACTGCAAAATCATAATTTAACATCAACAATCGCGGATGGGAAGCACAGGGGAGGCTTAATATGCATACACAGGAAGCAACGCAAAGTGGAAACAAACCCAGCAGTTAAAAAAAAGCACAGCATCCCAAAGCCACTTAAGAGGAATTAATTCGAACACTTGATGAGCATCTTATTTAACTATAACAAATCGACCACTGCAGAAGTAGGAAAAAAGGGTCTTTGCATACAATGAAATGGCAGGAGGATAAATGGTTCAGACTCTGTACCTAGCGGCGGCGTCGACGGCGTCGGCGACGAATTAGAGTGATTTAGAAGTACACCGTTTTCCGATGAAAGCAGAAAAGATCAAAAACCCACCAAGCTGTTGAAAAATAGAGGTTCACCAAATGCAAATTAATGGTGTAATCAAAGAGGAAGCTGTTACAGAAAAGCGCAAAATCAAATGAAATATGGATCCTGGACTGCAGTAGGGTTTTTCAGCTTTAGTATGGGTTTTGGGGCATGCAACAGAGGCGAATCGGAGATTTCTGCCTTGGAAAATGGAAGTTGCATACATCAGACTTACCAAAACGACGTCCCTTACTAAAACCTTTGTGTGTTTGGAGTCTTTGGACTCGGCAAATTTCAGATAAAAATTATTAAAATAGATTATATGATATGACATTTGCTTTAATATTTCAAACCACAAACACTTTTGAGTAATATTAGATTTGAATTTGCGTTAAATATTTAAAAAATATAGTATGAAATTATATAAAATTTTATTTAAATTTATATTAAACTCAAATCAAATATTTGAAACATTTATAGTAACAAAATTCATGATCTGAAAGAATAAATCAATTTAGACCAAACAAATAAAATTGAATTTTCATTCTTTTTTATCGAAATTTAGGAAACAATTTTTTTTACAAATTGTTTTTTAATTTTAATATTTAAAATCATGAAATAAGTAAATAGTTTAATAAAATAATTTTAATTATAAATATCTAAAATTTATTAGTAACTCTCCAATAACTCAAAAAATAACAGTTTTCTCTATTATTAGTTTAAAAATAATAATATGGAAGTTGAAGGCACAATTAATGGTATATAAAATAAAAATGTTATTCATTAATTTGTTATAATAATTTTTATTTTAAAATTATTTTTCTTGATTAATAGTAAATAAAAATGTGAACTATTTTGTTTTAAATTTTTCAATAAATAGATTGAGTATATTGGTCACCGAAAATTACTAATTTGTGAGATTAATTATAAGAATATTTGATTCACAAAATCCAAAATCAAGGTGAATTCATAAAAATGACTTATGGATTTGTGAACTACATGATTTAAAGACATAACTAAATGTATATACATCTCTAAATTTAAAGAACATGCCCTATCCCAAGATACATTCACTATATATATATATATATATATATATATATATATATATATATTAAAATACACTAATAATTCCCCCCTCATTTTAATATTATGGATGCAACATGCGTGCAGAGAGTAACAAAGATGTGCTCTAAATTGAAATTTTACTTGGGGAACAATAATTTTTTCTCTAGAATCAGTAATGGCTTTAAACTTAAACTATGACTGCTTATGGAAAATAAGCATTACTACACACAAATAATGATCCAGATATTGTCATGAGTTTTTTTAACCGTCATCATGTTTCAATCTTGTGTTAATCCTAGTTTCATGAGTATATTTGAGAATAAGCCTAATTCTCATAGTGAATGATCTCACTTTTATACTCACATAGGTAAAATATGTCAAGGATACTTATGTAACTCTTAACACTTATAAAAGATACAAATTATCATTAAGAGTTTTAAAAACTCAACCTCACCCTGCTATATGATAATGCATTTACACCATAAGGATGAGTTTAAGATAATAGTGCATTCCTACGACACTATATGCTTCGTTCTTCCCATTGAATCCAAGTATATGATCTCTAGTCTTTGGGTTGGGTATCTTTATACGTGGTTCTTGATTTTATTAGCTTCAATCCCATCCTTTTTATGTATTTTAGACCTTTTCTCTTGCTAAGGCCTTAATTAATGGATTTTGTAAAATTCTCATAAATCTTGTATAGTTCACACTATTGATGCTACTACTTAAATATAATCTCTTAGCATTATGTTTCCTTCTTATGAATCTAAATTTACTATTATAATGATAGTTATTCATTCTACCAATTGCAGCAATGCTATCATAATTAATTAAGATATGTCATATTAACTTTTTTCCAAAATAGAATTTCATATAACATATCCAACAAATAGAACCACCACTTAAAGTAAAAAATATAACCAATGGTAGAAAGGGAATCACTTGAGAAGTATTTTAGTCAGCATCATAAAAACTTTCAAATACTGTAGGATACTAAGTGAAAAAAAAAAAGTTATAACTTTTGGTATTAACTAAATATTTCATTATACACTTAAGAGCGTTTTAACGTTCACTACCACGCTTGATAGAAAATCTTCTAAGTACTCCTATTGCATACATAATATTAGGTCTAGTTAAGTCAACTGCATATCTTAGGCTACTGGTAATGCTATTGTATTTCTTTTGATCAATCACTTCATTTTCACTCTCAATTGGAAATAAATGATTACTTAAATCAAAAGAAGTAAAAACATGTTTACATTTATTGTAGGCATATTTATTTATTTTTTTGTTTTATTTATGGTATGCAAATTTGAAAGATAAATTAGCAAGTCATCTACATAGAGACTTATAATAACATGTGAGTTTTTCTAAATTTGGAATAGATACACTTGTTAGACTTATTTGTTCTATATTCATTCTCAATCATAACGGAACAAAACTTTTTATGACACTGTTTTGGAGCTTATTTTAAGTTATAAAGCGGCTTATTTAACTTACACACTTTATTTTATTAGCTAGACTTTATAAAGCTTTCGGATTGGTCCAAAATTTCTTCATCTAGGTCTCATGTAAAAAGTAGTTTTTACATCCATTTGATGAATTTGTAGATTATAAATTACAAGATTTACAATTAATAATCTAATGTATGTACTCTTAAAAATTGAAGAAATGTATCAAAAACATCAAGGTCTTCTTTTTGTTTAAAGTATTTGGCTACAAGATGATTTTTATACTTGTCTATTGACCCATCCGCTTTAAGTTTCTTTTTAAGGATGTACCATATGATTTTACAATTGGGTGGTAAATATACCAATTTCCATGTTTTATTGGAAATCAAAGATTCCATCTCACTATTCACTATGATGTAGGACAATTCTAGGAACCCTAATCCTACCAAAGACTCTCTCACAAATGTGCACACACCAGATACACTTTAAGATGAAAATTTAATTAATTGCAATGAATAATATAAATTATATGCGAAAACTACAAGTTGTGGAAAATTCAAAAAGTTATAAGATTCACATAGACTTGTCCTTAAGGACCTAATCAAGTAGGATAAGATAATCACTTAAAAGATGATAGGTTCAAGCCTTAAAATTAAGCCTAAACATGTCAATTATATATCCTTAGAATAAGACACAATCAAGCATTCAAGTGTGAAAATCTTCTTGGCTTTGAAGATTTTGTCTGCAGAGATTGTTCAAATACATGCAATGGATTTTTTTGAAAAAAGCTATTGGAATATGAATATTATATTAACTATCTAGGGTGTATTTTGGAAGTGTTTGAAGTAAGCTTACTGAAATTATTCGGAATGATAAACACAACACACTCGAACCTTACTCGATATCCCGAATGATGATTCTCGGCGCTACTTGGGGTTGTGATTGATCCGCTTGATTGTTGAAGCAATAATCTCACACAACAACTACTAGAATGGTAAGATGGAGAATGGAGAATGATAATTTCATGGCCTCTCACCACTCAATCTCCAAAGGAGAAGGGATGTGGTCTCTTACCACTCACTCATAAAGAGGGAACAAGCTTAAAGCTTAAGCATAAGACAATAACTCTTGATTCAATTCAAAATACTTGATCTCCCTAATAACTTACATGCCCAACTATATATAGAGATGTTGGAACAACCCTCCAACCATAGGTAAATAAAATATAACAAAACTTTGAATAGAAAACGATAAAGTGAAACTAAAAAGTCAAAAATGTAGAAATTTCAAAACAAATAGTCTCATTCTTCGGCCTTCCAGAAGTTTAATACTTCGAATTTGCTTACCTACATTAAAGATATAGAAGTATTCTTTGCAACACACTTTGAACCACTCCATTTGGATTTTTTTTAGAGAAAGTTATGGCATATTTGGTGAAGGTGTACAGCTGCCCATGTGATGCAGAATTTTCTGGACAAATGACTACTGTTATTTGGTTACCAACTCATGAACAATTTGAATTTCATGTGTTTCCCTATACCCAAAGAAATGTATGGGAGTATTCTTTCCAGCCCAATTGGAATCAGGTTATTTGGGCCTTTGTAGATGAAGTTATGCATTTTTTTGTAAAGGTGCGAAGTTGCCTTTATCCCAACGAATGTATCGACGTGACACCATCTCAACGAATGTTATGTTTGGGGATTGTTGATCCCCATCATCTCCCCTTGGCCGAGAAGAATTCTGCCCCGAAGAATTTTGTTGAAAATACTCAGTGTATAGTTTTGGGTTGAGGCGTAGAACTTTTTCCTTTAAGATCCAACTTCGTTCTGATAGGGGCTTGCCTTTCCATTTGACCAAGAATTTTTTTTATATGATCCAACCCGTGTGTGTGTTGTTTTATCATCCAAAATATTTTCAATTTGCTCAGGTTTCTTGGGTTGAATTAATGGTGGTGGCAAAGGCAATTTTGGCTTTTTAGTAGCATATGTGTCTATAAATGGGGAAAGATTACCTGCAGGGTTAGTATGGCTAGGCTCTGAAAAAAAAAATTGGCTTCAAGAAAAGGGATTAGATCCTCAACATTAAATACATTGCTTATGCCATTATCAAGAGGAATATCTAACATGTACGTATTAGAGCTTATTTACCCCTCCTGAAGGAATTCGTTCGAAATGAATTTGAACCATGACCATATCACCTTTTGAAAATTCCTGCAACCTACGATGTATGTCATCCATAGATTTATAATGCTCACTAATCAAATTAATTTTTAGTATGATCTCAGAGTGTAAGTCATGTATGTGTTTTGCAAAAGTATCAGCTGACTCACTAACTCTAGACTCTAGTGGCAATGGAATGAGGTATATAGCCTTCTTGGGACTATAACCAATGACGACCTAAAAAGGGCTTAAGTCTTGTGGTCCTATTCACTAAGCTATTGAATGCAAACTTTACCATAAGAAGACATAAATCTCAAGTGGTGATATGCTCTCCAACCAAGCAACGCAATAGGTCACCAAGGCTCTGATTTACCACTTCAGTTTTTCCATTGGTCTGGGGATGGTATGCACTTGAGAACTTGAGCTTGGTACCTAGCATTGCCCACAAAATTTTCTAGAAGTAGTTTACAAATTTAACATCTCTATCAGAAACAATAATCTTAGGAAGACCATGAAGTCTCACTACCTCTCGAAAAAATATGGTGGCAATTTTAGATTTATCATGTGTTTTGTTGCATGGAATAAAATGTGACATCTTGGAAAATCTATCCACAACAACAAATACTGAATCATTTCCCCTCACAGTCCTAGGGAGTCCTAGCACAAAGTCCATGCTAATGTCTTGCCGAGGTACGTGTGGTACTGGCAATGGAGTGTATAACCCAGTGTTTTGTTTCCTGCCCTTAGCTGGCTGACATGTGCGATAGTGGGAAACAATTCTGGCAACATCCCTCTTGATACTAGGCCAATAAAACCTATCTTCTACCATAACAGTTATCTTGTCCCTACCAAAATGACCTGCAATGCCCCCCGCATGTAACTCTTCAATCAACTGGTCACGTAGAGACGTGGATGGGATGCACAGTCTCGTTCCCTTGAAGAGGACCCCATCATGAATGACAAAATTGGGGTGAGTAATAGAAGTACCCTGAAGCAGATCAGAGAATATATTAGAAAAGTCATGACACTGAGGGTATTCATGCTTGATGCTTTCGAAGCCAATAACCTTAATATGAAGTGTCTGCAATGTGGCTACGACTCGACTTAAAGCATCAGTTGCTTTGTTCTCAACACCAGCTCGACATTTGAGCACAAAGGTGAACTGTTGTATGTACTCGACCCATTTTATGTGTTTATGCCCCAACTTCCTTTAAGTATGAAAATACCAAAGGGCCTGGTGGTCAAAGTATAAGACAAACTCCTAGGGAAGGAGGTAATGTCTCCAATGTCACAATGACTGCACTACAACATAAAACTCTTTGTCATAAGTTGAATATCTCTATTTTGCCTCATTCAACTTCTCACTGAAGAAAGCAATTGGGTGACCTTCTTGACTAAGCACTCCTCCTATGCCAACTCCCGATGCATCAAATGCAACCTCAAATAGTTTTTGAAAATCGGGGAGACATAATACTGGTGCTCTAGTCGCCATATCCTTAATATCCAAAAAAGCTTTGGTTGCCGATTTTGACCATGAAAATTCACCTTTCTTGAGAGAGTTTGTAATGGGAGCCATGATACTGCTGAAGTTTCTAATGAACCTTCTATAGAATGTGGCTAACCCATGAAAACTCCTTATCTTATGAATGTTTTTGGGAGTGGGCCAATCCCTGATGACTTTGACCTTTTTGGGGTCAACAGAAACTCCTTTGTCAGAGACTAAAAACCCTAAGAAAATTACTTGTGTCATCATAAAGACACACTTCTTTAGGTTTGCATACAATTTCTGTTCTTGTAGGACCTCAAAGACACTCCTTAAGTGGAGAAGGTTATCCTCCCTAGTTTGACTATAGATCAAGATATTATCAAAGTAGACTATTAGGAAGTGCCCAATGAAAGGTCTTACAAATTGAGTCATAACTCTCATGAAAGTGCTTGGTGCTTTAGTTAAGCTGAAGGGCATCACTAACCACTCATATAACCCATCCTTTGTCTTGAAAGCAGTTTCCCACTCATCCCTTGGTCAGATTCTAATCTGATGGTATCCACTTTTAAGATCTATCTTGGAAAATATTTTGGATCCCACCTTCTGATCAAGCATGTCATCAAGTCTAGGTATGGGAAATCGCTACTTGACGATGATCTTGTTGATAGCTCTACTATCAATGCACATCCTCCAAGTGCCATCCTTTTTGGGAGTGAGAAGGGCAGGACATGCACATGGACGACAGAGATGGAGGATGTCATTAGATTCCTAGTTCAGCCGTCGACATTTCTACTAGAGCGGATTTGTTGTGGAAGCGGTTTAGGCACTATTCTTGGGGTAAGGCAATTTTTTTTCCTAATTTCTCAATTTTGCTTTAAATCTATCGTTAAATCGACGATCAGGTACCACCACGGTGTCCTAGTCGCAATCGTCGCCATTTTGCCTAGAGTAATTTTTCAATTGAGGTTTTCTAGACTCCACTCCAAAGTGAGAGTGGGATTTGAGAAATTTGGTAAATAGACTATATTTGAGGGTATAATTAATGATTTGGAATTCATAGGCTTAGGAAATATTAAAATAATATTTTATTTAGGGTTAATTTAATGGAACTAAAATTTTTAATTTCAGGGTCTGGGTGAGCGCCACAGGCATCTTTTCGGAGTCCTTGTTGGCATAGTGCAAAAAATCAGGTAAAGGGGAAAATATATATTAAACCATAATTTTTTTATGAATTTAATGAAAAATGAATTGTGTTATAAATACGTGTATATATTTCGATATGAGTTTAAAATACCAACCATTTAAATTATGTTTTTCCAAATTTAGGACTGTTTATTAGATACGTATATGTGAAATTGAACTAAAGAAAGTGAAATATTTTTTTAGAATAATTATGTAAGAAATTAAAGGTATTTTTCTAGTATTTGAATGTTAAATGTGGGTTGACTTATTTTCAGGCAATGTATGAATTTTACTGCTAAATCGTGTGACATGAGTAAAAAGGAATGCTGTGTGGAAATATGATATATGTATGAGATGCATGATATTCAGGAAATGAACTAAGTATGAAAATGTTATATGATATATGTTGCATGTGAGTGTTAATGCAACCATGTAAAACAACTGAAAAATGTTACGTAAAACAACTGAAAGATGTTGGGTAAATGTATGACAGCTGAAAAATGTTGGGTAAAACAGCTGAAAAATGTTGGGTAAATGTATGACTGCTGAAAAATGCTGAGTAAAACAACTGAAAGATGCTGGATATGAAATAAAATGAAATGAAAATTGAAATGAATAAAATGGAAATGAAATATGAAATGTGAATAATGTAAAATAGGAAAAATTCACGTAAAGTGAAATGAAATGAAAAGTCAAATATAGAAACATGAACAGTTGAGAGATGCAGAATAATGGCAAACAAAATAAGGTATTATGGTATTTATGCTAGTAGAATATGTTACGTTTGGGCGAGGCAAACTCTTCGCCCGAGGGCTTGCTGAGAAAGGCAAGTGCCCTGGTTGTATCAAGTGTAGCAGTAGGTTGCATAATGTGTTAGGGTAGAGGGAAACTACTTGTATGAGCGGGTAGATTTCCTTATTCTTGGGAGCCTTCACCGGTAAACTTTTGTATGAACTGTGTGAGTACGAGATTAAGTTATCACTTGAGGGCTTACTGAGTAAGGTGAGTGCCTTGGAATGATTTAGTTGTGACTTTTGGGTTTCCTAAGTATCAAAGTAGAGGGGTGCTACTTGTATGGATGGGTAATCACCTTTATCCTTAAGTAATCTCATGGGTAAAATACCTTACATGTGTTTGAATAGGATCAGAAAATGATTTCAGGAATTATCTTAATGATTTGCAAATGATGAATAATATGTTATATATAAACTCATGTTTGCCACACACTGTTTTAATATATTGTTTCTTCCCTTACTGAGATGTGTCTCACCCGAATATGAACTAATTTTTTTCAAGACCTCCACGAGATCGAGCTTAGAGAGCTTGAGCTGTTATAGCACTTTTGAGGAAAATGGTATAATTTTGATAATAATTTGGGATGTAAATATTTTATGTTTTATGTTTTAAATCTTCTGAGAAACAGATGGTTCTGAAACATACTGGTGTTTGTGAATGCTGAAAGTGTAGGTTATGTTTTGGAGATACGTATTTATGTGAATACATGTGGATGTATGATGTATGTTAGAATGTAGATGGATGTAGAAAACTATGGTATTATATTTGTTGAAAAATTTTAGTTATGTTTTCCGCTACATAAATGATATTAGAATGTGGATTATTAGGTAAATGAATGGATTAGTAGCACTCCGGGCCCACTTAGGGGGTCGGGGCATTACATGATCCTTGAACTGGATAAGTGTACACAAGAAAAGGATTAAGTAAGGATTTTTGGGCCAAACCATTGACGGTTTTATGTGGCAGGTACAAACCGTCGATGATTTTCTCAAAATAGGCTCTCAAGATCTCAGGTTTTCCATCAACGGTTTCAAAGGTATAAAAAAAACCGTCGACGGTTTTGTGTCTGAGTTGTGTTAAGGCTTATGTTGAGAATATGGATGTTAAACTGTCTTCTTAGTTAGATAATTGTACTAATCACGTTAAGATATTGGAATTTTAAGATTGTTTTTTATCCTATTTTCAAGATGGATCTTGGGACTAACAATGCAAACGCTGGACGTAGTAGTCATGTGGAGGCTTCCAGTATGGGTGGTAGTGATTCTGATTAGGTACTGCGGAGTGTAGCTCAGCAGGTTATGGCGGAAATTGCACGGAATTCCAAGGAACTGGATTGCCTACCAGCTAAGAAGGGCTGCACCATAGAGCAATTCACCCGGATGAATCCCCCACCTTTCTCAGGTGGTGCCGACCCAATTATTGCAGAGAATTGGGTACAAGAGATTGATAAAATACTAGCTGTACTACGATGCACTAACGAGCAAAAAGTTATCTATGCCATATTCAAGTTGACGGGTGATGTCGAGCGTTGGTGGTTAGCGATGAAGCTATTGAAGGAGCAGAGGCTAGTACCCGCAACATTGACTTGGAACCGCTTTAAGGAGATCTTCTATGATCAGTACTTCCCCGCCTCCACTAGGGATGGTAAAGCGGAGAAGTTTCCGCTCTTAACTCAGGGGCACTTAACTGTGCAGTAGTATGCAGCCAAGTTCATGGAACTATCTCGCTTTGCCCCATACATGATTCCAAATGAGTCCAGAAAGGCACAAAGGTTCGAGAGGGCTTGGGACTGAAGATATATAAGCAGATGGCGGTTTTACAGGTGCGAGATCTCTCAGAACTAGTGGATAAAGCCACCATGGCAGAGACAAGTCTGTTGAGAGGCAGAAGGCTGCAAAGCTAGAGAAAAAGGCCTACGCCTTTTGATTTTCAAACAAGTACTAGTCAAGGTCAATGGAGAAGAAATAGTATGGCCAGCGATAGGGAATGGGAAACTGAATTGAATAGAGTAATCCATTATGCCCACCTTGTCCTAGGCGTAACATGAGACGTACAGGGAAATGCCAGGTTGGAGTAATTATTTGCTTTCAATGCGGTTGGTCCGACCACATTGTGAGAGATTGTCAGGCACCACCAATTAATGCACCCACTCCCAGACAATTTCGGGGAAACAATCAGGCACCCAGAGGCAATCATTAGAGGAATATCGCTCAGGCGAGGGTGTATGCACTTACGTCGGGAGATGCGGAGGACGCCGGTGACGTGGCAACAGGTACTATTTTAATTTTGTCATATAAAGTTGTTGTGTTGTTTGATTTAGGAAGGACACATTCATTCATAGCTCAGGAGTTTGTCAAGTTATATGGAATAGAAGCTCCGCGATTGGATGTTGATTTATCAGTGGCTACCCCGATAGGAACTATAATGGTGTGTAAGAGATTACTTAAAGATTGTCCAATCAGTATTTAGGGAAGGACTTTACCTACTAATATGGTGGTCCTCGACATGCATGGATTTGAGGTGATTTTAGGGATGGACTGGCTAACTTCTAGTTATGCTAGCATTGACTACTACAAGAAAGAGGTAGTGTTCAAACCTCTAGGGGAGCAGGAGTACAAATTTGTTGGGACGTGCGTGCACTTCTCACCATAGATATTATCAGCTATTCAGGTGAGGAGGCTACTTCTGGAGGGATGCCAGGGGTACCTGGCCTGTGTGAAGGAAGCGCCAGAGGGGGAATTAAAGTTGGAAGATATCTCTCGATAGTGAGGCATTTTTCTGATGTGCTTCCAGAGGATTTGTAGGGGTTGCCTCTCGATTGTGAAGTCGAGTTTGCTATTGACCTATCTCTAAGAACAGCACCTGTCACGCCCTGAACCCGATAGTTGGACCTAAGGATGAATTAGTAACCTAACCTATCCCTGTATTATACAAAATACCATCGATACAATACAATGAATGAGGGTTCGACCCCGTGGGGTTCCCAGGCACCCTATACACATTCATATGAAATAGAATATATGCAGCGGAAAAAGGTATTTCTATACATATACATACAGTACCATACCAGAGTCTATACAATAGGAGTCCAAGCTCCATAGTACAAAACATAAACCTGGTCATCAATTATACCCCAAAATGACAACCTGAGAAAAAAAGTCCTAACACTTACCCACGCGCTATCCGCGGTCCACCGACCACTACGCTCCTGCACCAAGAAGCTAGCTCTGGTTACCCGAATGACCTGAAAATATGTACGTACAGTATGGGTGAGACACCTATTAGTAAGGAAGAATACAAGTTATATCGGTGTGTGGCATTCGAGTGTTATCATGATACACAACACATACATAGTTAAATGCAGTTCCAATACTAGTTTCACAATAGTGCATACAAGCACACACACACACACACACATGTTCAAGCAACTCGGTGTCATCACACCCTTCGGCCTGACCAACACACAGTACTTGGCGCCACCGGCACATGGCTAGTATTAGACTCCTATGGCATCGTACCAGGGCAAACTGGTGGATCCACACCCTTCGGTGATCAACTAATAAGGCTCATGCCCTCAGATATAGAGCCGGACACTCTTGCCAAACATGGCCTAGCGATTTCATACGCCCACGGATATGGAGCCGGACACTCTCAGTACTTGGAACAACTCAGAACCCAGTTCCAATTACATTCCACAAAACACAACTATGCATGCTCATATAACCAAACATACCACACCCATTTGGTAATCTAAAATAATGGTTTTCCAAACATATACAGTTTAAATAAAGTCAAAGCACAACCATCCCTATTACACAGTATAAATCATCATATACATACAATTTTTCCAACAAAACCAGGGATGCAACCCAACACCCCCTTTTTCCCAAAATTATAATCATGAAAACTCATAGTTTTACCCGTTAGATCCCCCCTAAATGAGTTACCAAAACGCACATAGGACCGTGGATCACAGTTCCACCGAGTTCGATTTCAAGAATAACCGACATAAATTGAATCCCCTTACCTTTTCCCAAAATGGCAAATCCCGAACTCCAAGGCCCCTAAACAGTGAACCGAGTTCCAAAACCTACAACCCATAGTACAGAAAATACTCACAACACTGTTCTGTACAAAACTACCAGATCAGAATTGAAAACCGAGCCTTACCTCCATTTTGAGCCAAAACCCAAAAAATGTCCTAACCGAAAATCCGATTCATAGAACTTGTAGAGAATCCTTCCATGATCCTCATGGTAACTTCGGATTAACGATTCTTGCGACAAACGGCGAAGAAATCTAAAGAGATGGAGAGTAGGAAGAGTTTCTAGAGAGATAGAAAGAGAAAATGAGATTTCTTACCTTAGAAGTAAGGAAACTGATATTTATAGCTCCTTTGACTCGGCCGCCCTCATCGACAAAGGGCGTCCTCGTCGACGAGGCCATATAGACAGCTCGTCAACGAGACGAGGACCTCGTCGATGAACTTGATATTACTAATTTCCCGAAACCCCTCGGCTTCTCCTCTTCGACAAGCCTTTGAATTTCGTCGACGAGCAGCGCATGGACTTCGTCGACGAACTCTGGCTTCGTCGACAAAGCCTACTAAATTCCCAATTTGTCCTTCTCTTAATTAATTAAACCCACCTATCACGATTCGGGTTCTTACAACCTCCCCTTCTTACAAAAATTTCGTCCTTGAAATTTGTTATCTCTCATTCACAAACTCAACATACAAGCAAATACATATACGCAATTCTAGAAAGAAACTGGCGATTACTACAACGCAGCCCCATCACAATAGATACATACCCTCACTTATGGCGGAGAAATACCGTGGTTACATACAGAAACTATCTCAGAGTTCACAATAACATACTCTCCCAACGACTAACCACCTATCCCCAACCCAAAGTAGAGTAATGTACACATACTCAGAACAACCGCGGATACTTTCGGCGTATTTCCGTTTCTAGTTCCCAAGAAGCTTCCTCAATCTCGTGATTCCGCCACAATACCTTCACTAATGGTATATCTTTGGTATGAAGCTTTTGAACTTTATGGTCCAGAATCTAAATAGGTGTCTCCTCATATGCTAAAGTATCCTCAATCTCCACATCCTCATAGCTAATAACATGTGAATGATCCAATACGTACCTCTTTAACATGGATACATGAAACACATCGTGGACCTTCGAGAGTGCTGAGGGTAGTGCAATCCTGTAGGCTACTAGACCCACTAGCTCAAGAACCTCAAATGGTCCGATGTACCTCGGGCTCAACTTGCCCTTCTTCCCAAATCTCATCACCCTTTCATCAGAGCAATCCTAAAAATACCTTACCCCCCACCTCGAACTCTAACTCACGGCGACGAACATATGCATAACTCTTTTTCCGACTCTGAGCTAATTTAATCCTCTCCCAGATCAAACCCACCTTCTTAGACGTCTATTGCACAAGTTCAGGTCCTAACACCTACATTTACCAACCTTATCCCAATACAAAGGAGATCGACACCTCCGACCATACAAAGCCTCGAACAGTGCCATCTCGATACTAGCATGGAAGCTATTATTGTAGGAGAATTCCACCAGTGGCATAAATTGTATCTATCTACCACCAAAGTCTAACACTCAAGCCTGCAACATATCTTCCAAGATCTGCATGGTCCTCTCCGACTGTCCATCAGTCTGAGGGTGGAACGATGTATTGAAAGTAAGCTTTGTCCCCAATGCTTCTTACAAACTTGACCAAAATCGAGAAGTAAATCTCGAGTCTCGATCTGATACAATGGACACCGGTACCTCATGCATCCTAATCATCTCATGCACGTATAGGTCTGCTGACCTACTCAAAGGGTAACTAACCTTCATTGGTATGAAATGAGCAAATTTCATCAATCTATCCGTGATCACTCAGATAGCATTCTGCCCATGAAGAGCTGGCGATAATCCGGTCAAAAAGTCCATGGAAATATGCTCTCATTTCCACACCGGAATAGGCAAAGGCTGCAACGACCCTACCGGCCTCTGATGTTCAGCTTTCACTTGCTAACACATTAGACACTACTTCACGAACTGAGAAATCTGCCTCTTCACACCAGACCACTAGAAGGTCTCGCACAAGTCACGATACATCTTTGTGCTACGAGGATGTACCGTATACAAAGAACGATGCGCTTCCTCCAGAATCGTCCTTCTAATTTCATTATCGTTTGGCACACATAGCTTGGTCCCAAACCTCAGCACACCTCTCTCAGAGATGTTGAACTCTATAGCCAATCCCTACTGTACCTTTTCTATAATCTCTGCCAACTCCGCGGCCTATATACGCTCAAACAAAGTTGGCTGGACCATTAAACTAGCAAGGAAAGCCTAATGATCGCCATGCACAAACTCTATACTTGAGCTTTCCAGATCATGTCTGATGTGATGCTGAGCTACAACCGCAGATACTGCCACGTGATCTGATTTTCGACTCAACGCATCAGCTGCTACATTAGCTTTTCCTGGGTGATAACTGATGGTGCAATCGTAGTCCTTAATCAAATCAAGCCACCGTATCTACCTCATATTCAACTCCTTCTGCGTGAAAAAGTTCTTGAGACTTTTATGATCAGTGAAAATCTCGCATTGCATACCATAAAAATAGTGTCGCCAGATCTTTAGTGTATATACAACAGCAGCTAACTCCAAATCATGCGTAGGGTAATTCTTCTCATATTCCTTTTGTTGCCGAGAAGCATACTCTACTACCTTACCCTGTTGCATAAGCACACATCCCAAACCTTTCAGAGACACATCGTTATAAATCACAAATCTGCCATTCCTCGAAGGAATGGTCAAAACCGGAGCCGTAACCAGCCAGTGCTTCAACTCCTGAAAACACTGCTCGCAATCACTGGTCCACTCAAACTTCATTCCCTTTTTGGTCAATCGAGTTAAAGGCCCAGAAAGTTTAGAGAAACCTTCCACGAACTGATGATAATAACCCCACAATCCTAGAAAACTCTGAACCTCCTGCACATTCTTCAGTCTTACCCAGTCAACCACAGCCTCAATCTTGCTAAGATCAACTGATATACGTCACCAGTCACCACATGGCCTAAGAATACAGCCTGATCCAACCAAAATTCACACTTCTTCAGTTTAGCATACAACTTCTTCGCCCGCAGAACCTGTAACACTAACCTCAGATGATTCTCGTGCTCTTCGGAACTACTCGAGTATACCAGAATATCGTCAATAAATACCACCACGAACCGGTCTAGGTACTCATAGAAAACCCTGTTCATCAGATCCATGAATACCGCTGGAGCATTTGTCAACCCAAAAGGCATGACCAAGAATTCGTAGTGGCCGTATCTGGTTTGGAAAGTAGTCTTCACTACATCCTCAGATCTGACCCTAACCTGATGATATCCTGACCGCAAGTCAATCTTTGAAAAGACCCGCGTCCCCTGCAACTGATCAAAGAAATCATCTATACAAGGTAAAGGATAGCGATTCTTCACATTCACCTTATTAATCTCACGGTAATCAATGCACATATGCATCGACCCGTCCTTCTTCTTCACAAATAATACTGGAGCTCCCTAGGGCGAAACACTAGGTCGAATGAAACCCGTATCCAGTAATTCCTGCAACTGCTCCGTTAACTCAAGAAGTTCTGCTGGAGCCATTCAGCATGGAGCTTTAGAGATCGGTTCCTTGCCAGGCAGCAACTCTATCGCGAACTCCACCTCACGATCCGGAGGAAAACTAAGTAAATCATCTGGAAACACGTCTGGGAACTTGCTGATTACCCGAATATCTTCGATTCTTAACTCATCCCGCAGTGGTTCCTTCACACAAGCTAGGTACCCCTAACATCTGTCCAATAGTAATCTTCTCGCCTACAGTGCTGATAGAATTTGTGGCGTTGAACACACACACGATCCTATAAACTCATACTCTTGCTCTCCACGAGTCCTGAACACTACCACCTTCCTGCGACAATCGATCACAACATAACTGGAGAACAACCAATCCATCCCCAAAATGACATCAAACCCTGACATGTCATACACTATAAGGTTCATCAGTAACAGCTTCCCCTGGATTACCACTGGGCAGTCTTCTAACATCCTCCTACAGAATGATACACTCCCAGATGGTGTGGCTACATACAATACTTCATCCATGACTTGGGTCTCCACCCCACACAGTTTCACAAAATTAACAGAGATCAAGGAGTGGGTTGCACCTGAATCAAATAAAATCGTAGCTCTATTTAAAAGCAACATCATAGTACCTGTCACCTGCATGCTCAGCATCCGCTGGAGTAAGGGAATACACTCATGCCGGAGCTGTGTTCGCCTGATAGGTCCTCTAGGATACTTGATTACTCCCCCGATTCTGACTCGAAGAAGGCGTACCCCTCTTTGGTGTATGACAATTCCAAGCCATGTGACTTGACTGGCCACAGTTGTAGCAGTTACCTCCAAACAACTGGCATTCACCTCTATGCCACCTACGACACTTGGTACAACGATCACCTGACTGGCTCGCTTGAGAACTTTGATGCTCGGTATTCTGATGGTAACCCGAGCCCCTATTCCTCCTCCTCCACGATCCCTGACAAGATCTAAACTAAGAACCAGAAGGTACTGGCCTCTTCTTTGGCTCCTGATCCACCTCATCCTCTCGAATACCTGTCTTGATCACAGTGGCTTTATCCACCAAAATTGAGAACTTTCGGATCTGAAGCATACCCACCAATCTGCGGATGTCCTTCCTTAAGCCCTTCTCAAATCTCTGAGTCTTCTCATACTTGGTTGAGATCAAATACGGCGCGAACCAGGATAGCTCTATATATAGAGCCGCATACCCCTGCACCGTCATACTCCCCTAAGTCAGAGCATAAAACTCATCTGCCTTCGCATCACGTATAGAAGCCAGGAAGTATTTGTCAAAGAACACCTCTTTGAAACGGCTCCACGACATCTCCTCAGGACTACCCCTCTGCTTCTCCAGCAGATTCACTGCAGTCCACCATCGACCCGCCTCCCTAGATAGTTGGAAGGTAGCATAGAGGACTCACTGCCTATTTGTGTAGTGTAAAACCTCTAAAATCCTGTCAGTCTTCTCCTCCCAGTCCTCAGCTATTGTTAGGTTATGTCCACTAGAGAATGTCAAAGGATGCATGTGTGTGAACCTCTCAATGGTGCACCCGCAGAAGTAGGAGAGCGTTCGCGTCTCCTGACACTTCGCCCAATCTCCCGCAAAACCTGCCTCGTCAATCCTCAAGGCATAGTAAGAGACTTGACACTCGTAGTCTCCTCGGAACCACTTCCCAGGTCGTTATCCTTGGGCTCCATGCTACAACATAGTAGAGTTCTATCAAGACTCCTATAACACGTACAGACGTACAGCTAACACAATTATCTATCCCTAATCATGTTAACTACTCCTTGCCAGGTCCAGGTCTGTCCCACCACACCGACACAAAAGTCATCAATTGTTTACCCTGTTTTTAATGAATTCGTCATTCCAGGAAAAACACGGAATACCGCCAACAAGTCCCGGTTTAGCAATGGAACAACCCTTAACTAACTTTACCCAAATCCAACATCCTATACTCTAGTATGTACTCAAAGCTAAATGTAACCAAGTCTACAAGACCTAACAACTTGGCTAACTCTGATACCAAGTTGTCATGCCCCGAACCCGAAAATGGGAGCCATGGGTGAAAATGTAATCTAAGATGTCCATGTATCAAACAAATATAACCAAAATACAAGACAATGGATGAGGGTCCGACCCCATGGGGTTCCTAGGCACCCTATACACATCCATATACAACAGAATATACGCAGTGGAAAAAAAGGTCATTCTATATACATACATACAGTACCATACCAGAGTCTATACAATAGGAGTACAAGCTCCATAGCACAAAACATAAACCCGGTTATCAATCATACCCTAAAATGACAACCCGAGCATAAAAGTCCTAGCACTTACCCACGCATTATCTGCGGTCCACCGATCACTACACTCCTACACCAAGAAGCTAGCTCCGGTTACCCGAAGCACCTGAAAATATATACGTACAGTAGGGGTAAGACACCTATCAGTCAGGAAGAATATAGGTTATATCGGTGTGTGGCATTCGAGTGTTATCATGATACACAACACATACACAGTTAAATGCAGTTCCAATACTAGTTTCACAACAGTGCATACAAGCACACACACACATGATCAAGCAACCCGGTGTCGTCACACCCTTCGGCCCGTAGCTAGCCCACGATACCCAGTGTCGGCCCCGCCGACCCATAGTACTCGGCACCACCGGCACATGGCTAGTCTTAGACTTCCATGACATCGTATCGGCACAAACTGGTGAATCCACACCCTTCGGTGATCAGCCGGTAAGGCTCATGGCCTCGGATATAGAGCCGAACACTCTTTCCAAACATGTCCTAGCAATTTCATACGCCCAAGGATACAGAGCCGGACACTCTCAGTACTTGGAACAACTCATAACCCAGTTCCAATTGCATTCCATGAAACATAACTATGCATGCTTATATAACCAAACATACCACACCCATTTGGTAATCTAAAATCATGGTTTTCCAAACATATACAGTTTAAATAAAGTCAAGGCACGACCATTCCTATTACATAGAATAAATCATCATATACATACAATTTTTCCAACAAAACCAAGGATGCAACCCAATACCCCTTTTTAATCCAAAACTGTAATCATGAAAACCCATAGTTTTACCCGTTAGATCCCCCCCAAATGAGTAACCAAAATGCACACGAGACCATGGATCACAGTTCCACCAAGTTCGATTTCAAAAATAACCGATATAAGTTGAATCCCCTTACCTTTTCCCCAAATGGAAAATCCCAAACTCCAAGGCCCCTAAACAGCGAAGCGAGTTCCAAAACCTACAACCCACAGTACAGAAAATAATCACAACACTGTTCTTTACAAAACCATTGAATCATTATTGAAAACTGAGCCTTACCTCGATTTTAAGCCAAAACCCAAAAAATGCCCGAATTGAAAATTTGATCCGTAGAACTTGTAGAGAATCCTTCCACGATCCTCGTGGTAACTTCGAATTAATGATTCTCACGACGAACGGAGAAGAAATCTAGAGAGATGGAGAGTAGGAAGAGTTTCTAGAGAGATAGAGAGAGAAAATGAGATTTCTTAGCTTGGAAGTAAGGAAACTGATATTTATAGCTCCTTTAACTCGGCCGCCCTCGTCGATGAATGGTGTCCTTGTCGATGAGACGAGGACCTCATCAACGAACCTGATATACCAGTTTTTCGAAACCCCTCGGCTTCTCCTTGTCAACAAGCCTCTGAATTTCATTGACGAGCAGCGCATGGACTTTAACGAACTCTGGCTCCATCGACAAAGCCTACTAAATTCCCAATTTGCCCCTCTCTTAATTAATTAAACCCACTTATCATCGTTCGAATTCTTACAGTGTCGATCTCTAAGGTTCCATACATAATGGCTCCCGCAGAGTTGAAGGAATTAATAGAACAGTTATAGAAATTACTAGAGAAGGGATTTATCAGGCCTTGTGTGTCACCTTGGGGAGCATTAGTTCTTTTTGTGAAAAATAAAGATGGGTCAATGAGGATGTGTATCGAATAGAGGGAAATAAATAAAGTGACAATTAAGAATAAGTACTCGCTACCTCATATTGATGATCTATTTGACCAGCTCTAGGGAATACAAGTTTTCTTTAAGATTGATCTTCGATCTGGTACCATCAAGTGAAGGTCAAGGTATAGGATGTTCCAAAGATTGTGTTCCAAACTAGGTATGATCATTATGAATTTTTTATTATGCCATTCAGACTGACTAATGCTCATGCTGCATTTATGGACCTGATGAATAGGGTCTTCGAACAGTATCTAAATCAGTTTATGGTGGTATTTATTGATGAAATTCTGGTATATTCAAAGAGTCCTGAGAAGCACGAGGATCATTTGAGGATAGCTCTTCAATTGTTGAGAGAAAGGAGGTTGTACGCCAAATTCAAGAAGTGTGAGTTTTGGTTGAAACAAGTCACATTCCTTGGGCACATGATATCTAGGGGGTGGTATTTATGTGGACCCAAGCAAGATAGAGGCAGTAGTGGACTGGAAAAGGCCGAAAAATGTCCACGAGGTTAGGGGTTTCTTGGGTTTGGTAGGATATTACCACCGATTCGTAGAGGGTTTGTAACGACCTGCTTAATTAACATAAATTTTTTTTTCCACTATAATAATTACCATACTCTGATACCATAATATTATCCTAAGTAGCGAGAAGCATAATACAAATAAACATTTCCATACATAATGATATACCATACTGTACAATACCAGAGTGTTATCATATTTCCCAAAAGAATATATACATGTGTTACTAAATCCCCAAAAATGCCCACAACTAGCTAGGGCAAATACAAAAACCCTCCACTGTACTCACTTTGCTATTAGGGCACTACAGACGCCCCTCTACCTGCGAGCCTGATCTGCTCGCCTACCTGGATCACCTGAAAAATGTTAAATCAACTGGGATGAGCCAACGCTCAGTAAGGCGATATATGCTATTACTAGTGTGTGGCAAATGAGTCATCATATCATAAAAATCTGTTTCCATATAATCATGTACATTTGGATCTATAAATACAGTATAAATCATGATATTCATTACCAATTTCATGTCATTTAACACATCTGTATTTAAGTTAATATTCAAAATACTTCTAACATACATAAGTAATTCCCTTGTCTCTATAAGTCAAAATATACATAATAATAACTGTAAACTTTCCCCTGTGGATATCTGTATGTCATGATTTAACCCCTCATGACAGGGTTGTGCGGCCCGTAGGCGGGATCTACACTGGCTGGCTGACCAAGTAAATCACTATACTCCCTCGATCGATTAGCCCACCTCTACCCATATCTGATGGGGAGCCTGTCCACGTCAAGGGTACTATACGATCTACCTACAGCCTATTATCTGAATAGGCGGTTGCACTTTGTAAACTGTATACTGCATGTAGCTACGGTACCGTGCTTTGTAAACTGTATGGTCCAACAGGGTCTGATACTATATACATATTCATATATACTCTTTCACTAATTTCATCATGTTTTCGAAATTACCATAACGCTTTCTTTCTGTACTGTAAATACTGTAACTGTAGCATCTCGATGCTACCTCTGTATAACTGTCTATATATCTATAAATGCCCTGTCTATATACTCTGTATGTTATGGTAATAGAAAACATGACATGCTTTAAACTCTGTAAATCATAATACTGGAATTACATAATCATAATATTGTATCCGTAATTCGTATAATCATGGTAATAAAATCCGTAAAATCATGATACTGTAATTCACATAATCATAGCACTGAAATACATAAAATCATGAAACTATAATTCATAAAACATACTCCCATATTACATACATATACTCAAGCCACACCATATTGTAACACATAATTTTCGTAAATAAATACACTACATAATATTTAGAAATTTCCTAGCATAGCATATATCCCTTACCTTATCTCTGAAAATCCCCTATTGTACTTTAACTCGATACCCATAGGGCCTCCTACAAAACACCCTGAAACCAATATTTGTCAGAATTAAACATCAGTATTTTTCCACCTGTATCATTTCCTATAACTACCACAAGGCCAAAAGAAGACTAAAAGACCTTAGCCTAAATTTGGGATGATTTCCAACTCCGATTCCTCGACGATCCGCTCGAGTAGATGCGTAGAGAACTCCGCCAGGAGCGTCGTGGTAGCTTTGGATCGTCGATTCGACGACTGGTGGGGCCGAAAATGAAGAGAGAAGGGAGAGAGAGTCATAGGAGAGAGAGAGAGGAGAGAGAGAGCGGCAAGAGAAAATGAGAAATATCTCGGTTTCCCGCCTTTTATAGGGCCAGGTTCGTTGACGAGTCACGTCACTTCGTTGACGAGCCCTTTACAAAATTCGTCGACGAGACCCTGTGTTCGTCGACGAAATTCAGAGCACCCCAAACCGTCTCTCAGTATTTTCTCGTCGACGAAGCCTTGTGTTCGTCGACGAAGCTTGGAAAAATTATGAAATTATGATTATTTAATATTTCTCCAAATTGCAATGTCCACGTTCGTCGATGAAGTCTACGGCCTCCTTATGTTTCTGTTTCTATTTTCTCTCCCTCTTTAATACTTAAAATGCTATTATTCTTTGGGTCACTATAGGGTTTTTCTAAGTTACCAGGCCCTCTGACAAAGTTGACCAGAAAGAATGTTATATATGAATGGACAGATGAATGTGAACATGGCTTTTAGTTAAAGTAGTGACTTATCACTGCGCCGGTACTAACAATCCCTTTGGGAGAGGGGAGTTTTGTAATCTATAGTGATGTGTCTCAAAAAGGGCTTGAATGCGTGCTGATGCAATAGGGGAAAGTTATAGCTTAAGCTTCTCGGCAGCTCAAGGAGTACGAGAAGAATTATCTGACACATGATTTAGAATTGGTAGCGGTGGTTTAAGCGTTGAAAATTTGGAGGCACTATTTGTATGGGGTGGGTGTGAGATCTTCACAAACCAAAAACGATGGATGATAATAATGAGAACTCGTATGAAGAGAGAGTTAGACCTTACAAAGGATGAGACAGAGAATGACAAGGCAAGGAAATTAGGGAATGGAAGCACTAAAACTAAAGATGAAGAGTGTGTTAGTAATGAAGTTAGTGTACATTCATTTAGGAAAAACAAAACCAGGGAAGAAGAAAGAGTGGTGTATCCTATTGAAATGGAAGATGGCTGCTAAAACAAGGTGAAGAAGGCAAAGTATGTTAAAAATGGTATTGAAGGAGTGCCAAGTACTGAAATAAGTGGCGAAACTACAAAAAATCATGAAAATTCTAAATCGATGAGAAAAGAGAGTAAATTTTCAGGTAGGGTGGCGGTTTTCCTTTCATCAGATGAACAGAAAGAGGGCTTGGCACAAGGTAGGGTTCTCCAAAGAAGAGGATGAAATGGTTAAAGAGGCTTTTTAAGGTATATAGAGGAACATTGCTTGGGTGAAGGAGGTCTAGACATGGTTATGCACTGTAAGTCTCATCCTAAAATCAATCATTTTGGAAGGAATAGTGGCTGCCTTACCTTGGAGGCCTTGTCTGAGCATATATTGAGCCCATATTTTGTTTGAAAGGGATGATAGTTGTGTAGGGACTCATGAAGGATTTGAAATTATAAAAAATTACCATGAATAACATGGATCAAATTGGAAAATGTTGGCTGATGTGCTTGGTGAACACCAGTTCCATGTGAAGGATCAATGGCTTAGAATAAAATTGCCCAATAAGAAAAAAGGTCACTGGTCCCAAGAGGAGTATCAGTCATTATTTGATTATGTGCGTATGGATCTACCGATGAAGACTTCTAAGGTAAAGAAATGTAAACATGTCATGCTGCAAGATAATATCTGTTGGGGGCAATTAGTTACAAGTTGGCCAGTCGATTCAATTCTAATTGCTGCACCAAATGGTTCTATCAAGCGTCTCCACCAATGGTAGCTGAAGGTATATGGGTGTTGAATGCACTTGATATGTTGGATGCTTGTTCCATTGAGGATGTGGACTGGGTAGCCTTCTTGAAAATAGGTTTTGAAAGTGTTGGAGCCAAATGATCAATCACATAGATATGCATAGGACATTTGCTGAAAAAGTAGAAGTTCTTAAATCGATATTGCCCTGAATTATTGGAAGCGAAGGAGGCATATGATAGAAAGCCTGCTATTCCTTGATGTAAATGTCTTATTCGTAATTCATATGCCTAATATGTAATCTCCTGAAAGACAACTATTGTTTTCATTTATGGATATGGTGTACTCATATTATAGAAAAATTTATGCGGTCGCTTGAGACATTGCTTAATATAGATATTTTCATTGCCATTTTATTTTTCTCTGTCTCCACCTCATGTTGCTTTTAATTCCATTATATAAATTTGCGAAATCAAGAAGTTCACTGTCTTTTGGTAGTGAAATATCTATTAAAATAATTATGAAGTGTTCTCTTTATGAATTTGTGAACCTTCCTGTTACTTTCATATATGAGCATGAGTACGATTTTTTATTTTGATCTAAATACATCTGTACTTGTTTAAAATATTTTCAAATAGAGCAAGCACATTACAAAGAAACCTCTAGTAACAAGAAAATGATGGAAAAAGAGGCTATCAACAAAATTTGCATTGTCGTTGCAATTGGAGCTAAGAAATATCTACAATTGAGTAGCCCTCTTTTGGCTGATATGGAAGATTACTCTTGACATTTGCATGACGTGAGAAACAATTTTTCCCCATAGTGCTTTTGTGATCCCTTTTGGTCATTAGAAGTCATATTTGATTTGAAAATGAAAAAAAAATAGCAATGCATTGGGCTGTGTTTCTTATCTATTAACAACAACTACAATAACAACAACAACAACAATAACAACAACTGGCCTTAAGACCCACTATGTAGGGTCGGCTATGTGAATCATTTTCTACCAATTCACATGATCGAGGGAGTTTTATTCAACTAACTTAAGAGCTGTTAAATCCTTCTTCACTACCTCATTCCAAGTTAATTTAGTTCTACCCCTACCTCTTCTAGTACCATTAACGATAACCAACTTGTTCCTCACTAGTGCCCTACTTGGCATATGTTTTAAATGCTCAAACCATCTATCTTGCCCCTCATTCTTATCTTCTATTGGTGCTTTACATAATTTATGGCAAACATGTTCATTCCTTAATTTATCCTTTAATGTTGTATGACTCATCCACCGTAGTATTCACATTTTGGCAACTTTAACTTTTTGAATATGCTATTTCGTAGTTGCCCAATTTTTTGATCCATATAGCATGACTAGTCTTATAGCCATCATATAGAACTTTCCTTTTAATTTTGATGGTTTCTATGATCATATAGCAGACAAGAAGCTCCTCCATTTTCTCAATATGCTTTAACTTTATGTATTACATACCATTTCAAAAATTGGAAAAAAAAACTCTATATATTGCATCCTCTTCAATTTTTCCTTCCGCTTGCTTAATAGATCCAAGATATCAAAATCTATTAGTGTTGTTGATTCTTGATTATCAAGTTTGATCTTATCATCAATATTCCTTCTAACATGACTGAACTTACCTTTCATATATCTGTCTTATTTCTACTTATCCCAAAACTTCTAGACTCTAAAGTTGTTCTCCATTGTTCTAGCTTAGATTCTACTCTGCTCCTACTTTCATCTAGCAAAACAATATCGCCTGCAAATAGCATACCAAGGGATCACATTTTGGATATTCTTAATGAATTCATCAATCACTAGAGCAAACAAATAAAAGCTTAAAGTTGAACCTTGATGCACACCTATTGCGATTAAGAATCATCTTGACTTTCCTTCTACAATTCTAACACCGGTTGCAACTCTATCATATATCTTTAACAACATTAATATATCCACTGCGTACTGTCTTCTTTTCTAAAATCTACTAGAGAAATTCCCTAGGTATTCTATCATATGCTTGTTCTAGGTCAATAAAAACCACATGCAACTCGCTTTTCTTTTCCTTGAACTTTTCCATTAATATTCTTAGAAGATAAATAGCTTTAGTAGTTGATCTCTTTGGCATAAAACCAAATTGATTCTTTGTGGCCCTCGATTCTATTTTCTTTGTTCAATTACCATTTCCCATAGTTTCATTGTATGACTCATATGTTTAGTTTTGCAATAGTTATTACAATTTTGAATATCACCATTGTTTTTGTATATAAGTATTAGTGTGCTCTTCCTCCATTCCTTCAAATTTTCTTGGTTTTTATAATAATGTTAAATAGATTAGTTAAACATATACATTCTTTATCTCCTAAACCTTTCCAAGCTACAATTCAGATGTTATATGGTCCTATGGATTTCCCACATTTCATCTTTTTTATAGCCATCTTAACTTTAGAGACTCTAATTTTGCAAATAAATTCTCAATTTTTTTATCTTTTCTTCATTTGTCACTACTAGGTTTAAGCTTTCAATTTGGTTTTCATTAAATAACTTATTGGAGTATCATCACCATCTCTCTTTTATGTCTTCTTTTTTACCAAAACATTTTCATTCTCATGCTTTATACCTTTTACATTACCTAAATCTTTGCAGTTTCTTTCCCTAGCTCTAGCTAGTTTATACATTTCTCTTTCCCCTTATTATGTACCTAGTCCAGTATATAAATTATCATAAGCTCCTTGTTGAGCTTCATTAATGGCCTTTTTTTGTCTCTTTCTTGCCTCTTTATATTTTTCAAAATTTTCTATATTTTTACTCCCTTTTGGACATCTTGATCCCACCACTAGCTTTCTTTGTTGTATGAGAATCTCCCTTTGGAGATTCACCTAAGATCTATTTTGCTATCTTTTTAATAAAGCTAACCATTTTAATTCCATAGAGTGTTCAACTTTATCTCCTATTATCCTAATCACCCTCTTTGGTCATTTTATCTTCAAATTTTATTATATTTTCTTCCTTCAGACTCTACCACTTAATTTTCTTGCATGGATTTATGTTGTCCTTTCTCTTCCAATTTTTTGTCTAAATATATAATGCTAAAACTCAATGTTGTGTAGTCAAGCTTTCCCCTAGGTTAACTTTACAATACTTACAAAGTTACAAGCTAAACAATCTCCCCTTCTAGTTAAGAAAATTTCTATTTGGCTTTTATTTTGCCCATTCTTAAAGGTTATTAAGTGTTCTTCTCTTTTCTTAAAGCATGTATTCATTATAATAAGATCATATGACTTGGCAAAATCTAAAATCAAATCATCAGGCTGATTTTTATCGTCACATGCATGACCTTTGTGTATCCTCTCATTTCCTTTATTATCTTATCCAATGTGTCTATTCAAATGAACTCCTATGAATGTTTCTTCAAACCTTGGTGTCCCTTGCATAATACTATTCACATTTTTCCAAAATTGTATTTTAATGTTTTTTGTGAATCCTATTTAGGGAGCATATGCACTAATGACATTTATTATCTTTTGGCCTAAAACTATCTTGATTTTTATGATCCTATCCCCTATTCTTTTAATGTCTAACACATAATCTTTTAGGTTTTTGTCTACAATGATTCCCATCCAATTTATGTTTTTTCTTTTTCAGTATACCAAAGTTTAAATCTTGATTTTTCGATTTTCTCTAGCTTTCTCTTCTACCCACTCAGTCGCTTGGAGGCAGATTACATTAATTTTTCTTCCAATCATTGTTGTAACGACCCCGACCCGTCACGTGAGCTCGGAGTGCTACTTTAGTGACATCAGTGTACCTGATACCTTATTCACCATAAAACACACATACGCAGCGGAAATAAAATATAAAATCCTCAAATTACATTACCAGAGTTCTAACTATCTTTATACACAAATATATTCATTTTCACATAATTACATCCCATAAAACTAAACAAAAATAAAATCTCTATCTACACATTACCTACATAAATTTACACCTCTAGCCCGGCTCCTTTAGCCCGCTAGACCCAATCCCTAGGATTTCCTGAAAAGATAGTTTGTAAGTAGGGGTGAGCCACAACTCGGTAAGGGAAAGACTAAGTTAATATCAGTGTGTGGCCAATATGCATTTAGCGTACAGAAAATAACTAGTTGACCAAGCAGATAAACACATTTATGAAAACATTATTATTTCATACTCACACACACAATTAACCGAGGATAGGAAAGATTACCCGCCTATGCAAGTAACTTCCCTCTGCTCTGGTACCATTACTACTACTAGGGCATTCACCTTTCTTAGTAAGCCCTCAAAATTATCTTATTAATTAACCGTATTCATATAAATTAACAGATATGCATATAAGACACTCTTTGTGATAAACATGCCATTTACATCCCCATGGCACGGGTTGTGCGGCCCGAAGGCTGGACTAATGTCCTGGGGGATCAACCCAGACAGTAGTCTTCTATACTCTTCGCTAACATACTCCGCGGGTACACGCAGCTCCAACTTTTGGTCCGATTGCCCTCACGCAGGGGTGCATTCTCCTCACGTAGGCAAATCGGACAAGGCCACCCTACACCTCTCAGCACAGGTGTGGGCGCACACAGCTACATAACAAATCTCTAGCAACAGTACCGTGCTCACACTACACTGGTCCCAGGGTTCCTAAAGCATATCATGCAATTTAAATAATAGGAATCATCATTTAAAACATTAATTCACATATATTTCTTGTTATTCCAAAAACCTGACCCCTGGCCACAAAATACAATCCGGCATATAGCCATCAATTAAAATTCGACCCTTGGCAGTCAAATAATAATCCTGGCTCTTGACCAATCAAACAATACCAGGCCACTGGCTGTTAATTCAAACACCTGCATTTCATAAACAGTTCCAGTATTTTCACAATTATTTCTAGTATTTCTCACACAATTCAGTATTTCAAAGACAATTCAGTATTTTAATATCCCAAATCTAGATATACAATAATCCATACAAATTAAATCATCTGCCACACGATTTTTCATATTTTAACAAATCCATATAAACAAACAAGCTTTCCACCATTCATTTTATTCAAAAATACCATACCATATATCCTAGGTTTGTAAAATTCATTTTGAACGGTTGGTTTCCAAAATAGCCTTTAAATTCCCAAATGAATAAATAAATAAATATATTTATATAAACATAACAATTTAATTGATTCAAATTTCATAAAATTGCTGACTTAACTTAATCCCCTTACCGGATTCCTGAAAAAGCCCGCTAATACCCCGGCTAATGCCCCAAGCGTTAAAAAAAATCCCTAAGCCCTGAAATTCAAAATTCACTATATTATTCAAAAAAATCAGCGTTGGAAGCTATGGAGATCTAGCATCCGATCATGATGGATCTAGAGAGACTCAACATTGAATTGATAGAGTAATACTCTAGTATATATCGCCAGTCTAGTGGTACAACCTACGTTGCAGGAAAGAATTAAAGTCGCTCAGAAAGAAGACCTAGAGTTAGTAGAGGTGATGGATAGAGTGCAGAATGGTCAGGGGGAGGAGTTCAGTATTGCAAATGACGGAGCATTGCGGTTCTGTTCTAGATTATGTGTTCTTGCCGATACTGACATTAGGAAAACTATTTTGGAGGAGGCTCACAGATCTTTGCATACGATTCATCCCGACAGCATGGAAATGTATATGGATCTGCGAGAGTTGTACTGGTGGAGTGGTATGAGGAGGGAGATTGTCGAGTATGTAGCCTAGTGCTTGACGTGCTAGCAGGTAAAAGCTGAGCACTAGAGGCCGACGGATCAGTTGCAGCCATTATTTATCCCAAAGTGGAAGTGAGATCATATATCCATGGACTTTGTTTTAGGGCTGCCATCGACATCCCATGAATATAATACGATTTGGGTGATAATAAACCGGTTGACTAAGTCTGCTCATTTTCTCCCTATCAAGATCAGCTATCCCCTCAGCCGATTAGCAGAGATTTATGTCCAGGAGATTGTTCGTTCTCATGGGGTGCCAGTATCCATAGTGTCAGATCGAGACCCACGTTTCATGTCACAGTTCTGGAGAAGCTTGCAGGAAGCTTTAAGGTCTCAACTATCGTTTAGTACGACATTCCATCCTCAGTCAGACGAGCAGATTGAGAGGACGATACAGATACTAGAAGATATGCTCCGAGCATGTGTATTAGATTTTGGGGGTAGTTGGACTCAGTTCATGCCACTGGTAGAGTTCGCGTATAATAACAGTTACCAGTCCAGTATTGGCATGACACTGTTTGAGGCTTTGTACGGTAGAAGATGTCGATCTCCTTTGTATTGTGATGAGATGGGTGAGCGGCGAGTTGTGGGGCCAGAGCTGGTACAACAAACGTATGATAAAGTTCGACTTATCAGGGATAGAATCAGTGCAACTCAGAGCCGACAGAAGAATTTTACCAACAATCGCCGTAGGAATTTGGAGTTCGATGTGGGTGATCATGTATTTTTAAAGATAGCTCCATTAAAAGGAGTCATGAGGTTTGTTAGGAAGGGTAAACTTAGTCCTAGGTTTATCGGTCCATTTGAGATTTTAGAGAAAGTGGGGCCGGTGGCCTATAAGCTAGCTTTGCCACCTATACTAACCAGGATGCACGACGTATTCCACGTATCTATGTTAAGGAAATATGTCCCAGATCCTTCTCATATTATCAGCTATGGTGAGTTGGAGTTCAGTGATTCGCTAGTATATGAGGAGGTACCAGTGCAGATTCTGGGCCGAAAGGAACAGGAACTACGTAATAAGAAAATTCCTCTAGTAAAGGTTCTATGGAGGAATCATGCAATAGAAGAGGCTTCTTGGGAGCTTGAGGAACAGATCAGACAGAAATACCCGTAATTATTCCAAGAAGTCCATATGTGATAAAGGAATGTGAGTAAATATGTAATGCTTCTTTTGCAGGTACATGTCATATTCTAGTAGTAAGAGGTATTTTAGTTTGGGGGGAATTTTCTTTTGGTATATGTAGTCTCCCAAGACTTGAAATGTAACCACAGTATTCCTTCACCATAAGTGAGGGTAAGAAATAAAATAAGTAGACCATTTTGCCTACTAAGGGATGATGAATTATATGAATAGTAAATTTCGAGGACAAAATTTTATAAAGAGGGGAGAATGTGACAACCTGAATAAAAATGATATTTAAATAAAGAGGAAGGGAAATGGAAATAGTAACAGAAGGAATAACCGAGGGAAATTATCAGGGCCTCGTCGATGAACACAAGGGATTTATTAACGAGGGTATAAGAGGACCTCGTCGACGAAGAGAAGATTCGTCAATGAAAAGATACCGAGAGAGGGTTTTGGGGAAGTCTGAAATTCGTCGACGAAGGTGGTGCAGGTTCGTCGACGAACTTTCTACAGGACTCGTTGACAAGGTGACGTGCCTCGTCGACGAATCCAGTCCTATAAATATCAAAAACCCGGATTTAAACTTCAAAATTAAGAAATCTCTCACTCTCTCTCTCTCTCTCTCTCTCTCTCTTTCTCCCTTTGGTTCTCTCCTCTTCTCCCTTTGATTTCAGGCTGGATTTCCTCCGATTCGAGGATCTAACGCCACCACGACGCTCCTGGGGAAGT
This sequence comes from Malania oleifera, assembly GCF_029873635.1. Taxonomy (NCBI): domain Eukaryota; kingdom Viridiplantae; phylum Streptophyta; class Magnoliopsida; order Santalales; family Ximeniaceae; genus Malania; species Malania oleifera. Next base: position 108,880,356 of record NC_080419.1, read on the forward strand.
TCTCTCCAAATCTGCCGGAGCGGATCGTCGGTGGAACTCCGTTGGAAATCATCCCTGAGTTGAGGTAAGGTTTTTTATGCCGAATTTGGTCCTACTATAGTTATTGGAAATAATATTTGCATGAAAATACTGAAGTTTAGTTCTGGAAGTTTTCATTTTTTAGGGTACTGATAAGGAAATCCTACGAGTGTGAGTCTAGAATTTATAAGGGCTTCTCTCAATAGTCAGGTAAGGGAATAAACTAAAACGGTTATTTTCCATGAAAATTATTATTATTTATGAGTAAACTTATTTTCACGAAAGCATGTATTATATCTGAATATTACAAAGGAAATGCACGTTTGGGAAAATACTACTATTATGTTGAAATGTGTATATATTTATGAGATGCCAGAAATTATGATTTTTAGAACACAATGTATGACTTTATATAGAAAATGTGTGGCATGAATATTACTCTACGTGACATGTATTACGATGTGACTTTGTTACGAATGAAGCATGTTTTCAGGAATATGAAATGTTACAGTACAAATGATGTTAAAAATACATGATAATTGATTTATTTTCAGAATGATATATATGAAATGATTTCAGCGCGAGGCCGTATATATATATGAAATGATTTCGGCGTGAGGCTGTATTTTTGAAATGTTCGGCGCAAGGCCGTATTTATGAAATGCTCAGCGCGAGGCCGTATATATGGAATGATTTCGGCGCGAGGCCGTATTTATGAGATGATGAAAAATGCTATAATATCATGTATTATATGTTATCAGAACTCGGATGTTAGTTTAGTTCAGTTTAGGAGCACGGTATCGTAGCTTATATATCAGATATCTATGATCAGATTAGTACTAACCACCTCACGAGAGGGTGGAAGATGGATAGTCGATGTGTCTTTTAGTAGAGTGTTGACGTCCACCTGGCAGTCCGGACCAAGGTATGGCGGGCCCATCGTACTTACAGACATTTTTGACTTGGCAGTGGTAGGCCAGCTATTGTCGGGTCCCGCCTGCAGGCTGCACAACCCGTCTTGGGGGGTATAATACATGACATCAGCTAGTTATTCATCTTGGGTATGTTTTCAGTATTATTAGCTATAACAAACATTTCATGATCAGTATAAATTATTAGAAAATATCAAAGTATATGCTTATTCCACCATGTTAAGATGTATGCTTTTAGATATATGAAATGTACTGAGTATGTAAAACTACAATAAATATTCTTGTTGCCACATAGTTGTATTTAGTTTATTTTCCCTAACTGAGAAGTGTCTCACCCCCGAACATTAAATGATTTTCAGGAAACCTAGAGAGACCGGCGGGTCAAGGCCGTCGTTGAGTGAATTGAGCTTCCCTACTAGAAGGGTAAGCGTTGATCTAGGATCAGGAGATTTTTGTTGTATGATCCTAGGGTCATTTTGATGTTTTGGAGGTTGTATATAAATACAATATTTTGGTGGTGTAGTGAACTCTGGTATTATGTATATTACGGTTTTGAGAATTTAATTTATATTTACTGTTGCTTAGGCTTCCGCTGTGATTGACAGGTGTTCCCGTTACCCACGGGTTCGGGTTGACTTTTCTATTTATTATGTTTCATTTTATATTAAGATTTTGAGGTCGTTATAGAACTGGTACCTCCTCGTATACTAGAGTATCCCCGATCTTCAACGACTTATAACTGATCACATGTGAGGGGTTTGGAATGTACCTCCTCAACATGGACACGTGAAACATGTTGTGTATCCTAGACAGAGCTGGGGGTAGTGCTATCCTATACGCCATCGAACCAATCCTTTCCATAATCTCAAACGGCCCAATGTATCTAGGGCTTAGCTTGCCCTTCTTTCCATACCTCATCACCCCCTTCGTCTGGGCAATTCTCAAGAATATCATATCACCTACTTTGAATTCTAGCTCCCGTCAATGAATATCCGCAAAACCCTTATGCCGACTTTGGGCTGCCTTGATCCTTTTCCTAATAAGTTCGACCTTTGTAGAAGCCTGCTAAACAAGTTCTGGTCCCAAAATTTGTCGCTCTCCTACTTCATCCAAGAGCAACACAGATTAGCACCGGTGACCACACAAAGCCTCATATGGTGCCATTCCAATGCTGGCCCGATGATTGTTATTATATGCTAACTCATCCAACGGTAGATATCGGATCCAACTGCCCCAAAAATATAACACACATGCCCGTAGCATATCCTCAAGAATCTGAATGGTTCGTTCGGACTGTCCATCCGTACGAGGGTGAAATGCAGTTCTGAAAGTGAGTTGAGAACCCAACGCTCCCTGCAAACTCTTCCAGAAACTAGAAGTGAACTGCGGATCCCAATCTAAAATGATGGACACGGCACGCCATGTATTCTGACTATCTTCTGAACATAGAGTTCTGCTAGCTTATCCATAGAGTAACTGGCTTTAACCGAAATGAAATGGGCAGTCTTCGTCAATCTGTCAACCACTATCCATATGACATTCTACCCATGCAACGTTGAAGGCAATCCCGATACAAAGTCCATTGAGATATGCTCCCACTTCCATGTAGGGATGTCTAGTGGTTGAAGTGGTCCTGCTGGCTTCTAGTGTTCTGCCTTCACCTGTTGACATGTCAAGCACTGACCCACAAATTAATTAGCAATTTCCCTCTTCATGCTACTCCACCAGAATGATTCTCGCAAGTCTCTATACATCTCCGTGCTACCTGGTTGAACAGTATAGAGAGAACGGTGAGCTTCTCCTAGAATCATCCCCTTTATCTCCGCATCATCTGGCACACACAATCGAGTGTGAAATATGAGAATTCCATCCTCAGCAACATTAAAGTCAGTGTCCTACTCATCCTGTACCTTCTCTACTATCTCCATCAACTCTGCATCTTTCAACTGAGTTGTTCTAATTCTCTCCCGTAAAGTCGATTGAACCACCAGACTAGAAATGAACGCCTGATGATTCCCTTCTACCAATTCTACACCCAACCTCTCTAGGTCCATCACGATATGATGAGAAGTCATAACTGCTGAGGCTGACGTAACCCCAGATTTTCGGCTCAATGCATCGGCTACCACGTTCGCCTTTCTTAGGTGATAGCTAATGGTGCAGTCGTAGTCCTTTATTAACTCGAGCCATCTGCGCTGCCTCATATTCAACTCCTTCTGGGTGAAGAAGCACTTGAGACTCTTATGATCAGTAAAGATCTCGCACCTTACACCATAAAGGTAGTGTCGCCAAATCTTCAATGCAAACACAACTACTGCCAGCTCCAAGTCGAGCGTAGGATAGTTCTTTCATACTTTTTCAACTGGCAAGACGCATGCGCAATGACTTTCCCTTGCTGCATTAGAACACAACCAAGTCCCTTTTGCGACACGTCATTGTAAATTACAAATCCATCCTCACTTGATAGAAGGGCCAACATTGGGGCAGTGACTAGACGCTGCTTCAATTCCTAGAAGCTCTGCTCACATTCATCGGTCCAATCAAACTTCATACTCTTTCTCGTGAGTCGTGTCAAAGACCTTGATAATCTAGAGAACCCCTCGACAAATCAGCAGTAGTATTCGGCAAGACCTAGAAAACTTCTGACTTCCTGCACGTTCTTCGGCCTTGCCCAATCAACCACAACCTCTACTTTACTCGGATCCACTGAAACCCCTTCCTTGGATACCACATGACCCAGAAATGCAACCTGCTCTAGCCAGAATTCACATTTCTTAAGTTTAACAAATAACTTCTTTTCCCTAAGTACCTGAAGTACTAGTCTCATATGAGCTTCATGCTCCTCAGGGCTCCTCGAATAGACCAAAATATCATCTATGAACACAATAACAAACTGGTCTAAGTACTCGTGAAATACCTTGTTCATCAGATCCATAAATATCGCTGGAGCATTCGTCAACCCGAACGACATAACCAAGAACTCATAATGGCTGTATCGAGTCCGAAAAGCAGTCTTCGATACATCATTTGATCTAACCTTCACCTGATGATATCCAGATCGCAGATCGATTTTAGAAAAAATATGTGTACCCTGAAGCTGATCAAACAGGTCGTCAATTTGCGGTAATAGATACTTATTCTTCACTGTTACTTTATTAATCTCTCGGTAGTCGATGCACATTCTCATCGACCCGTCCTTCTTCTTTACAAACAACACCGGTGCACCCCAGGGCGATACACTCGGTCTGATAAACCCTCTGTCTATAAGCTCCTGTAGTTGCTCATTTAACTCCTTTAATTTAGCTGGAGCCATTCTGTATGGGGCTCTGGAGATTGGTGCTGTCCTTGGGATCATATCAATTGCAAATTCCACCTCCTGGTTAGGAGGCAACCCCGATAAATGCTCTAGAAAAACATTAGAGAACTCCCTTATCACTGAGATATCTTCCAACTTAAGTTCCTTTTTCGACGCTTCCTTCACCATTGCAAGGTAACCCTAACATCCCCCCAAAAGTAACCTCTTTGCCTAGATAGCCGAAAGGTTTCATGGTGCCGAATGCACGCACAACCCAACAAATACAAACTCCTACTCCCTAGGAGGTCTAAATACCACCTTTTTCCCACGACAGTCAATGCTCGCATAGCTGGATGCTAGCCAGTCCATGCCCAGAATAATGTCAAAACCATGCATATCAAGGACTATCAAAGTAGCAAATAACACTCTCCCCTGAATCTCTACTGGATAATGTGATACATCATAGATGAAAGACTTAAAAAGATTAGATGTTACTACCTATATCAACAAGGTGCACCTTTCTTTTCGGAAGCTTTCCCATAAGAACTCCATAGTTAAGCGTGCTTGGCTTGGAGCAATCTTGGGATAGGTGACCACTTGAGAAGTTTTCTTAGGAAGTGTGTGAGTGAGGACAAAACACACTAAAAAAGACACGTGTTGGTTTGTGGGGCCAGTCATTTGTCTGATAAGGCCCGCCCCTTGTTGTCTGGTCCAGGTGAAGGAGGAGAGAAGCAGTACTCCTTGGCAGACCCAGGTTGGGGCATTACAAATGGTATTAGAGCCAACACCCAGCCGAAAGTGTGATAAGATTCACATCGTCTAGGTTTGGAAATGTGGGTTCGTAACGAGGACGTTGCGTTCTATAAGTGGGGGAGAATGTGATACCCCATAGATGAAAGACTTAAAAAGATTAGATGTTACTATCCATATCAACAAGGTGCACCTTTTCTTTTCGGAAGCTTTCCCATAAGAACTCCATAGTTAAGCGTGCTTGGCCTGGAGCAATCTTGGAATGGGTGACCACCTGGGAAGTTTTCTCAGGAAGTGTGTGAGTGAGGACAAAACACACAAAAAATGACACGTGTTGATTTGTGGGGCCAGTCATTAGTCTGATAAGGCTCGCCCCCTATTGTCTGGTCTAGGTGGATGAGGAGAGACACAGTGCTCCCTGGCAGACCCAGGTTGGGGCATTACAGATAATCCCTGATCACCCTGCTGTATATTAACACTAACCCTGTCAGTGTGCCCACTCCTAACTCAGTCTCTAACAATTGAGCCTCTAACCCACATTGTTTAACAAATCCCTAAAAGACAAACGAGTGGGTTGCACCTGAATCAAATAACACGATGACACTATTTGACAATATGGAATTGATAATAATATACGGGTTCTAATTTAATAATTCATACTCCAATTCTATCACTAAACCATTAAGGTAAAATCTCCATCCCAACATTAACTTCACATACATACCCACTCATCCTAACATTCCAACCTAAATTTTCTGAGTTCCAGTCCCTCAACCTAGAAACGAAACCATCGATGGATTTACCATGATTTTCTGAAATTCGTGACTGATTCAAAAAATCACAGAAGTCTGTCAATAGATTTCTGCCTCCAAGCTTCCAAATCAAAACCCATCTTACCCTACCCACTCCTATCCCTATCTTATCTTAACCTATACTCTGGTAATTATCAATCCTCGAAGTCTGCAGAACCTAATAAACCTAGGCTCCGATACCACCTGTAACGACCCCGACCCGCCGCGTGGGCTCGGAGTGCTACTTTAGTGACATCAGTGTACCTGATACCTTATTCACCAAATATAAAACACACATACGCAGCGGAAATAGATATAAAATTCTCAAATTACATTACCAGAGTTCTAACTATCTTTATACACAAATATATTCATTTTCACATAATTACATCCCATAAAACTAAACAAAAATAAAATCTCTATCTACACATTACCTACATAAATTTACACCTCTAGCCCAGCTCCTTTAGCCCGCTAGACCCGATCCCTAGGATTTCCTGAAAAGATAGTTTGTAAAGTAGGGGTGAGACACAACTCGGTAAGGGAAAGACTAAACTAATATCAGTGTGTGGCTAATATGCATTTAGCATACAGAAAATAACTAGTTGACCAAGCAGATAAACACATTTATGAAAACATTATTATTTCACACTCACACACACAATTAGCAGAGGATAGGGAAGATTACCCGCCCATGCAAGTAACTTCCCTCTGCTCTAGTACCGTTACTGCTGCTAGGGCACTCACCTTTCTCAGTAAGCCCTCAAAATTATCTTATTAATTAACCGTATTCACATAAATTAACAGATTTGCATATAAGACACTCCCTGTGACAAACACGCCATTTACATCCCCATGGCACGGGTTGTGCGGCTCGAAGGCTAGACTAATGTCCTGGGGGATCCATCCAGACAGTAGTCATCTATACTCTCGGCTAACATACTCCGCGGGTACACGCAGCTCCAACTTTTGGTCCGATTGCCCTCACCCAGGGGTGCATTCTCCTCACGTAGGCAAATCGGACAAGACCACCCTACACCTCTCAGCACATGTATGGGCACACACGGTCACATAACAAATCTCTAGCAACGGTTCCGTGCTCACACTACACTGGTCCCTAGGGTTCCTAAAGCATATCATGCAATTTAAATAATAGAAATCACAATTTAAATCAATAATTCACATATATTTCCTGTTATTCCAAAAACCTAGCTCTCGACCAAAAAATACAATCCGACATATAGCCATCAATTAAAACTCGGCCCTCAGCCGTCAAATAATAATCCTGGCCCTTGGCCAATCAAACAATACCCGGCACTGGCCATTAATTCAAACACCTGCATTTCATAAATAGTTCCAGTATTTTCACAATCATTTCCAGTATTTCTCACACAATTCAATATTTCAAAATCCCAAATCTAGATATACAATAAAACCATACAAATTAAATCATCTATCACACGATTTTCCACATTTTAACAAATCCATATAAACAAACAAGCTTTCTACCATTCATTTTATTCAAAAATACCATACCATATATCCTAAATTTATAAAATCCATTTTGAACGGTTGGTTTCCAAAATAGCCTTTAAATTCCCAAATGAATGAATAAATAAATAAATAAATATATTTATTTAAACATAACAATTTAATTGATTCAAATTTCATAAAATTGCTAACTTAACTTAATCCCCTTACCGGATTCCTGAAAAAGCCCGCTAATACCCCGGCCAACGTTTCAAGCGTTAAAAAAATCCATGAGCCCTGAAATTCAAAATTCACTATATTATTCGTCACAATCCCTAGAAAAACTTTCCCTAAAATTCCCCTAAGTTATGAATACCCTAAATAGTCTAATAAAAGTCTAAATTATTAAACTTACCTACGATTTAGGATTGGTATACCGGGGTTCTAATTCAAAAACTCGCTCCGACTAGATTGTAGAAAATCTCCCCACGAATTTCCTAACAATTTCTGTTCGTTAATGGGGCTTATAGTTTAAGAGAAATTGAGGTAAGCTTGAGATTTGACCTTACCCCAGGAGATATGCCTACACCGCTCTCATGTCAAATTTGCTCCACTAGAAATGTCGGTGGCGGCGAGCAGAGTCTAACGGTATTTTCGGATTTTTAATCGACCGAATAATGGAGACAAGATGGAGGAGAGTGGGAGAGAGGACACGAGGATCATGTTGAGACACAGTCTCTGCGCAGAATGAGAGAAGAAGAAGAAAAGAAAAAAATTGTTTCCTGAAGGATTGATCCTTCACGATAACCTTAACTTATATATATATATATAAAATATATTATATTATATTATATTATTATTATTTAATTAATTTTTTTTAAAAACGTTGTAATTTTAATTTAATTTAATTTAATTTAATTTAATTAATTTTTTTTTGTAATTAATTAAATTTTTTTTTTTTTTTTTAAGGATCAGTATCAACTAACTCCATGCTTTTTCCCTTTAAATGTGTATGTTCCAAGTAGCTAATTTAGCCCTAGCCTCATGCACTACCTTCTTAACCCGCTCTCATCTAGACAGGCCTGGCCTAGGCCCCCAATGTCCATTTTTTGCTACGCTCGAGTGGTATGAGTGCAATGCAACCCTCTTTCTTTATCTGAGCTTGGGACTGGTTTTGTGTAGAGATATATAGGGAATTTAGACCTACCCAGGTGGAGTATCAGTATCTACGATTGCTTTCTTATCTATCAGAAGAAAAGAGAGGGGGGGGGGGGGGGGGGGGGGTGAGAGAACCGAGGCAAAAGCATCCCTGTAATGTGTTCGGAGAGACAAGATTATGATATTTGCTTTCCTTCCTTTCGCATTTTATGAGTGATTTATTATTGTGAATCGATTTCTGTTCCTCCAGTTGGTCTCCATTCTTTGCAATTATTTTTGCATCATGGATGAATTTGTTATCTCATAAATATTTGAGCATTGTCCAAATAATTTTCTTGCAGGAGTTTTCTAGTCATTGAGTGTCATGGATGATCCAAAAAGACATAGGATTTTGATGGTCTCTGATTTTTTTTACCCTAACTTTGGTGGCGTGGAGAATCACATTTATTATCTTTCTCAATGCTTGCTTAAGCTTGGTCACAAGGTTGGTCAATGGCTTTCAGTTTGTAGGTTTAACTGGTTGCCTGTTAGTAATGTATATCCTCTAGTTATTGGTATACAATGCTTCCTTTGCCGTAGAGACATAGGGGCAAAAGAAAAGACTCAAAAGACAAATGTAAAAACATTCTCTTCCCAATGATTGGGCAGGGAATAATAGTGAGAGAACTTTTTGTACTGAAAGTTCCTGCAAAATTCTGTAAACAAAGAGTTTTCCTGAAATTGAAGATTTGAAAAGGAGTGAATTTCCTCCAAGATATTTGTTATCAGCCTTAAAATGTTCAATAGTGTTTTTTGGCTAAAAATCACTTTACTGTTTTGAGGTTTATGGTTTGGTGGTCATCAATTTGGTCCTTGAAGTTTCAATTTGGTCAATTTCATTCTATCCACGTCCATTCATTGTGGAATGTCAGCGGCCATGTGTTGGTCACATATTATGAGTTTCAATTGACATGTAGCAGCCATGTGTGTACGTAATATTAATAAATTATTTAATAAATGAAAAACTATTAATAATGCAAATTATTCTTATAAACTAGTTGAAAGTTTCATATAGTTTTGTTTTGTTAGCTATACTGTGGAGAACCAAATTTTGTTATAGTTGATGTTAGAGGTTGTAGGAGGGGTAAATGTGGAGGTCGACCTTCAATAACTTGGACTGAGTCATTAAGAAAAGATTCAACGGTACTCCAGCTTAATGAGGATTGGGGAGATTGTCCTATTTCATGTGAAATGCTGAAAAAAGATTCATATAGTTGATCCCACCTAGAGGGACTTGAGGCTTGGTTGCTGCTGTTGTTATATTAGGGAGCCATATGCTTCCCACATAATTTTATTTGAAGGGAAAAATAAGATAAAAGTGAGGAAAAATGGATACTTAAAGAGAAAAAAAAAAAAAAAAACATAAAACGGAAAAGGAGCCTAAAAGATTTAAATTGCTATTTGTGAATCAGATATTTTATCATGTGAATCACACATTGACATGTGACTGAAATTGGGAGCACAGTGATGGTTGTAGTAGTAGTGTGATGGTGGTAGTTCTAAGGAGCTTATGGCTGATGATAGTACAAGAGGTCATTCAGGTCTTCAGCGCTAACAGAGTACCGCCTCAATTCTGCTCTGTAGTCATTATTGTCTGCTATTGAAGTATCAGGTAGGTGTGAGGAGGTTCTAGATTTTGGTGGATGTGATGTTAAAGAGGGGGTAGAATCAGACAATGAGTTGGAGAGTTCAGGTGATAATAAGGGTCTTTTACTGGATCAGTTGATGGCAGTTCTCCTTGGAAAATATTTGAGGGGTCTATGGATTTCAGAATGGCATTGGGAGATTGGTTTTGTTTGGGCAAGAGGAAGTGGGGGATGATGGACCAAGGAGTTCCTCTAAAGTAGCACAGTTTGGTGTTTGCCATCTTTGAAGAATACAGATGACCAATTAGAAACTGTAATTGAGGAGGGATCTTTGGCCTTATTATTTCTCATTCCGATTGTTGTTCTTCTGCTGTTTCTGCTTCCACATATGATGTAGCTAGTGCTGTAACTGAAACGAATAAGGAAGATAAAAGGGATTCACATTCTCAGAAAGGTATTTTACCCATTCCTAATATGCTTGAAATTAGGGTGCCAAAAGGAGTAATCTAATAAAGGGGGAAAATCTTAGCCATCAACTCATTGGGTAGTGAGACGGACAACTGTGACCTACAAGAACTCCTTGAGGGGTTGGGTGCTAAGTTAGTGAGTCCTTTAGGGAAGGAATTGGATGTGATTGTTACTCCTAGGACTTATGAGGGGAAGAAAAGAGAGGTGCAAAAGTTGTTGAACAGGTTAGCTTTTTCTATTATTATTTTTTTTAATTTTTTTTTTGAGGGAGGAAGGATTGGTTAGGATTTTTTGGGAGATTAGGTGTAACCATGTAAGAAATGGGAGCTTCTTACATCCCAAAGGATGGCTGGGGGATTTTGATTATATGTATAAACCTTTTTGGTTTTATTGGAGAAGTTGGGTTTATCTAGAGCTGGTGGAGGATATGTTGGCTATTTGTTTTTTGGGTTTGGAAGGAGCAAAGACAAGTCAGGTTTATGGAGATGTTGGTTGTATGATGTGTCATGGGGTATTTGGATTGAATGGAACACTCTTACTTTTAAAGGGAGGAAGCCTTATTGGTCTTTGGGATTGGGGATAAGATTCAATATTTGGCTTCATCATGGGCCGTTGCTGCAGGTTGTTTCAATGGAATGTGCTTTGAGGATGTTCAGCGTGATTGGTTGGCAGTTTTTTATTAGCTGTTTTTTGTTTTCTTTTTTAGTGTTTCTGTTTTTATGAGGATTCGTTATCCTCCTCCTTTGTACATCCTTTCTCAATTGATATAGTTCTTTTTGGATCTAAAGAACAATCCACAATAAATGTAAGGGAATGAAATAATTACAATGCTGTCAAATCTCATTTTCAATGATGAAATTGATTAAATTGAAAGTTGAAGGACCAAATTGGCAGCTACCTTAAAGTTAGAGGGCAGTGAAGTGGCATTTAACCTAATATTTTTGTGGTTATTATCTATTTTATTTTGATATTTTCACTTGAAATTGTCTTCTCTTTCCTTTCATCCATTGCAATCTAATATTATTTGAATCATGTTTCACCTGGAGTTTCTTCTTCTTGTTTCATGATGGTGTGCTTATTCAGGTGGTGGTTATGACTCATGCTTATGGTAATCGTTCTGGGGTGAGATATATGACTGGTGGCCTGAAAGTTTACTATGTACCTTGGAGACCATTCCTAATGCAAAACACATTACCTACTGTTTATGGAACACTTCCCATTATAAGAAATATTCTAATTCGGGAAAAAATATCATTAGTGCATGGACATCAAGCATTTTCAACTCTTTGTCATGAAGCATTAATGCATGCACGCACAATGGGGTACAAAGTTGTATTCACTGATCATTCACTTTATGGTTTCGCTGATGTGGGAAGTATACACATGAACAAGGTATTGCAATTTACTTTAGCAGATGTTAGCCAAGCCATCTGTGTTTCTCATACCAGTAAAGAAAACACAGTTCTCCGGTCCGGGCTGCCACCTGAAAAGGTCTATGTCATACCAAATGCTGTTGACACAGCTATGTTCAAGCCTGCCCCTGAGCGACTTGGGAGTGCTGAGATTGTTATAGTTGTGATAAGTAGATTGGTTTATCGAAAAGGTGCAGATTTACTCGTTGAAGTCATCCCTGCAGTATGCCATTTGTATCCCAATGTAAGTAATTTGGAACGGGAACTTGATTCATAATTTTTATTCTTAAGCTATAGTCGTTTCTTTTCTTTCGAATAAATTTAGCTTAGTTTGAATTTATCATAGTTCATTGTCGCCATTCATTGTTGTTGTTCATTGCTTTTCTGTTTGCAATTGGCAAAGGTCTCATCCATTCACTGAAATAGATAATGCATTTTTTTTTGGTATTTTTTTGTTTTCCATTTTCTATTTTCAGTGAAGTTAAGGAAACAGGTGAGGGCAATGCCTTTGTGTGCATTGATTGTTTTCACTTTCTGTTACATTTTACTGTTGTGCCCAATTGAATACCAATTCATGGTTTCAAATGTTGTGACAATGTATTGCCATGATACTTTTGTATTCAAATTTCACATTGTGGATTAAATCATTATGTACACATCTTTTAAAGAAAAGTTAAAAAAAACTTGCCATGTGAAATTTAACATAAAATTAAAATAAAAGTACACCCAAGTTTCTAAAAATTTGAAAAAATAAGAAAAGATTTCTATGAAATATTTTCATTATTTTCCTACTTTCATGGACAAATGGATTATTCTAGGAAAGTTAAAGAGTAAATTTAAAGGCTTAATAGATGATTTCATCTTTTAGTCCTTTGCTTTCTACATTGCCATTTACATTTTTATCAGTTTTTAGGGTTCCCATGAGTGTGGGGAGGGTCTCACTCTGGGCAGGGCAAGATGGATCATTTTGTTAGTTAGGGTGTAGTTAGGGGATCTTAGTCTGGGGGTTGGGGCTTGGAAATGTAGTGTCCAAAAGCATCTCTTTGATAGGAAAATGGTTATGAAGGTTCTGCTTAGAGGTTAACTCCTTATGGCATCAGGTTGTTAAAGCAACTATGTAATTCATGAGAATGGGTGGGTTGCTAGGGGAAGTGGCAATATTTCTCCTGTGAGTAATTGGAAGTTTGTTTCCCAAGTTTCTTTGTTCTTTCCTCTTACTAGTTTCAAAGTGGGTAGTGGTAATAGAATTCTTGGGAGGACATTTTGGTGGAAGAGACTTTGTTGGAGCTGCTGATGCCCAGTATTTTTGGATTATTACAATTTTTTTCCTTTTAGACTGGGGCTTTCTTCCTTGTGAGTTCCACTTCTTTAGGAGTCTTAATGAAAGAGAGGTTGACGAGCTTACTTTTTTGCAATTGTATTGGATTCTTTAATTGCTCAGGTCTGGTTAGGGGATTCTTTGGGTTCCTTTTCTTCTAGATATTTCTTTACTCATCTATTGGTTTGGGTATTGACACCCAAGAGTTTTGAGAAGGAGGGGGGCTGAATTGGTCTAATTAGTTCAAACCAATTAAACCAATTATTATGCATTTATTAAATGCAGAAGCAAAGAGATAATTACCCAAAACAATCCCACAACCACATGAACGCCAAGGTTTATAGTGGTTCCATCAACCTGACCTATGTCTACTCCCCAAGTAACCTACCTGGGATTTTCAATATATCAAGTATTATTACAACAAATAGTGTGAATTGCATGCGGACAAACCTGGTATAAATTCAACAGGTATTCAACCCAAACTGGCCACACAGCCAACAAGCACCTTGGGCCATTCAACCCAGGCTATCCTATCCGCCCACGTCTAAACAAGCCAATTGCAAATCAAACAACTGTGTTCACGGATCACTTGATCCAATCCTGCCATAAGATATGTAAAATAGCAATAATACAATCATAGATCACTTGATCCAATCCTGCTATGAGATATGTAAAATAGCAATAATACAATGATTAACACGTATATATATTCCATGCTTTTTACTAAGTCAACCCAAAAGATGAGTTCTTAGAAAAGCTGGAATGACCAGTGACAGTATTATACTTTCAGTCTATTGAGAAGAGAATTCAAGATAATAAATGAAAGCATGAATATATTCTGAAATAGCACATAAAAGCTTCAAGCTCTTAAGTATGGAAAGTTTCTTTGGAAAAGCTCAAGCTTATAGACACTTAGCTTCTAAGATGTTGTCTAATGAAAAACTTGAGTAGTGCTCTCTCTCCCCCCCCCCCCCCCCCTCCCTCCCTTTTTTTAGATGAATTCTCAGAATGCTAATACTGTTTCTTTTTTGTTTTTCTTGCATGTTCCTTGTGTAAGACAATTTCAACACTTATCTAGGCTCCTGGCTAGCTTGCTAGTAAATCACCCTACAAAGTTAACAATGTTAGGTTCAATTAGGATTTCAAAAAATCTATTAACAATAACTAAAATAGGTTGAACAAGGTTGAAGGATTGCAGCTAAAAACAATCTTAAAGGGATTCATATTGTGATTGTATCAATCGAGGATTTAAATTTTAAATAATTGGTCAATCAAGAAATATATTTGAGATATTTTCCAAAATGTATTTAAGTCAACCCAAAATCAAATTTATCTCAAAATCGTGCTGGATATGGCAAATTTTTAAACACTAAGTTGACTGGTGAGCGCAAATTCGAATGTTTAATAAAGTCCACACTTGGAATTGTGATTAAAAATATAGTAGTTCATGTAAGTGTGAGATAGTCATGCAATAGATGAGTTATAAATAAGTTCATAAAGGAAAATACAGAATGTAAGCAAGCACATAATCAAATTACAGTCATGCATAAGACATCTGATGAGTCTTGTTATGATGAATTTAACAAGTCATCTAACAATCAGCTCTCAAAATGCAATTTTTTCCACAGTATTGTTTGAGATAATCCGAGATGTACATCATTATTGATTTGGAAATCATCAAAATTCAAGCTAAATGAAATATATTGAAATTAACTTAACAGTCAGACAATTAATATTTCAACATATCTCAACATTTTCTTTCAAAACCTACAAACCCTAGTCCATTTCCTTTGTATAATGTCATTTGGAAAGCTAAGGTTCCTTTCCAAGGTCTAGGCTTTCATCTGGACTCTTTAACACTTAACAGCACTGATATGAATGACTAATTATAGGCAAGGAGGCCCTAAAAGGCCATTAGCCTAGATATACGTATGTTGTGCTATGAGTCTATGAGACTAATGCACACTTTTTTCTTCTTGGGTGGCAAGACAGCTTTGGAGTCCCCCTTCCTCTCGTTTTGATGAAGTGTGGGTAGCTCCACAAAAATGTGTATGGATCTTACTAGTGAGATATTGGGAAGAGTAGAAGAGGGAGGGCTTTATGGATTTGTGCAGTGTATGCAGTTTTTGGATTCTGTGGCTTAGGAGGAACATGAGGTTGTTCTCATATGACTTCTCCTTCTTTGCTGTAGGATAAGAGTTAACTTTTACTTATTTATGGGGACATTCTTTTGGATTTTTTGAGGAGATTTTGCTGTCTAATCTTCAAACCAGGAGCAGGATTTTTTATTTTTATTTTTTGAAGATTTCATATTCTTGCTTGGGTTGAGATTTCTCTCTTATCCCATCGCTACTACGAATTCAACTCATTGGCCTGAAGAGCAAGACTTTGGAATATATCTTTTTTTCAAACAAAAAAAATAGAAATAGGGTCTGATGGCAGGGTCATTGTTGTTAGTTTCTCTCTTATAATATATCTTTTTTCAAAAAAAAAAATCAGAAATAGGGTCGGAGGGCAGGGTTACTGTTGGTAGCTGATTCGTGGATGACTTCTTATTCTCCATTTACTGTATTTTGTTTAGTTTTTAATGGTTTTTTTTTAATCTAAAAAAATTTCTATTCTTCTATTATAACAAAATCTAGTTTGTATTCTTATGCATTTCATTATTCTAATAAAATTTTAATTGATTCATGGATTTGAACTTTAAATCTATTTCACAGGACTATAAAAGGTTTATTTGTGGGACTATTAAATTGTTTAGGACTTGAGAATGAAGAAATTTGTGGTGATTTAAAGGTGGTATCAAAGTAAATTGTTATTTGATCCAAGGGAAAATGAACATTTCAAGTTTTTAGTTGTTATTTAGTTTTAAACAGTCCTAGGAACATAACAAGCTGGGTTTCTTGTTTTCAATTTTTAGCTTCTATTACTGTTTTTAAGTTTCTTTATTTGGTTCTCCTTTTCAAAAATTTATTATTGGGAGGGAGATCTCTTCCTAATAAAATATTTTCTCGATGTCTAGTTATCAATATTTTGCACGTAGAATATTGTGATCAAGGTCTTAAATTTCGATTTCGACTAAAATTTCGAAACTCCAAAAGTACGGATATTTTGATGTTAATTTTGATTTTGATTTGAAAAACTATGGAAATTTCTAGTAAAGCATGGAATTCTTTTATGAAACTTTAGAAATGGTTAATAGACATAATAATGTAAGTTTTAGGACTAATATATTATAAATTAAATACATTTATGTTGTGTATGTGGCATAGGAGTTGTAATATAATATGTATATTAAATATATTCAGTTAATATAAATGGAATTCATAAGTCAATTAAATATTATTTATTATACAAGCAAAGATAATTTAGATATAAATGGTTAAATAAAATGTTGTTGTAAGTTTAATTTTTCATATAATTTCAAAGCCCTTGTAACAATATTTGTTGCAAGTTGTAACCGAAAAATAAGATAGATTAAGAGAGAATCTCACTTTGCGTATGAATCTCACATTTGAATTCCAAGGAAATTTCATTCTATTGTTAAAATTTTGACAATTTTCGCTAAAATTTTGAGATTTTGATCAATTTTAAATGAAATTGACTGCCGTTTTGATTTCGAGGGTGATGGAAAGCGGAAATTTGGATGGAAATTTCGACAATTTCGTGGAAATTTAAGACCATGATTGTGATAATATCAAAGTAAAGATCCCATATCCTCTATCATTAAAGCTCGTATTCGTGCAGAGACCCAATGAAAATAAGACAAAAAAAATAGTATATAAGACCTGTGATCAATGGATCCATCAGCATACCTAATATTGAGGGGTAATATTTCTGCTGCTGCTGCTTTTTTTTTTTTTAATTTAAATTTTATAATTTGTAAAAGAGGTAGAAGTGTCATTAAGGGGCACTAATGGAGTGCTAACATAAGTATAAAATCTATTACAAGACCAGGAACAGAAGAGCTTTATGGTGCTGTGCACTTTCTGCAATCCTATGGACCCTTTGGACTGAGAGCAATCCGTGAACCTTTGAGGATCGCACGACTCTCCTAGTTGGTTATGGATAGAGTAGTATTCTTGGCTTCTTTATGGGCTCATTCATTTGGGTTTTTTTGCTGTCCGACTTTCAAACGGAATGGATTGGAGGGCAGCTTTAGTGTAGTTTTACTTTCAATTTTTTGCTTTCGGGTGGACATCTTCTCCTCCTCTCTTTGTACCTTGTCTGTTCTTTGTTAATATATTTTTTCTTATCCAAATAAATAAATAAATTACTCTGCAAGGAATTGAATATCAACAGCATATGCCCTGTTATACAAGAAGTGTAAAGTATTCAACCATCTATCTCTAAACCTCAGGATATCTACTTCCTCTTCTTTAAAAGCTGTTTTATATTTTTCCTTCCATTTTAAAATTGACACAAAAAAGAATAGTAAGAGGGATTAATATAATAATTCACCTCTTTTTTGTAGAAGCCTTAATTCCCTTTAAACTCTGTTGCCTCCCTATTATTGTGGTATATTAGTTACTATTACTAACTGGAGTTACTGATCGAGGTATGATCGATTATAGCAATGTATATATTTTTGTTTTAGGGGAGGCCAAGTATTTGTTTTTTTAAAGGTTTCTAGGCAAAATATTTGGTGTGTAAAATCAAATTTTTATAAATCTAATGCTAGGAGAGCACTCATAGGCTGCCTTTCAATTTATCCTTGGAAAATTGTTTCTCTCCATGTGTTGCACATGCAACCAGGGGAGTGGGGGATTGTTGCCCCACAGCCTAACAACTTAAATGCAAAGTGGTTACAGTAGGATTCGAACCTTGGGTCTCCTGCACTCTACCTGGCGCTTTACCACATGGCTTAGGCCTCAGGGGTGACCAATTGACATCATGACTCGCTTTAAGTTTTGAATTATCATATTTATCATCATTTGAGTTGATATGTTTGGCAATTTTTGTCCCCCTTCCCTTTTATTGTTATCATTGATGCAACAGGAATCAATGGTAGCGTGAACAATATTAAGTGTACTTCATGGTCTGGTGAATTGCAAAGGTGAAAAATTGCTATTATATGGATATAGGGAGTATTTATGATGTCAATCTTATTATTATTATTGTTATTATTTTATAAAAAGATCGCATTTTAAAAATTTATTTTGATTTTGGTAGCAGCATTGGTATCATTTTTGTTATATCTGCATCAAATTTTGGATCTTGATATTATTCATTGAGATGCAACCAGCCTTTTATACGTGATGGAGAACTTGAAGATGCCTGCATGGGCAAGATTAAGGCTTTAGAAATATTGGCTCAATTTAAGGTCATTATTGTAATTTCTGTTATTTTCATATTTATTTTTGTATTATTTCTTGGTAGCATTTTTTTATGTCATCAATAAGTACATTCGAGGTTTTATATATTGGAAAAATGAGCATTATTAGATTTCCTTATTTCTTATTTATTTTTCTTGTTTTGCAAGCATATTCAGTATTAGAATAAGGGTATTATCTAATTGATTGAGGAAGTTGAATTGGAATGATTATTGAGTATTAATTATTTAATGTTCACCCAAACCCTCTATTTTCTTTCTCTGTCTCATATTTCTATGTCCACTCTCTTCTTCCTTTCCACACTTGGTTTATCCTACACCGTTTGGCCACTGCTATCATCCTTAAATGATGTCTATCTTATGGAAACTTAATCTGTAAATGCTTTATGTGGGGATTTTTTTTCCCTAGAGGTGTAATTTAATAGATGACAGTTGAATTGTAGTTTTTAGCATGTCTCTAATTATACTGTGTTCAATAATCTCATCTAGAAATGTTTGTTAAGGTTCGTTTCATTATTGGAGGAGATGGCCCTAAACGGGTGCGGCTAGAAGAGATGAGGGAAAAGCATTCTCTTCAAGATCGTGTTGAAATGTTGGGTGCTGTTCCACATTCTCAAGTGCGGTCTGTCTTAATTTCTGGCCACATATTCTTAAACAGGTGCATTCATACTTACATATTTTATATGAGAGTAATACTTTTTTCCCTTCTTTGTTTTTCCTTTGTTGTTTGGCCAGCTAGCTTGAAATTGTGATTGGTGATTGAGATAAGATTTTGCATAATCATTAGATATTTTTAATAAAATGAGGATTATTTGGAATTCTTTTTTTATTTCTGAAAATAAAGTGCAAATGTGAATCTTGGGGGGAATGAAGAACACATGAAAAACTGATTCCTGATAAGCCAATCAACCATAGAAGACCAGATGAAGAGGCATAATAAGGCTTTCTCATTGAGATGTCTGTTCTGTATAAGCATAGCAAGACTAAAGCTCAATCTTTTCTTGCATTTGCAATAAGCTTGGAGGTTGTGGCAATTTCTTTTTAGCATCTGTGATGAGTATTGGTTTGTCCAACTATGAAGGAGTTGTTTCTCTTGAGATTTTGGGGGTTTGGGTGAAGGAAGGACTGCAGGATTATATGGGATTGTGCTTTGCTTGCCAAAGGGTGGCTCATTTGGTTGGAGAGGAATTCGAAGATCCTTTGGGGGTGTTTGGTTTGTGGAATGAAGAATATTCTCACAGAATGACAGTTCTAGGAATCTCATTCCTTGGACTGGAATGCCTGCCATGTGGGATTATTTTGGGATTTATTTTTAATTGAAACTTAGCATGCATTTCTTCAACAATTAGCATTCAAATAAACCTGACTTTTCTCTCCTAAGATTACATAATTGAATATTGCAAGTTCCTTCAATTTTATTTTGTGTGTTTTCCTTGCGCCTAATTTGGTGACAAAAATATGTTCTATTGCTATGCAGTCTTGTTCTTGTTTGACACATGAACAATCTATATCTAATATTTCTTTATATTTATGATTTTTTAGCAACCCAGATACATCCAATACTTGTAGTTTATGTTACGTTTAAATTCAATTGAAATTTACTAAATCCTTTAAAGCATTAGTATGTAGGATTCTAGGATCAAAACATGTGGATCTGTATGATTTTAACAAGTCTGCTAATGCAAAAGGTGATTCCACAGGCGTGGTGTCTCTTATCCGTTATGCAACATCTGTGATGGCTGTGACCATTGCACGATGACTGTTACCGGTATTACTGGCAGATACTGTTTTTTAAACCTGTGATTTCAAGGGTACATGCTTCGAGGATTTTTAGCGGGATTGGAAGGCTTGATAAAGTTGATTGTATTTTATTTATATTTTTCTCTTTTTTCTATGAGGATTTCTTGTCTTCTTCGTTGTACATTCTTTTTCTCCTGCAAGAATGCTTTGTTTTTAATATTTCTTTGGATAATTTTATCTACCTCTTTAGGGTTTGTCCGAAAATCAGATAGATTTACTGTTAGTTTGCATAATTTCACTTGGGCAGTGTTTGAGAGCATGGATTTGAGGCCTCGGATTATATTTGTTGATTTAGATGAAATTCAATACACTTTTGTATTGCATTTGTTGAAATCCACACAAATCCAAATTCAACGTCTGAACTCCAAGCTCCCAAATATGGGATTGGATGATTTATTTATGAATTCAGGCAGCAACATAGCCCCTGCCTGAATTATTTAGCATGTTATATTTTTGTAGTGGCCAAAATATCCTTGTGACAACTGAGAAGACTAATATGCTTATTTACCTGTGTAAAAAATAATTTTGAAATTGACAAAATTAGTGGGCCTAGAACCCAATATTTTATTTCTTTTCGTACAGCAGATCATTATTTACATATGTAAATACACAATTTGTTTTCAATTTGAATGTACTCGATTTTGTAATCATGTACTAATAGCCAAAAATTTTGTATCCTATTATAGCCTAATATTTGATATCATATTTATCATAGACTAATTTTAGAACCTACAGAAGAATGAACATACACATTCCAAATATTTGTCAATCTACTTACATGCAAAAAGAGTGGTAGTAAAGCTTGTTGATACTTGTTATGGTCTTTATAATTTTGATGCTAATATTCTCCTCCTATTGTGTTCTAACTTTTTAATATGTGTGCTTGTATCTGTGTGTATTTTTTTTTAATAAATATAATTTTTTTAAGTAAAAAAATGTGGCTCATTTTTGGTTTTTATGAGGACATTCTGGCTATTTTAGAGAATTTAAATGCTGAATAACTCATCCATGAGGCAGTTTGTTAACTTGAACCCATAAAATAAACGAGGTAAGTGAAATGCAAATCATAGTGGGTGTATATGTGGAGAAGCTTTGAGGAGGTAGGCTTAATTATCCCTTAATTATTTATTTGTTTTTCTGTAACATGTATGCATTAAATGCAATTATTGCTTAATTATCTTTTGGCAGCTCTTTAACAGAAGCATTTTGCATAGCGATACTGGAGGCTGCTAGTTGTGGGTTATTAACAGTCAGTACACGCGTTGGAGGTGTCCCTGAGGCATGTATCTTGACTTAGGAGATATTATATCTCCAACTTAGGAGATATTTGATCAATACCTAATTAACTTATTAAATTTGTCTTCTTTCTTTGCCTAATTATAGATTTTTTTTTTTTTAAAAATGTTGTTTAAAATAGATAAATAATTTTTTAATTCTTAGTTCAAATATATTTTTTTAGATAATAAAAGAAGGTATATTAGATAATAAAATAAAGTATATTAGATTGAGAAAGAGAAGTTACAACCTAAGGGGACAAGAGATCCGTCTGAAAAAATAAAAAACAGACCTAACCAAGAAAAACCCTTTTCAATCCCTTCCTGTCATAATTCACCAAACACTTTAAATTAGCAAGCTCCCTCTAACCCTTCTTTGCTTTCTACTTACCCCCATCAAAGTGCACTTCAATTCCACCAGTATCACACATTTTAAAATCCAATTTATCCATTATATCTTGGGCTTCTAAGTCCTTCCTAGAAATCACCTCCACTGGTATTGGTGAAATTCCATCATTACACTGCAGTTTGTTATCAAATTTATTGTTCAAATATTAACATAATGTATTCTTCTTCTCTTTGTCCTTTTAGGTTCTGCCAGATGACATGGTTGTCCTTGCCGAGCCAGATCCTTCTGATATGGTTCAAGGAGTCAAGAAAGCAATATCCATGGTCCCCAAGATTGATCCACAAGTTATGCACCTTCGTGTCAGTGAAATCATTAAAATATGTGGTCTTATTAAAGTACAGAACTTATTCAATGCTTGGCTGTGTTTTCTGCCCTCCTTACATACCTTTGTTTCCAGATGAAAGAACTGTACAGTTGGCATGATGTTGCCAAACGGACAGAGATAGTCTATAACCGTGCCTTGAGGTGCTCAAATCAGAATCTGCTGGATCGACTCTCACGGTATGCTGTTATCAGATTAACACTTCAATCTGATTGGATGCTTATGCAGGTGCTTGGTCGTAGCCATGGGTCTTGTGGATACGTTTTATAGAAAAAGTGTAAACTGCCTGTCTTGGATTCACTGTACCATCTGTCTGGGGATTATATAAGATGCACAAATAAATTGCTGTCAAAATTCAGTCCTTTATTTTGCCAGTCTCTCAACTGCAACTAGTCCTGAAATTTTGCTTCTTAAACTGTTGAAATTAATAGATAAACCTAAAGTTTGAAGCTATCACTCATGGCTTTAGGTGATTGGGATAGTGATTGATCATTTATCTGATTTTCATTATTTATTTATTTATTTTTTTAATTTGTACCCCCAACAATTAATAAATTCAGGATATGGAAACATTATTATTTTGGAGGCCTTGAAGAAATGAAATCTGTAGGGGTTCCATGAGACAAGGATTAGACCAATATCCTGCAGTGGTGATAACCGTTAGATTAATATCCTGCAACTGATAGGCTGGAGTATTAGATGAGATTTCTGAGGATTTGACTTTGAGGAGAGTGTTCTTAAAAATGAGTTGGGGGATTTGCTTTATAAGGGGGAGATTTGAAACACTCCTCCATCAATTGGTTAAGGAAGGATGCTGTAACTATAGGTTTTTGCATAGGGGCCCTACTGTAGGGGGAGAAGAATGTGAGTAAGAAGTTGGAAACCAGCGAAGAAGTTGTTTAGGATCCTACATTGATTTTTTATTTTTTTTTCCAAAAAAAGCTTAAGAAAGAAATAAATAAAGAATATGCAGTATGGAGGACAAGGAGTCCACGCCGAAAAAAAAAAAGTAAAATATGGAGAACAAAAACACAAAAACTTAGTAGATCAAGGCCCTCCAGTCATGCCGAATGTGATTCGATGAGAATATTGTAAAAGCACTAGCCACTAACCAAAGTGAGGGAAAGAAGGCAACCCTTTTCCAAAGCAAGTGAAGAGGAAGAAAAGTATCCCTGAAGACCCTATAATTTCTATCCAACCAAATATGTTACATCATTGGAAGGAAAACACTCCCACAAAACTCTGCTAT
This sequence comes from Malania oleifera, assembly GCF_029873635.1. Lineage (NCBI taxonomy): Eukaryota > Viridiplantae > Streptophyta > Magnoliopsida > Santalales > Ximeniaceae > Malania > Malania oleifera. The sequence continues at coordinate 108,903,979 of NC_080419.1, forward strand.
CCTTTCTTTGCCCAAACTCACAAAAATTCACGAGCAGCAACTCCTCCATATTAGTTAAGCAGTCTCAACTCTCTTTATGAATGCTGAGCAGAAGATTCCACAACCTCCAAATGTAAAGGCAATGCAGAAAAAGAAGAGCAATAGTCTCGCAACTCTGTTTATACAGAACAATCATATCATTTGATAATGCATTATTGTGTTTACCTGGTCTAAAATCACAATCAAACAAATGCCTTAACTTTAAAGTACTCCTAGCCTTTCAAATGAACTTTTCCAAAAGGGAAGGACTGTCTTTTGGGGTTGGGGTCTTGAGAAGATAAGAATAGAAAGATGTGCAGAACAATTACCATAACTGTCAAGACACCAAAATGTTTTTTTCAGAGAAATGAGAGAACAGCATGAATTGATGATATAACTCAAAGCAGGGAACTCTTTTGTTTCCCCATTCCAAGGGATATTATTGTTATCCTATTACTAATTTTCATAATGGGAGTATCATGAATGGTGGAAAGATGATATAAATGTGGAAAAGGTTCACAAATATGAACATCACTTTTCGATAAAGCCTCCCAAAACTGAATTTTGGAACCATCTCCCAACTCATAATGAAAAAACCTCCTCCCTATCCCCAGTTAGCCCTTGCACAAAACCCAAAGCGTCACACCTTATCAACATCCTACTCTGGCATAAAAAACTGAAGTAAGCAAAAAGAGATAAAGGATCACCTTGACATAAACTCTCGAAGTGGAGATCTAAGCTTTAGGATGATCTTTAACAATCATTGCAGAAAAAAAGAAGAAAAAAACACCTAATCAACTTCCCCTACCTCTCCTCAAAATCCTTCTTGTATAAAATCCTATCCAAAACCCCCTAGATCATAAGCCTTTTCAAATCCAACTTAAAAGCAATCCCTTTCCTAAATTTTCAACTAGCATCCTCCACAATTTCATTTGCATTAAGGCAACATCTAAAATATACCTACCTTTAATAAATGTTGCCTAGAAAGGAGAATGGTAGAACCTAAAACAACATACAACCTTTTAGATAAGACTTGGGTCAAAATCTTACAAACAAGGTCACCAAATTAGGTGGACTCACTTCTTCCTTTAATTATGATGAGGGAAGTAGGAGTTTGGGTAATTTATTAGTATTAAATTAGGCTTCTATCTTGGAATGTTCGGCGGATAGGGGATTGCATAAAGCATGCAGTGGTGAAAGAGTGAATTAATATAGTCTTTTGGTATTTTTTTATTCAGGAAATTAGCGTAGAGGAGGTGGATGCTTTTTTATTTTGGAGTATTTGGGAGTCTCATTTCAAAGATTGTGTTTTGCCTTCCCTTTGGAGTGTACCGGGGGGGGGGGGGGGGTAGATAATAGTGTGGGGGTACTGAAATAGCATCTGTGGTCATTTCATTGTCATATTTTCCAAAATGGGGGGTTTACGTCTATGTTTTTCCTATTGTCTCCTCTTCTTGCAATTTTTCCCCCTCGAAGCTGGCTAGGATTTATTTTATTCATTCATTTATTTATTTTTTGCCTTTGTAGCAAATATTGGGGTTTTGGGGGGTGGGGGTGGGGGGCAAAATTTTGATGTCATTTAGTTTGTTGGCAAGAGATACAGAGGATCAAGGGTAACCAGCAATATGAGGATATTTGATTCTTATATTCCTGATTTTGGGCTTTGGGATGTGGCCTTGGCTAATGGTCATTTTACTCAGGTGGCTTCAAGGAAGAGGCTAGTATCTTCTCGTATCGACAGTTTTTTGTTCATTAAATAGTGGAAGATTTATTTTCAGATGTTGTTCAGGAGGCTTTAGTTAGGCCCAATTTGGACCGTTGCCCAATGTTGCTAGATGCCAATCCAATTTGGTGGGGCCATACCCCTTTCAAATTTGAAAATATGTGGTTGATGCACCCGACCTTGGGGAGTGTGTTAAGACTTGGAGAGATGATTGCACTCGAGGATGGGCGTGTTTTAAATATGAAAAAAAATTGAAGATTTTGAAAAATAAATGGGAAGAATGAAAGAAAATGGAATTGAATATAAAGGAACACATAATGGTATTCTTGGTGAGTGTTTGGATAGAATGGAGGAGTGTGTTTTGATCAGTGAACAGGATAGGGCTAGAAGGGCTCACCATAGTAATGATTTGGAGATGAGTTGGGATATGTGGAGAGAGATTATAGTTTATAGGGGAGGCCATTTTAGAATTTTATAAGAAGTTGTATATTGAGAGTTTTTGGCGCGTGTTTTGGTGGAAGGTTTTGATTGAAGCGCCCTTGATGGACACCTAGCTACATGGTTAGAGCGCCCTTTGACATGGAAGAGGTTCCCGGGCGCCCAGGGGGGGGGTGTTTGAGATGAAGAGGGATAATGCCCCAAGGCCTCATCGTTGTTTAGATATTAGGTAAAATTGGAAGACCTAATCATAGGGATAGGTTTCTCCCTATGTTTATAATAAATGTTAGGGCAAAAGACACTAACCTCCCCTGAGGTTTCAAAAATTTTAGGGACTTCCCTCGAGGTTTCAATAATCCCAAGGACCTCCCCTCAGGTTTGTAAAAAAATACAAGCCCCTCGCTTGAATTTTGCGAAAAGATAAGTTTTTTTGGGGGAGGTCTGTGTCTTTTAGGCAAATCTCAGGGAAGGTCTGTGGCATTTTTGAAACCTCAAGGTAGGTTTGTGTCATTTTTGAAACCTCAAGGGAGGTCTTTGTCATTTTGTCAAACCTCAAGGGAGGTGAGTGTCTTTTGCCCTAAATGTTAAGTTCATGCCAATGACCATAATAACCTTCCTAACTCACGCTTACCAACATAACACTAGCACATACTAACAATTCTAAATAACTAAAATATATTAACACTCCCCCTATATATATCATATGCTCCTAGCTTTTCACAAATGAAACACGAAAACGCCCCAAGGCTTTAGTGAATAAATAAGCAAGCTGCAAATCAGACTTCACATGAGTGGTTGTAATGAGCTTTTGCATAAGTTTCTCCTGAACAATGTAGCAATCAACTTCGATTTGTTTTGTCCGCTCATGGAAGATCAGATTGGAGGAAATACAAATAGCAACTTAATTGTAACACACCAACTCCGCAGTCCAAGAATGTTGAAAACCTAGTTCTTCCAAGATGTTCTTCAACCAAATAAGTTCACATGTACTGTGGACCATGGCCCTATACTTTTAACTTAGCACTTGATTTAGCCACCAGAGTTGGTTTCTTACTCTTCCAAGAAACCATATTACCACTAACAAAGATACAATACCTGATTATGGATCTCCTATTGAAACGTGACTTGGCCTAATCTGCATCTGTACATCCTTGAATACTCAAGAAGCAAGACCTTGGGAAGATCATTGTTGGAGATTACCTAAAAAGAATTGGATCGAGGATTGTTGGGTTTAGTTAGTAGTTTATTATGTGTTTGGTTTAATCAATATGGTATTATGTGCATTTGGGGGTTTGTTTGTAGTATTTGTGTATTCTAGGGGTATGCTTGTAAACAACAACAACAACAACAAAACCAAGCCTTAGTCCCACTAAGTGGGGTTGGCTATATGAATCCTTTTCCGCCAATTTATGCGATCATGGACCATTTCTTTTGATAGATTCAAAGATATTAAATCCTTACTCACTATCTCCTCCCAAGTTATTTTAGGTCTACCCCTACCCCTTCTACTACCCCCCAATGTAACTAAGTCACTCTTCCTCACAGGTGCACTATAAGGCCTACGTTGCAAGTGTCCATACTATCTGAGTCGTCCTTCCCTTATCTTATCTTCTATAGGAACTACACCTAACTTACCACGAATATGTTCATTCCTTAATTTATCTTTCAATGTTATACCACTCATCCATCTAAGCATCCTCATCTCGGCAACTTTTACTTTGTGGATATTATGTTTCTTCGTCGCCCAACATTCTGATCCATATAGCATAGCTGGTCTTATAGCTGTCCTATAAAACTTCCCTTTCAATTTTAAGGGTATTCTACGATCACATAGAACACTTGAAGAACTTCTCAATTTTACCCAACCTGTTTTAACTCTATGCATTACATCATCTTCAATTTCTCCTTCAGCTTGCATAATAGATCCAAGGTATCGAAATCTACAAGTGCTATTTATTTCTTCATCATCAAGTTTAACTTTGTCTCCAATATTCCTCCTATCATTACTAAAATTACATTTCATATATTCTGTTTTATTTCTACTTATCTTAAAGCCTCTAGATTCCAAAGCTTCTCTCCATAATTCTAACTCAGCCTCTACTCCATCCCTAGTTTCGTCAATTAATACAATATCATCTGCAAACAACATACACCAGGGAACCTCCTTTTGAATACTCTTAGTCAATTGGTCCATCACTAAAGCAAAAAGATAAGGAATCAAAGCAGATCCTTGATGTACACCTATGGTAATTGGAAATTCTCTAGTTTCTCCATCTATAGTCTTTACACTAGTCATTACTCCATCCTACATATCCTTAATGACATCGGTATACCTACAACATACACCCTTTTTTTCTAAAACCCACCATAGAACTTCCCTAGGTATCCTATCATATGTTTTCTCAAGGTCAATAAATATCATATGCAAGTCCCTCTTCTTTTCACTAAACTTTTCCATTAATCTTCTTAAAAGATAAATAGCTTTTGTGGTAGATCTCCCAGGCATAAAACCAAATTGATTTTCTGAGATCTTCGTTTCTAACCTTAATCTTTGTTCAACTACTCTTTCCCATAGTTTAATTGTATGACTCATAAGTTTAATTCCACGATAGTTATTACAATTTTGAATATCTCCTTTATTTTTGTATATAGGTATTAAAGTGCTTTTCCTCCATTCATCTGGCATTTTCTTAGTTTTTACAATTGTATTAAATAAATTAGTTAACCATATAATTCCGTTATCACCCAAGCATTTCCAAACTTCAATTGGGATGTTATCTGGTCCCATAGCTTTCCCATTTTTCATTTTTTTTAGTGCAAACTTAACTTCGTTAACTTTAATTTTTCGAATAAATCTTATATTTTTAGTATTTTTCTCATTTGACAATTCTAAATTTAAGTCTTCTATTTGGTTTTCGTTAAACAATTTACTAAAGTAACTTCGCCATCTTTCTTTAATATCTTCGTCCTTAACCAAGACAATATCATCCTCACTTTTATACATTTTACATTTCCTAAGTCCTTGTTCTTCCTTTCTCTAGCTTTAGCAAGTTTAAATATATCTCTTTCCCCTTCTTTTGTACCTAATCTATCATACAAACTATTAAATGATCTATATTTAGCTTCACTAACGTCCCTTTTTGCATCTTTTCTTGCCTCCTTATATTTTTCAAAGTTATCGCTGTTTCTACTTTTTTGCCACGTTTTATACCAAATTCTTTTTGTCTTTATGATTTTTTGTACATCTTTATCCCACCACCAACTTTCTTTGCTATTTGAGAATTTTTCCCTTGATTCGCCTAAAATCTCTTTTGCTATCTTTTTAATAGAGCTAGCTAATCTATTCCAAAGAGTATTTGAATCTATCCCATCCTCTAAGGTCCAATCCCCATCTTTGATCATTTTATCTTTAAATTTTATTATATTTTCTCCTTTTAGGTTCCACCATCTAGTTCTCCTACACTGGTTTATTTTATCATTTTTCTTCCATTTTTTAATGCATATATCTAGCACTAAGACTCTATGTTGTGTGGTTAGACTTTCACCTGGAATAAATTTACAATCCTTGCATGATACACGATCTACCCTCCTAGTTAAAAAAAAAATCTATTTGACTTCTATTTTGTGCACTTTTAAAGGTTATTAAGTGTTCTTCTCTCTTCTTAAAGCAAGTATCATTATACTAAAATCATATGACATAGCAAAGTCTAAGATCATCTCCCCAGACTCATTTTTGTCTCCATATCCATATCCTCTATGTATCCTTTCACAATTTTTATTATCTCTTCCAACGTGTCCATTCAGATCTCCTCCTATAAATATTTTCTCAGTTCCTGGTATGCCTTGTATAATACTATCCATATCTTCCCAAAATTGTCTCTTAAGATTTTCTGCTAAGCCAACTTGAGGAGCATAAACACTAATGATATTTATTATCTTTATTATCTCTTGTTCTAATACCATTTTGATTTTTATAATTCTATCCCTTACTCTAGTTACATCTACAAAGCTATCTTTTAAGTTTTTGTCTATAATAATGCCTACTCCATTCTTACGTTTTTCTTTTCCAGTGTACCAAAGTTTAAAACCTGATTTATCGATTTCTCTAGCTTTCTCCCCCACCCACTTAGTTTCTTGAAGGCAAATTATATTAATTCTTCTTCTAATCATTGTATCCACAATTTCCATGCTTTTACTTGTAAGTGTTCCTATATTCCAAGTTGCTAATCTAATCCTAGTTTCTTGAATTAACGTCTTTACCTGCCCACGTCCAGAATGATGCAGGAACCCTCGCATATTTGACACCGTACCCGGGCGCCGACACAGCGCGTCGCTTTGGGGCGACGACCTAGCCCACCCTCGCCCACTTTTCGCTACACCTGGGTGGTTCAAGTGCAACGTGTCGCTCGTAGGGGACGCCCTAGCAAATATTCAGTAAGGATTCATATCCTAGGGGTATGCTTGTATGTAATGTAATTTTAGGGGTTTATTTGTAATTTCATGTGAAGAGACTTTCATATAAATAGGGCGTGGAAGCCATGTTGTAAGCTGTTGTGTTGAATTTGAGTTTGAGAAGTGAATGTGAATTCCCTCTTGTACCTCCTCTCTCCTCCCTTCTCTTTCCTTCCTCATTTCAATTTCTTCTATTCTGTCCCATGGCTGCAGAACCTTAAGGCTGCCCTTGCATCATTTGGTATCAGAGCAACATGGTGGATATATTTATAAATCCAAGTATTGGAAAAAGGAATGCCATTTACTATACCTTGGGCACAATATCAAGCTTTTCTATTCCTTTCTCAATTGTGAAAGAAATGTTTGCAAAATCATCATTGATGGAAGATATTCTATGAATATGGTTTCTACAAATGGCATCACTCATATGCAACTTCATCCAAATCCTTACCTAGAGCCTTATGAGATGTCTTGTATTGATAACGCTACCTTACATGTTTATTAAAGATGTTTGGTTCCTAGATGTGATATTATATCTATGAAGATTGACTATGTACTCCTTGGTCTCCTTGGTTGGATGATTTGGGTGTGACTCCAGGACATGAGAACATATATGTCTTCCACTATAATTGTAAGAAGATAATCTTGAAGCCTGCACTACCAACCAACCAAGAAAAAGAACCTATTAGAGTTACTCAATTTGAAGAAAGTGCAAGGAAGAAAATGCATGCGTTTGAAGACATTCAAAGTCTTTCAAACATTCCTATTGTTGAGTTTATCATTCACTATATGTTTATTGATGCCAACTCTCAATTCAAGTCTATGATGCTGCCAAAGCATCGTGGTTTCTTGTATCACTCAAGCGCCAACATTCCAAGAATTCAAGTTTTGTTTCTTAATTCTGATCCTCCAACATTTCAAAATTTGAGGTTGAGTTTTTTCTATCTAGGAGAGAGTTGATGTTGGAGAATACTTACGGCTCGTTTGGTTCGGGGGAATAGCTATTCATTGGAATAAGGTGAAATATAGTTTTATTTTGGGAATTAACGGAATAGTTATTGCTTGTATATTCTTAATTATTTCATTCAACATGTAAATAAGAAAGGAATAGACATTTTGTTAAAATATCAACCCCGAATATCTTTGTAAATAAAATACAAATTAGGAAAGTAGGTAATTATAGGAGATTTGACATTATTTAATAGGAAATTGTTTCCTTGTTTAGAATAGGTAATTGTATTATATATTGGTTTGTACGTAAGAACAATACAGAGAAGAAATATTAGTTTCCAATCGTTTCTTCTTTCATGGTATCAGAGCTAGGGTTTCTTAAACCCAGATAAACAATGGCTGATCGCAGAGACTCTACCTACTTTGCGAACATCATCGGCGATTCAGAGGTCACGTCTAGTGGGAGTACGAATGATAACACAGTCTTTCCACTCTCATTGGAAAAACTAAACGGAAAAAATTTCTGTAAATGGGCTCAGTCCATGAAACTGGTAATTGAGGGAAAAGGAAAGATTGGTTACCTTACCGGTGAACGAAGGAAACCAGATCCTTCCGACGCTGTAGCCTTGCAACGATGGAGGTCCGAAAATTCCATGGTCACGGCTTGGTTCGTCAATTCGATGCAACCATCAATCGGAAAAATTTATTTGTTTTTGCCGACGGCGCAGGAGGTCTGGGAAGCCGTACGTGAGACGTACTCCGATGGCGAAAGTTACTCCCAAATCTTCGACATCAAGACCCGATTGTGGCAGATGAGGCAAGGTGAGAGAGGGGTTACCGAGTATTTTTGGAGATGAGTCATCTCTGGTAGGAGCTCGATCTGAGCATCGACGAAGAGTGGGAGTGCTCTGGCAATAGCACGCGATACCGAAGGAGGCTCGAAAATGAGAGGGTCTTCGAGTTTCTTGCCGGCTTGAATCGTGAGCTCGACAACGTGAGGGGACAGATCCTCGGCTGGCGACCTCTTCCTTCAACCTGAGAAGTCTTCGCAGAGGTCGAGAGGGAGGAGAAGATGAGACGGGTGATGTTGCGGCCCCAAAATGAATCCGCTGCGTTGGACCCGGCTGTACATGGATCCGCCCAAAAATTAGATGGGCTACACGCTAGGCCGGATGCCTCAGCTTTTGCATTAAAAGGCCCAAGAGGAACTAGTCAACGACCACAAAGAGGAAAAATATGGTGTGAACATTGTCGAAAAACAGGACATTCAAAAAATACCTGCTGGGAGATTCATGGAAAATCGGCAGACTGGAAACTGAGATAATTCCACAAAAATCGTGGGTACCAGGCCATCACTGGCGGATCAACTGAAAGATCACAAGGAAAGAACAATGATACCCCGTCCAGCAGTGTCTTCAGTCCTGAACAGTTGGATCAGTTATATAAGATGTTTTCATCAATGCAAACATCGGGTCAGTCTTCCTCTGGTTCTTTGGCTCATCGAGGTAATCATTTGTCAGCTTTAAAAACCACATCTTGTTACAAATACCCTTGGATAATTGATTTGGGTGCATCTGATCATATGACTAGGTCATATCAATATTTTTCATCCTACTCCCCATATGCCGGGAATTTGAAGGTAAAAATTGCAGATGGATCTCTCTCACCAGTTGCTGGAAAAGGAAGTATTCGCATATTTGATTCCTTAACTTTACAATCAGTCTTACATGTCCCCAAGTTATCATGCAATCTGTTATCTATCAGTCACTTAACAAAAGACTCGAATTGTTCCGCTAAATTTGTTTCCTCCCATTGTGTTTTTCAGAACCTATCATCGAGGAAGACGATTGGCACTGCTAAAGCGTATGAGGGACTCTACTACTTTGAGGAGGCAAGTTTGAGTGAACTATGTAATACTACAATTTGTGATTCTGCATCTACTTCTAAAAATAGTGAACTTTTGTTATGGCATTCACGAATGGGTCATCCCAACTTTCAAAATTTAAAATATTTATTTCCTTCTCTTTGTTCAAATAAAATGGCTTTTGAGTTTCAATGTGAAGTGTGTGAGCTTGCTAAACATCGTCGTACTTCTTTTCCATCATCCATATACAAACCATCTCGTCCATTTGCTATGTTTCACAGTGATGTATGGGGTCTCTCACGTTCCCTAAATCACACCAATACAAAATGGTTTGTGACCTTTATCGATGATCATACACGTCTTTGTTGGGTCTACTTACTGAAAGACAAAACTGAAGTCCGCTCCATTTTTATCAATTTTCATACCATGATTCATACACAGTTTCAGACTCATATTCAGATCCTTCGTACTGATAATGGTACGGAATATTTCAATACCATCCTAGGAACTTATCTTCAAGATCATGGGATTGTTCATCAAAGTTCTTGAGTGGATAACCCTCAACAAAATGGGTTTGCTGAACGAAAAAATAGACATATACTTGAAGTAGCCCGGGCTTTAATGTTTACTACCCACATGAAACATTATTTTTGGGGCGATGCCATCTTAACAGCCACACATCTCATTAATCGAATGCCAAGTCGAGCACTTTCATTTGTCACTCTTCAGAAATTTCAGGAAAACTTTCCTACTTCTCGACTCCCTTCCAGTCTCCCACTGAAAATTTTTTGCTGTACTGCTTTTGTTCATGTCCATGCACACCATCGCGATAAATTGGATCCTCGTGCCATTAAATGTGTCTTCATTGGTTATTCACCTTCCCAAAAAGGCTACAAATGCTATGATCCGGTCTCTAAACGATTGTTCGTTACTCTTGATGTCACCTTTTTTGAAACCACTCCTTATTTCTCAAAGCCCTCTCTTCAGGGGGAGAAATGGAGGAGTGAAGATCGGTTCTTTGATCCTTTTACTACTGAATCTGCGGTTACTCCAGTTACTTCATTCCCTGACCCATCTTTTGAGTCTTTCATTACATTACTTCCCAACTTGCCAAACACAACTGAACACTTACCCTCAGGGGGAGATGCAGGAGAACATAACAACGCAGACATACTAGTTTACTCAAGAAAGCCGAAAACAAAGGAGAGGGAGAATCTCATACCTGAGGCACCAGGAGCGTTGGAACCGGTGATGGCTCCGAATAATCATGAGCCCTTGACTTATCCTGATCTAGTAATTGAGTCTTCCTCTAACAATTCTGCACCTAATGATATCAATCTACCTATTGCAATAAGAAAACAAACCAGGTCATGTACTCAATATCCTTGGTCGAAATACATGTCTTATAAAAGCTTGTCTACAGGATATCGTGCGTTTGTCTCTAATCTTGACAGGATGAAAGTACCAAAAAGCATTCAGGAAGCCCTAGAAATAACAGAATGGAGAGAGGCAGTCTTGGAAGAAATGCGAGCCTTAGAAAAAAATGGAACTTGGAAGTTGACAGATCTACCGAAAGGGAAGAAGCCAGTAGGTTGTAAATGGGTTTTCACAGTGAAATGTAAATCTGATGGAACAGTTGAAAGATATAAAGCCAGACTTGTTGCAAAAGGCTTTACACAGACCTACGACATTGACTATACTAAGACATTTGCACCAGTGGCAAACTTAAATACAGTTCGGGTTCTCTTGTCCTTGGCAGCCAATTTAGATTGGCCACTACAACAACTTGATATTAAAAATGCTTTCTTAAATGGAGACTTAGAAGAGGAAGTTTACATGACTATACCACTAGGATTCAATAGAACAGGTGAAGAAAACAGAGTGTGTAAACTAAAGAAATCATTATATGGCCTCAAACAATCTCCGAGAGCGTGGTTTGACAGATTCGCAAAGGTACTAAAGAATCAAGGGTATCGACAAGGGCAATCAGACCATACACTATTCTTCCAACAGCTTGAAGGAGGTAAGAAAACAATTCTAATAGTGTATGTTGATGATATAATCCTTATTGGTGATGATACTATAGAAATGGAGAGATTGAAGAAGGTTCTGGCTACTGAATTTGAAGTTAAGGACTTGGGACAGATGCGGTATTTTTTGGGCATGGAAGTGGCAAGAACAAAAAAGGGAATTAGTGTTTCGTAGCGAAAGTATGTTACTGACCTCCTAGTTGAAACTAGCATGTTAGGGTGCAAACCCAGCGAAACCCCGATAGAAATAGTAAAGAGGGTTGAAGATTGTGGAAAACCAGTAGAAAAGGAGAGGTATCAGAGATTGGTTGGCAAACTGATCTACCTATCACATACTAGACCAGATATTGCATTTGCAGTTAGTGTAGTAAGTTAACACATGCATTCACCAAAGGAAGTTCACTTCGATGCTGTATACAAGATCCTTAGATATCTCAAGGGATCCCCAGGAAAAGGACTCTTCTTTAAGAAATGTGAAAGCAAGGAAGTAGAGATCTTTACAGATGCAGATTGGGCAGGATCAGTCGAAGATAGAAGGTCCACCACAGGTTATTGTACATTCGTCTGGGGAAATATCGTGACTTGGAGAAGCAAAAAACAGAATGTGGTGGCTCGTAGTAGTGCTAAAGTTGAATTCAGGGTAGTCGCTTAAGGGATTTGTGAAGCATTGTGGTTACGAAAACTCTTGGAGGAATACAGGTACCGATGAACCTTCCTATCAAACTCTACAGTGACAATAAGGTAGCTATTAGCATCTCTCTTAATCCAGTCCAACATGACAGGACTAAACATATGGAGGTAGACAGACACTTCATCAAAGAAAAAATTGAAGAAGGAATTATATGTATGACTTATGTACCAACCAAGGAACAAACTGCAGATATCCTCACTAAAGGCTTGGGACGACAGAGTTTTGATCATCTTATTAGCAAGTTGGAGATGATTAATATTTATGATCCAACTTGAGGGGGAGTGTTAAAATATTAACCCCGAATATCTTTGTAAATAAAATACAAATTAGGAAAGTGGGTAATTATAGGAGATTTGATATTATTTAATAGGAAATTGTTTCCTTGTTTAGAATAGGTAATTGTATTATATATTGGTTTGTACGTAAGAACAATACAGAGAAGAAATATTAGTTTCCAATTGTTTCTTCTTTCACATTTCCATGATGAAATTTGGGAATAGTTATTCCTTGTATATTCCCTATTATGGACTCATAAAATGTTAAGCGTGCTTGGGTGAGAGTAGTACTAGGATGGGTGACCTCCTGGGAAGTCCTTGTGTTGCACCCCACCTTTTTTTTTAAAAAAAAAAAATGGACTCATAAAATGTTTCACATTGTTATTTGCTTTATAATAATATAATTTCTTGTATAACTAATTGTAACTAACCTACTAAAACTAATCTATTCCTAGGAATAGGCATTCTGCAAACCAAACAGAATCTTAAGAAGAATTGGATTGAGGATTGTTGGATTTAGTAGTTTATTATGTGTTTAGTTTAATTAGTATAGTATTATGCGTATTTGGGGGCTTGTTTGTAGTATTTGTGAATTCTAGGGGTATGTGTTGTAATATAATGTAGTTTTAGGGGTTTATATGTAATTTCATGTGAAGAGGCTTTCTTATAAATAGTGTGTGAAAGCCATGTTGTAAGCAATTATTGTTGAATTTGAATTTGAGAAGTGAACGTGAGTTCTCCTTTGTATCTCTTCTCTCCTCCCTTCCTTGCCCATCCTCTGTTCAATTTCTTCTAATCTCTCCCATGGCTATAAAACCTTGATGCTGCCTCTGCATTAGAATGTGACTCCAATCTTGATATAAGAGACCCATCCTAAGTGCACCGTTGAGATATCTCAAGATGCGAATTACTACATCCTAGTGACTTGTTCCCAGAGGATAAAGAAATTGATTCACAACACTTGTTGCAAAATACATATCTGGTCAAGTGATTGTGACTTTTGAGATAATTCAACTTTCCAAAAAGTCTCTGGTACCATCCTAGGTTAGGCAACAAATCACCCATGTTTGACACTAACTTACTGTTGAGATGCATGGGTGTATCAACGTGTTTGGATCCTAACAGTCCAATCTCATGTAAAAGATCAAGAACATACTTCTTCTGTGACAAGAGGGTTCCCATATGAGATGTCTTTACTTCTATTCCAAGAAGTACTTCAATGATCACAAATCCTTGGCTTGAAACTTAATCTACAGGAAAAGCTTTAGGCCCTGGATACCTTGATCATCAACATTGGCGATCATGAGCAGTATCTTGTTGGATGGAGTATGATGATAAAATGTAGAGTGATCGATTTATTGTAGGGTGATCAATTTACTGCACACCATTAGAGACCAAACTCAAGTACTACACATTGAAACAACCAAACCATGCTATGAGAGATTATTTTAAAGCATATAATTATTTCTTGTGTGGGCACACTAATCCTTGCTCCCTTTGAGCAACAAACTTAGGTGGTTGCTCCATATAAACCTCCTCCTGAGGCAAGTTTGGCAACTAGGTAGAATGTGTCTCAATAATCCAAACCATACACCTGGGTATATCCCTTAGCAACAAGATCGACCTTTAATTGAGTCATGAAACCGTCTTGATTGAGCTTCATGGTATACACTTAGTGACAACCAATTGCAAACTCATTAGGGGAAAGAGGTACCAACTCCCAAGTATCATTATTCTATAGTGTATGTATCCCTTCAATCATTTAGTCCTCCTCGCAAATTGGGACAGGACTTCAGAAATAGATTTTGGAAGAGTAACAGAAGACAAAGTATTAACAAAACAATAATATGAGGGTGACAAGAAATCATAACAAAAAAAATTATAGATTGGATATTGGGTAAAATGTGTTTACCTTTTTGAGCATGAATAAGAGGATCAACATCTTGGGAATAGGATCATCTGATGAGGGAACCGGAGGCATAGAAGTGGAAGCTAGAGGAATATTTCCACCCTTGAGTGACTGTTTGTGCACCTACAACTTGGGATGATCCAAGCAACAAGGACTCAAGATGATTATAGATTGAGTGGAGATAATATGTTAGGTTTTGGGAGGCTGGGCAAAGGAAGGGACTAATCAAGGTTAACAGAGCTCAAGGAATCATAATAGTATGGCGTAAACTAAAAAAATGTGATATTAGCAGAGAAAGAATTGATGTAAAGTAGGGCTATAACATCAATATCCCTTTTGAGTATTGGAATAGCCTAGAAAGATACATTTGATAGCATGACGATCCATCTTAACCATTCCTAGACTTAACTGATTGACAAAGTACACACAACCGAATATACAAGGAGGTAGTGAGAACAAAGGAGCCTTAGGGAAGATAATTGAATATAAGATTTTACTGCCAAGGACAAACGATGACATTTTATTGATGAGAGAATAAACAGTGAGCTCAACATCACTCCAAAAAACTTTGGGGACATTCTTTTGATACATTAGGAATCAAGTGACGTTGAGAATATGTCTATTTTTGTTGATTTTTTAGAAACCAAAGACTAAGGATAATAAGAGAAGCTAATGTACAGACTGCAGAAAACTGAATTTTATTGAGCAACAAACTATCTATTTATACAACATAATGAAAACCGAATTGCAGAAAAATCTGCTACATATTGAGCATAACGGCTAGGTGCCTAAAAATTAGCATGAAGAAATGGTCATAATCCTAAAGAATAGCAACAAATAAAACTGATTTAGCTTCATGAGTCACTCCAGTCAACACTCCTTGACTTTGGAGCTGCATACACCAAGCTTCTGCCTCAAGAATTCATATCTAATCTTCGGAAGTGCCTTTGTTAGGATGTCAGCACTTTGATTTTCTATTTTGCAGTAGATCAGCTGCACTTCTCCTTCCCTTTGTACCTCTTTTAGAAGATTAAAATTTTATTTTGAAGTGTTTTGTTTTGCCATGGAACGCTGGATTATTAGCAATTGAAATTGCAGCTTGGTTGTCCACAAATATTTGTGTGCCTTCTTGTTGTTCCATATGCAAATCTGTCATTAGGTTCTTGATCCGAAGGACTTGATTCACAGCAGCAGCTACATATTCTGCTTTTGCTGTGGATTGAGCTATGATTTCTTGCTTCTTAGATCACCATGAAAAAATTCCATAGCCAAAGCTAAAACAGTAATTTGAGGTGCTTCTCATATCATCATCACATCTAGCCCAATCACTATCAAAATAACCATGGAGACTAAAGTTTTTAACTTGACTGAATCTTATTCCATAATCAATTGTGCCCTTTAACATATCTAAGAATTCTTTTTGCTGCTTGAAAATGAATTTCACTAGCACAGTGCATATACCTTGATAGCAAACTCCCTGCATGCATGATATCTAGCCTGGTTGCAGTTAAATACATTAGGCAGCCTATTAGGCTCCTGTTCAGCCTTTCATCCACCTTTTCAGCCCCATCTTATTTACAAAAATTCTCCTTTTGATTCATTGGAGTTGCAGTTGGCTTGCACTCTTCCACGTTGAATTTCTTGAGGACTTCCTTTGCATATTTATGCTGGCATATAAATATTTCGTTTTGCTTTTGATGTACCTGCATACCAAGGAAGAATGTCATTCTCCCAAGGTCTGTAATTTCAAAGACATCTTTCATTTCTTCTTTAAACTTGTCAATCAACTCCTTGCTACTACCTGTAACTAGTAGATCATCAACATATAGAGATATCACAAGTATTTCATCATCAGTCTTCTTGATATATAAAGTAGATTTTCAGACTTTTTTCAAAGCCTAAGTTAATTAAGTGTGCATCAATTCTGCTATACCAGGACCTTGGTGCCTGTTTTAAACCATACAAGGCTTTTTTCAGTCAATATACCTTCTCCCCGTGTCCTTGAAAAACAAACCCTTTAAGTTGCTCCACAAAAATTTCTTCCCCAAGTATCCATTCAAAAAGGCTGACTTGACATCCATTTGGTGTATAACCCAGCCTTTTTGTGCAACAAGAGCTAGCAACATCCTTATGGTATCCAACCTAGCAACTGGGGCAAAAGCTTCAGAAAAATCTACCCCAAACATCTGGGCATATCCCTTGACAACAAGTCTTGCCTTGTGCTTGTTTACAAAACCATCAGGATTGAGCTTGGTCCTCACTCGACTCCTATAGCTTTCTTGTGTTTAGGTTTGTCTACCAACTCCCATGTTTGGTTCTTTTCAATCATCTTTAGCTCCTCCTTCGTTGCAGCTATCCACTTCTGATCAGTTGCAGCTTCTTCACACCCTGCAGGCTCCATTACAGCAACATTACACCTCTGATACATGTTAGAGAGTGATCTGGTTCCTCTAACCAATTCATCATCCATATCATCATTCTCCTCCTGAACCTCAAGCTTCTTGTCCTTCTCCCACTCCAGTTATCTAACTCAAGGAATTTAACATCCCAACTGACAATTACTTTGTGTTTTTGACATTCTTTCATCCTTTTTTTTTTGTTTATAAGGTGAGCTTCAATGCCCCTAGTCAGTAGGCGAGTGCTAAAAGCGTGCTGAGTGGCCTTTTTCATGCTTTTATTATCGCGAATTGTATGCCTTTGAAATTGAGCTATAGCCTACAAAAATCCCAGATTCTGTTTTTTTGTCGAATTTGTCTCTCTTAACTTGAGGGATGTAAGAGAAACATAGGCAACCAAATGTCTTCAGATTAAGCAACTTTGGTTTATACCCATACCATACTTCAAATGGAGTCTTTTTTAGCAAAGCTTTTGTTGGCAATTTGTTTAGCAGAAAAAGCTGCTGTATTTACAGCGGCGGCCCAAAATTTCGTTGGCAGCCCTTTGTCATGAAGCAAGCACCTCTCCATAATTGTCTGATTTTTCCTCTTCACAACACCATTCTGTTGAAGGAGTGTAAGATGCTGTCAACTGATGTTCAATGCCTTCATCTTCACAAAACTTGTTGAATTTTTCAGAGGTATATTTAGTTCTATTATCAGACCTTGTCACCTACATTTTGCATCCGCTTTGTGTTTCAACCCAAGCTTTAAACTTCCCGAAGATATCAGCAACTTCAAATTTACGCTTCATAAGATAAATCCAGCACATTCTTGAGTAATCATCAATGAAAGCAAAATAATACATACTGTCATTCAATGATGGTGTTTTCATTGGTCCTCCCACATCTATGTGTATTAATTGTAGCCTCAGCGTAGCCCTCCAGGCCTTGTTTTGTTGAAAAGGAAGCCTGGTTTGCTTCCCATATTGACTGGCAGCACATTTAGGAGGCTCCTCCTCTAATTCAGGCAAGCCTTTCACCAGATTGTTCTTCTTCATGAAAAGTAGAGCGTCATGATGGAAATGCCCCAATCTCTTGTGCCAAAGCACTATATTGCTATCTTCTTTGTGTATAGCATCCTGCTCCTCTTTCATCAAATCCAAGGCAAAGCTTTTGCCTTTCATTTGAACTTTGATCTCCTTTATGTCTTTTGTATCTTTAATCACACAATTTTTGTCTTCAAACAAATAACTGAGTAACACTCAAAAGGTTTTGATTGATTTCAGGAACATATAAAACATTAGAAATTAATTTCAGACTTGTGTGATCTTCAATCACTACTGTTCCTTTGCCTCTTACTGCAATGTGTGCTCCATTTCCAATTCTAACTTTAGAAATAGTAGTCTTGTCAAGCTCTATGAAGAGCTCTCGATCATAAGTCATATGGTTTGTATAACCACTATCTATAAGCCAGCTTTTTGTAGAGCTGTTGGTGGCAAAGCATGATACCACAAACAACTGCTCCTCTTGACGTTGATCCTCAATAGCCTTGGCTTTTCCTTCTTGTTGTTGTTGAGTCTTGCATATTCTTTCCATGTGCCGTAACTGACCACACTTGTGACATCTTTCTTTGGCCTACACCAACACTTATTCTGTGGATGATTGGTTTTATTGCAGTAGGAACAAGGTGGAAAGACTGGAGTGTTGCTGCTTTGGCTATTTTTGTTGTTGCTTGCATAACCTCTAGGCTTGTTGTTTTTGTTTTGTTTTGGCCACCATTGTTGTTCTGTGATTTGGCTTGAAAAGCACCCTCCACAGTTCTTTCTTGCCTCATAAGCCTCCTTTGTTCTTGTGCCTGCAGTGCATTCAACAATTCTGCTAAGGTAATGCTTGACAGATCTTTTGAGTTTTCCAAAGATGAAATTGTAGTCTCAAACATTTCAGGAATTGTGACTAGGACCTTTTGAACAATTTTAGAATCAGAAAAATCAGTACCAAGGAGTCTTACTTTGTTGACAATGCCAAGAAGTCTGTCAGAATATTCCTTGCTAGTTTCTAATTCTTTCATCTTTTGCACCTCAAATTCTCGGATCAAATTCAGCACTTGCATCCCTTTGACCCTTTCATTTCCTTCGTATTATTGCTTCAAAAAATCCCAAAGTTCATTGGCTGTTTTCAGTATCATTATTCTAGTAAAAATAGTGGATGAGATTGCTGCAAACAAGGTTGCTCTTGCTTTTGATTTTCTTTGCTTCCTCTCCTTTTGATTTGTGCAAGAGTTGGATTATCTGGCAGGGGTGGAACTTCATATACTTGTTCAGCAACTTCCCATAGATCATTAGCATCAAGATAGGCTTCCATTCTGACAGCCCACATCTGATAATTTGTTCCATCAAACACTGGAGGGGCAATTGTAGTGAATGAATTTTCTAAATTCATTCTGAATAGGTTGTTGTGTTTGAGCTCTCTCAATCTCACAGTCCCTCAAGACTATGGCTCTAATACCAATCTGTTGGATTTTTTAGAAACCAAAGACGAAGAATAATAAGAGAAGCTAATTTAGAGATTGCAGAAAACTGAATTTTATTAAGCAACAAACTATCTATTTATACAGCATAATGCAAACCGAATTGCAGAAAAATCTGCTACATGTTGAGCATAACGGCCAAGTGCCTAAAAATTAGCATGGAGAAATGGTCATAATCCTAAAGAATAGCAACAAATAAAACTGATTTAGCTTCATAAGTCATGCCAGTCAACAATTTTTCTGCTCCGCAACTCCATTTTATTGTGGAGCATGGGCACAAGATGGTTGATGGATCATACTAAATTTAGTCATATAGATAGTGATTTGATTGCTGAAATACTTCTTTGCATTTATTAGTACGAAATATCATGACTGGCATATCAAACTAAGTCCTTTTTTGAGAATAGGCACAAAAAATATTAAACGACTTAGAACGATATTTCGTTAACTACAACTTAGTCTTTTGGAGTAGTCATCAATAAATGTAACGAAGTAACGAAACTCAACTTTGATTTGACACAACTAGGACACCAAGCATCGCAATGGACCGACATGAAGGAACTAACCGCCATTTATTGACTTGGGAATACTTTCCTAATTGACAACACGCCACACTAAGTAGGACCTAGCTGTTTAACTTATCCGATGACAGATGACCAAGGTTGACTATTGATATGGTGTGGTGTAGCAGTGATATTATAGGTAATGGGAGGATAAAGTGAAGTAACTCAAAGTAGTTGTTAATGGTTATTTAGTCATTTAGCATTATTATTAATTGTTAGAGTTTGGTTTGTAATAAGTGTAAGTTAGTAAGGGTATTATGGTCACTCCTATTGTACTTGACATACATTATAAATAGAGGGAGAGACCTATCATTGAGTTTAGGTCTTTCATTTTACCCAATTATTCAACATGGTATCAGAGCATGATTCTGAAACCTAAACCCTAAGTGTTACCACCACCATCAAACAGAAGCCTGAAACCCAAAATATGCTGCATGTCTTTCATCATAGAAGATTTTTCAGCGATACTATAATCATAGAAAACAGCCAGCAGCAGCAGAAATTCAGACCAGTCGCTGGAATTTTCTGGGCGACACTGCCAGTTCGAGAGCATCAAATCCACTTAGATTTGTCAAAACCAACACCATAGTCACCCACAGATACTGTCGGCTGCCCCCCTCTGAAATCCCACCCCCAGGCAGTGTCCCATGCGCTGGATGAAGGCTGCCAGGGCCAACCCCTTGCGCTGACTCGTGAAGCCACTTTCAGGCATGGTTTTGACCTGAAATGATCCAGCAGTGACCCAATCTCTCTATGAACATGTTTTTGGAGTTTTTCATGATGTGTTTTGCCCAAAGATCTCACTGTTTTTGATTGCTTGATTGCTTAAGTGCGGCACCCAAGGAATGGTTGTTTGATGCTTCGTGAAGCAGTTTATTAATGGTTATCGAGTTATTGGGTCTGAAACAGTGGGATTTGCAGTGTTTTTATTATTCAATGATCTAATTCCTTCCATACATAAAAAAATCAAGCTTTTGGACATGTGTTTTACTCAAAGATCCAATATTTGTTTAACCATGCACTCGTGGTAATTCGTCAATTGTTGTTCAGTGTTAGTAACAGTCATTGGTGACTTTCTTGGAGCAGTGACAGTGCTCATGAGCTGTTTTTTGTGAGGCTATAGCAGTGTTATATAAGTTAGTTGGTGATTTCTCCATGGTAGTTTCAGTGGTTCACTTCTCCAATTGTTTCAGTGCTGTGAGTTGCTTTCTTGGGGCTGTGTTTGAGTTTCTTGGTGCTGTGGCAGTCTTGGACTGATTTATTTGTGACTTTTTCATGGTTGATCACTTTCTTTGTGGTTGTTCTGATTGTTCCAACAATTAATCTTATGGTCATTCATCTGAGTTTGTGAATGTTCGGATGGAGTTTGTAAATCCCAAAAGTATGGTTCCTTCGTTAATCACTTGTTTGAGTGAACCGCCTGCTGTGACTATATCAAAGGAGTATTCAAGGTTTCTATAGTATCAGGTGTCTCAACAAGCATCTTCTCACATTGCATCTTTTGCCCAGAAAGGTAATCCTACAATCCTTGGGTTATCGATTCTGCTGCCACTGACCATATAACAGGTGTAACCAACTTCTTTTCTGATCTCCATTACCCTAAAAATCTACCTCAAGTTATTCTTGCTGATGGGTCCACTATTGCTGTTAAGGCGATAGGAACAGTAAATCCTACTCCTTCCATCTCTCTTTCTTCTGCTTCATACATTCCTAAATCTCCTTTCAATCTCATGTCAATTAGTAAGCTTACAAAGTCACTAAATTGTTTTGTTGCATTCTTTTTTTATTCTATTGTTATTCAGGATTTGAAAACGAGAAAGACAATTAGCACAGGATGTGAGGCTTGTGGACTTTACTACTTTGAGTCGCCTTCTCCACCCACTGCCTGCATAGTCGCAGCTACACCACTTCAAATCCATTGTTGCCTTGGTCATCTGTCCTTGGACAAGTTTAAACACTTGGTTCCTACATTGAGTTATGTGTCTAATCTTGAGTGTGAGTCTTGTCAATTGGGCAAGCATCATTGTGTTCCCTTTGCTTCCCGAGCCGACAAACAAGTGGCTAGTCCTTTCATACTAGTCCATTATGATATTTGGGGTAATCGTGCCACATCAAAGTTGGGGTTTTGGTACTTTGTTACATTTGTTGTTGACTACTTTAGGATGACTTGATTATATTTAATATAAGATCGTTTCGAGTTGTTTGATATCTTTTGTGCCTTCTGTTCTCAAATAGGGACTCAATTTGATATGTTAGTCAAGATTCTTTGTGGTGATAATGCTAAGGAGTACTTCAGTACCCAATTCAGTACTTGTATGACTAGCTCAAGTATGATCCTTCAGCCCTCTTGTACCCACACTCCACAACAAAATGGGGTTGCAGAGTGGAAAAATAGACATATTCTTGAAGTCACTCGTACCCTATTATATAATATGAATGTCCCCAAAGTTTTTTGGAGTGACGTTGTGCTCACAACTTGCTCCCTCATCAATAAAATGTGATCTTTTGTCCTTGGCAGCAAAATCCCATATTCAGTTATCTTCCCTAAGACTCTTTTGTTCTCCTTTCCTTCTCATATATTCAGTTGTGTGTCTTTTGTCCATCAGTTAACTCTCGGAATTGTTAAGTTGGATCCTCGTGCTATCAAATGTGTCTTTTTGGGCTATTCTTATACTCAAAAAGAATATCGATGTTATAGTCCTACTTTACATTGATTTGTTGTCTCTGTTGATGTCACTTTCTTTGAGTCTACATCATACTATTATGATTCCTCAAGTTCTATTGATCTTAATGAGTCTCTCCCTCTGCCTTGCTTGCAAATCCAGATCTAGTATCTATGCCCAATCCTCCATCTTCATCCATCTTGAGTCCTCGTCACTCAGATCATCCCAATTTGCAGTTATACACACGGAGACACAAAGGGGAAGTGTGCCTCCTTCAACTTCTACTATTGTGCCTCTAGTTCCCTCGTTGGATAATCTTATTTCCCATGATGTTGATCCTCTTATAGCTGTTCGAAAAGGTACACACACTTGTACCCAACATCAGATCTCGAATTTTGTTTGTTATGATTTCTTGTCACCCTCTTATTACTATTTTGTTAGTACTTTGTCTTCCTTTGCTCTTCCAAAATCTATTTCTGAAGCCCTATCCCATTCTGGGTAGAGAACAACAATGGTTGAAGAGATGCGTGCACTACATGATAATGATACTTGAGATTTGGTACCTCTCCCTCCTAACAAGTCTATCACGAAATTGTCGAAATTTTCGTCACCCTCGAAATTATAATGGCATTCAATTTCTATTTTACATAATTTTTGTCGAAATTTCAACGAATCATCCGAAATTTATCGAAATCTTAAAATTATAGCGAAACTTGTCAAAATTTTAACTATAAAATGAAATTTCCTCAAAATTCAAATGAGAGGTTTAGGAGTGAAGTGAAATTTCTCTTTTAATTTGTTTTATTTTTTTTATTGAAACAAAATGATTATTACAAAGGCTTTTGAAATTATATGAAAAAATATACTTACAACAACATTTTATCTAACCATTCATGTCTAAATTATCATTATTTGTATAATAAATAATATTAAAATGATTTATGAATTTCATTTGTTTTAAGTGAGAATATGTTTAATGTACATTATTTTATATGTTTGATACACATTATATTACAATTTTTCCACCTCATATACAACGTAGATGTATTTAACTTGCAATACATTAGTCCTAAAACTTATATTATTATGTTTATTAACCATTTCTAAAGTTTCATAAAAGAATTTCATGTTTTATTACTAATTTCCATTATTTTTTTCAAATTGAAATTGAAATTGACATCAGAATCAAAATTTCCATCAAAATTTTCGTACTTTAGGAGTTTCGAAACTTGAGTCGAAATCGAAAATTTAAGACCTTGGTCAGTGGTTGGTTGTGGTTGGGTGTACACTGTTAAAGTTGATCTTGATGGTTTTGTGGCTCGGTTGAAGGCTCGCCTCATTGCTAAGGGGTATACTTAGGTGTATGGTTTGGATTATTCATACGCATTCTCTTTGGTCGCTAAACTTGCCTTAGTATGTTTGTTCATTTCTTTACCCACCGCTTGTCATTGGCCTTTACAATCAGTTAGATGCATGGTTTTAAATAAAGGCCGCGACCGTTACGTAACGGTTTTTTGGGTTACCGATACCGTTACACACCGCGAAATCGGTGGGAAGAAAAATCACAGCCGTAGGGGCTGTTACAGACCGCGACCGTTATGTAAAGACCGCTACAGTCGTTACGTAACCGCTACAGGACTATTACACCTAAAAATTATTTTATTTTTTACTCTTTCTTCTCACTTTTTCCCTCTTTCATATATCATTCTCAATATACCAAGTGGCAAGAGGGCGAAAAGATTATAAAGAGGATGACAATGATACAAAATTTACTATATCTTTAAATACTCACAATAGATGCATTAATTAACAAATTGAAAATACTAACTTGTTAGGAAAATATTTTATTTTGATAATATTAGTAATGTGATCTTTATGTTCTATATTTTTCAACTTCAACCTTCTTTCTTTTCTAACTATTTTATATTTGTATTATTCGTATGTCTTATGTGTCTAATAGATTAATGAAGTGTATAATGTATTTTGTTTAATTAATTTATTTAACACACATAAGAATTTATCATAGATAAGAACAATAAGAAGTATAAATACGCACACACACGTAATTTTTCTATCAATGGTGGTTTGAAACAAATGTAAACTTGTTTCCCTTACCAAATAACTAACTTACTCGAACTAAAGGATCTTAAATACACTAAAACTCTTTCTAAGAAGGGCTAAAAGCTTGAAACATGCAATTACACTAATATGCACAAGGTTGTACGTGCTTCAAAAAAAATTCATGGCATTTACACCCGCTTCCCATTACATAACATCCGCTACTCCCGCTTCCCATTACACCCATTACCGTTACGTTACGCTACCCGCTACCGCGATTTAAGACCATGGTTAGATGTGAAGAATGCTTTCCTACATGGTGATCTTCATGAGGAGGTATGTATGGAGCAACCACCTAGGCTTGTTGCTCAAGGGGAGTCAGGCTCACTATGTCGACTTAAGAAATCGTTGTATGGATTAAAACAATCTCCAAGGGCATGGTTTGGTTGTTTTAGTGTTGTAGTACTTGAGTTTGGCCTTCATCGGTGTGCGGTAGATCACTCTGTTTTTTATCATCATACTCTATCTGGCAGGATTTTGCTTATTGTGTATGTAGATGATATTGTGATCACTGGTGATGATGATCGGGGCATCCAAGGCCTAAAGCTTTTTCTATAGAGTAGGTTTCAAACCAAGGATTTGGGACCATTGAAGTACTTCTTTGGTATAGAAGTATCGAGATCTCGTACAGGAACTGTATTGTCACAGAGAAAGTATGTTCTTGATCTTTTAGATGAGACAGGGCTGTTGGGATCCAAACCTATTGATACACCCATGGATCCCAATAGTAAGTGTCAAATATGGGTGATTTGTTGCCTAACCTAGGTTGCTATAGGAGACTTGTTAGAAATTTGAATTATCTCTTCTTGATTCCCCGAGAACAAGTCACTGGGACACAGTAATTCACATTTTGAGATATCTGAAAGGTGCACCAGGGAGAGGTCTTTTATATTAGGATTGGGGTCACACTCACATTCAAGGATATACAGATGCAGATTTGGCCGGGTTACCTTCCTACCAAAGATCCACAACCGGGTATTGTATCTTTGTCGGTGGTAATTTGGTGTCTTGGAAAAGTAAGAAACAAACTGTGGTGGCTAGGTTGAGTGCTGAGTTGAATACAAGACTATGGCACACACTACATGTGAACTTATTTGGCTGAAGAACATGTTGAAAGAACTAGGTTTTCCACATTCTTAGTCTCTGGAGTTGATGTGTGATAATCAAGCTGCTACTCATATTGCCTCCAACCTTGTCTTCGATAAGCAGACAAAGCACATTGAAGTTGATTGCCATTTTATTCAAGAAAAACTTGTACAGAAGCTCATTACAACCGCTCATGTGAAGTCCAAGTTCCAACTTGCTTATTTGTACACTAAAGCCTTGGAGCTGCTTGTGTGAAATTCATTTGTAACAAGCTAGGAGCATATGATATATACGCTATAGCTTGAGGGGGAGTGTTAATTGTTAGAGTTTGGTTTGTAATAAGTATAAGTTAGTAAGGGTATTATGGTCATTCCTATTGTACTTGACATATATTAGGGGGAGAGACCTATCATTGAGTTTAGGTCTTCCATTTTACCTAATTATTCAACATTAGTAAAGTCCACTAGCCGCACGTCCTGTGCCAATCATCTTCCTTGTCTTCAAATCCTAAATAACAACAGAATCAAGAAAGGTCATAGAATAGTTTAGTGATGTCATAGTTTTAATAACAGACATAAGATTGAAGGTAGATTCAAGAATGTACAAAATCAAAAAGAGAGACGGAGCAGTAGGATTTATACTATCCCTATCCCTTCAACTGTAGTAGTAGATATCTGATCCGCAAGGAGCATGGTTGGGAATTGTTTGATCATCTTTCTCTGAGGATGAGGCATCGAGCTTAATTCTAATTGTTTTTTCCAAATCAAAATATCCTTAGGGACTTTTGTCCTGAGATTACAAATTGGAGTTTGAAGAAGGAGCCCTTGACCCATAATAGATTGAGGAGGAACAATTATTATGATATTTTGCCTAGACAAGATATGTCTTATCTATAAGATGGAAGATCTATGATATGGGTTTCAATCCATTAGTAGTATCTTCACGAATGAATGTAGGAAAGATATTTAAATGCTCACTCGGGTCAATGGGGGATCTTTTAACAACAACAACAAAACCAAGCCTTAAGTCCCACTAGGTGGGGTCGGCTATATGAATCCTTTTCCGCCAATTTATGTGATCATAGACCATTTATTTTGACAAATTTAGGGTTCTTAAATCCTTATTCACTATCTCATTTCAAGTTATTTTAGGTCTACCCCCACCCCTTCTACTAACCCCCACAGTAACTAACTCGCTCTTCCTCACTGGCGCACTATGTGGCCTACGTTGCAAGTGCCCAAACCATCTAAGTCGTCCCTCCCTTATCTTATCTTCTGTAAGAGCTACACCTAACTTATCGCGAATATGTTCATTCCTTAATTTATCTTTCAGTGTTATACCACTCATCCATCTAAGCATTCTCATCTCGGTAATTTTTACATTTTAGATATTCTGTTTTTTCGTCGCTCAATATTCTGATCCATATTGCATAGCTGGTCTTATGGCTGTCCTATAAAACTTCTCTTTTAATTTTAAGGGTATTCTACGATCATAAAGCACACTTGAAACACTTCTCCATTTTACCCAACCTACTTTAACTCTATGCATCACATCATCTTCATCAACAAGTTTAACTTTGTTCCAATATTCCTTCAACCATTGCTGAAATTACATTTGATATATTCTGTCTTATTTCTACTTATCCTAAAACTTCTAGATTCTAAAGTTTCTCTCCATAATTCTAACTTAGCGTCTACTCCGCCCCTAGTTTCATCAATCAATACAATATCATCTGCAAACAACATACACCATGACACCTCATTTTGAATGTTCTTGATGTACACCTATGGTGATTGGAAATTCCCTAGTTTCTCTATCTATAGTTTACATTAGTCATTATTCCATCGTACATATCCTTAATGACATTAGTTACCTACTACATACACCTTTTTTTAATCTAAAACCCACCATAGAACTTCTCTAAGTGCCCTATCATATGCTTTTACTAAGTCAATAAATACCATATGTAAGTCCTTCCTCTTTTGCCTAAACTTTTCAATTATCTTCTTAAAAGATATATAGCCTCTGTGGTAGATCTCCCAGGCATAAAACCAAATTGATTTTTTGAGACGTTCGTTTCTAGCCTTAATCTTTGTTCAACTACCCTTTCCCATAGTTTCATCGTATGACTCGTAAGTTTAATTCCACGATAGTTATTACAATTTTGAATATCTCATTTATTTTTGTATGTAGGTATTAAAGTGCTTTTCCTCTATTCATTTGACATTTTCTTAGTTTTTATAATTGTGTTAAATAAATTAGTTAACCATATAATTCCGTTATCACCTAAGCATTTCCAAACTTCAATTGGGATGTTATCCAGTCCTATACCTTTTCCATTTTCCATTTTTTTAGTGCAAACTTAACTTCATTAGCTCTTATTTTGCAAATAAATCTCATACTTTTAGTCTTTTCCTCATTTGTCAATTCTAAATTTAAGCCTTTTATTTGGTTTTCATTAAATAACTTACTAAAGTAACTTCATCGTCTATCTTTTATGTCTTCGTCCTTAATTAAGATAATATCATCCTCACTTTTTATACATTTTACTTTTCCTAAATCCTTACTCTTCCTTTCTTTAAGCTTTAGCAAGTTTAAATATATCTCTTTCTCCTTATTTTGTATCTAATCTATCATACAAACTATTAAATAATTTGTGTTTAGCTTCACTAACGGTCTTTTTTGCATCTTTTCTCGCTTTTTTATACTTTTCAAAGCTATCTATGTTTCTACATTTTTGTCACGTTTTATACCAAATTCTTTTTGTTTTTACAACCTTTTGGACATCTTTATCCCACCACCAACTTTCTTCGTCATTCGTAAATATTCCCCTTGATTCACCTAAAATCTCTTTTGATATCTCTTTAATAGAGCTAGCTAATCTACTCCAAAGAGTATTTGTATCTATCCCATCCTCTATAGGCCAATCTTATCTTTAATCATTTTATCTTTAAATTTTATTATATTTTTTCCCTCTAGGTTCCACCACCTAGTTCTCTTACATTGGTGTATTTTATCATTTTTCTTCCATTTTTTAATACATATATCTAACACTAAGACTCTATGTTGTATGGTTAGGTTTTCACCTGAAATAACTTTACAATCCTTGCATGATAAATGATCTACCCTCTTAGTTTAAAAAAAAAAAAAAAAAAAATCTATTTGACTTCTATTTTGTCCACTTTTAAAAGTTATTAAGTGTTTTCTCTCTTCTTAAAGCAAGTATTCATTATAATAAAATTATATGACATAGCGAAGTCTAAGATCATCTCCCCAAATTCATTTTTGTCTCCATATCCATATCCTCTATGTATCCTCTCATAACCTTTATTATCCCTTCCAATGTGTCCATTCAGGTCTCCTTCTATGAATATTTTCTCAATCCCTGGTATGCCTTGTATAATACCATTCATATCTTCCCAAAATTGTCTCTTAAGATTTTCTACTAAGCCTACTTGAGGAGCATATGCACTAATGATATTTATTATCTCTTGGCCTAATACATATTGATTTTTATAATTCTATCCCTTACTTTGTTTACATCAACAACCTATCTTTTAAGTTTTTGTCTACAATAATTCCTACTCCATTCTTATGTTTTTCTTTTCCAGTATACCAAAGTTTAAATCCTGATTTATCAATTTCTCTAGCTTTCTCCCCCACCCGCTTAGTTTCTTGAAGGCAAATTATATTAATTTTTCTTCTCATCTTTGTGTCCACAATTTCCATGATTTTACCCGTAAGTGTCCCTGTATTCCAAATTGCAAATCTAATCGTAGTTTCCTGTACTAACTTCTTTACCTGCCCACATCCAGAATAATGTAGGAACCCTCGCATATTTGACACCGTACCCTAGCGCTGACACAGCGCTTTGCTTCGGGGTGATGACCTAGCCCACTCTTGCCCAATTTTTCACTACACCCGGATGGTACAAGTGCAATGCGTCACTCGTAGGAGACACCCCAACAAATATTCGGTAAGAATTCATATCATGGTGATCTAACAAATTTTATGCTGGCTGTCAGCTACCTAATGCAGTCCTCCTCCTTTAATGGGGGATATGCTAGATAGACATTATTGAATAGCACCTTTTGATGAGAGCCTACTTATACAGATGTGGTAAAGGGCTCATTATTTATTGGAAAAACTCCTTCATTATTCAACTTTGATGAAAGTAGTATAGTTCTTTTCATTGGTATACTACTACATTTACATTTGAATGAAATCTAATCGGATTCAAATGTTTGTTGTGATTCTTGTCAGAAAGGAAGAACTGGAATGGAAGGTTCACACTCTTTTTTAAAAAAAAATTTATTTATGTTATTTTGTTTCATAAAAATGATGGAACCCATTATTTCCTTTTCCATTTATATTTTTTTTGTTCTTTTATTTACATTACGTTTTTTATACCTATATATATACAATTTATTATTTTGAGGTTAAATACCTAGAGAAAAGAAAAAAAATCGTAACTTTTGGTTGATTTTTAGAATACTAGAGGGTAGAAAAGAAGTTTGTGACACCTGTCATATGACGTAGTAGAAGAGTCAGTAATCTAGGGACTAGTGAAAGAGATACCACATGACATGTAGGTAGTAGCATTATCCTTCTAAGCAAAAGATGCAATATGAAGACAGATGAGATTCTTGATATTGCATGAACCTTGAATACTCTCCTCTTAAGACAATTATAATATGGCGTTCACCTAAACAAATGACTGACGAGGGAAACACACTTCTTGGAATCTCGATACAGCGGCAAATCAAAAATATATAGTGAACAAAATGCTTTTGGAATTCACTAACTTCATCTTAACACTCACAAACAAAACCAACAACAGATAAGGTGAACTTTCCAACCAACTGAAACAGCAACAAATAAGGTTGACCACTAACTCAACCACAAACGAGTCACCAACACTAGATATAGCACTGCCACAGCCCCCAAAAATTAGCCTACACACACTGTCACTGCCACACAACACCAAGCGGTCACCTTAATACCAAACAACAACTAACGTATTGCTAAAAGTAGATGTTCGAAGGAGGTTGAATCCTTGACCAAAAAATGTGACAAAAAATTTGATCATATGCTCTATTGAAGAAATCAAAGCATTTTGGAAAGTTGCATCAAAATCAAGCTAGGAAGCGGTCTCATGCGTTAGTGTTTGGGGACACGTGAGAACTCCAACGGTGCATGTGGGGATGCACAAGGACGACTCCAGTGATTTTATTTCATAGACCTATAGATCGGAGGGTTTTGTGACTACCTATGTGGTGATTTTTGTGAAATATGTAAGGATTCAGATGGTTTTGAGAAGGACAACGATGGCCAGGTTGGTTGTCACTGCTGCTCTTTCCAGCAATCCCTGGACTGGATTCTAGGCTATAGAGGTGTGATTGATCTTCCTATGATGGCAGGTTTGCATAGCATGATAAGGTTTAGGGTTTGGTTTGGCTATTGGGTTTAGGTTGGATCTTGCTCTGATACCATGTTAAGATATAAGGTAAAAACAGAAGACCTAATCACAGGGATAGATCTCTCCTTGTATTTAAAATACCAATTACCATAGCACCCTTACTAACTCAAGCTAACTAACATAATACTAGCACATACTAATTATGCTAAATAACTGGTGACATTTCTATGCTAGCTTTCTTTTAGGACAGAAAGGAGGTGATTCAAGAGGACATTGTGGAATTTTTCACAAGTTTCATTGGAATGGAGTGGTAGGGAAGAGTGTGAACTCTACTTCTATTGCTCTTGTTCCTTGGTAGGAGCATTCTAAAAGGATGAGAAGCTTTCAACCTACTAGTTTGGTTACTAGCCTTTAGAAAATTTGGCTAAGGTTGTGTCCAAGAAGCTTCATGAGGTGTTAGGGAGTACTATTTCTTTGAAACAGACTGCCTTTTATCAAGGATAGGCAGGTTTTTGGATGCAACTTTGCTTGCTAATGGAGTGGTTCAGGATGTTAGGGGGAAGAGAGAGAGGGGAGTTCTTAAAGTACTCTTCGATAAAATGCTCTAACATGGTGAGTTGAGGTTTCTTAGATATGGTTTTTGCTAGGAAGGTTTTTCATTTATTAAAGGTTGTTTATCCACTCTAAGTATTTATGTTATTGTGAACGATCAATCTAGCCATCCATTCAAGGCAGGGTTTAACACAAGGGAGGACCCAATTTCTTCTTTTGTCATTCTGGGTGGTAAATGTGTTGAGTAAGTTGATAGTTATGTTTAGGGCCTAGATGTAATTCGAGGTCTTAGGGTAGGTAGGGAGGAGATTGTTGTGTCCCACTTCCAGTTTATGGATGCTACCATGCCTTTCCTCAAAGATACTGTTGCAAAATTCTAAAGGATTGAAGATCAATATGTCTAAGAGTGGGTAGCTGCTATAAACATGGGGAGAGGTGAGTTGGAGGGGTTTGTTGCATTAGGAGTCGTGCAATTTTAGATTGGCCTTTGACTTATTTTGGTTTTTCTTTTGGAGGTTAGAGGAGTGGAGGGCTTACTATCCTTAGGTACCTTTTGTTTGGATTTTTTTGGAGCGTGGGGCAGTTCTGTCATGGGTTGGTTTTTCTCTGTTTTTGTTCTTTTTTTTTTGAAGATTTCTTGTTGTCTCTTGTTTGTACTTTCTCTGTTAATATATCTTCTTTATGACCTTAAAAAAAATTAATCTGTCACCTACATTGATCCATTCCTTCTTAGGTACATGAGTAATAAAGATAATTCCTGATTAGGTTCATGGATTCTTGATTCTTCAGGGGAGCACTCTTGTAAATCTTTCTTGAGCACTTTTCCAATAAAAGCATGTCCTTCCCGCTTCGTAGTTATATCTGGAAGGCTGAAGTCCCCTCAATGATTAAGGTTCTCATTTGGTTAGTTGCTTTTAATAGAGTTAACACTAACTATCTGTTGCAAAGTAGGATGCCTTTTAAGGCTTTATCTCCAGATGTTTGTTCTTTTTGTTTTGAAAGTTCAGAATTTGTGTCTCACCTGTTCCATCATTGCTCCTTTTCATGAGCATGTGGAGTATCTTTTTGGCTTATTTTTAAAGAGTTGGGTGTGACCAGAGTTGGAGGATTTTTAGGGCAAGTCATTTTCAGGTTTTGAGATGGGTGAAGACTATGTGACGTTGTGGAAGTGTGTAATTTTTGTGGGGGATTCGGTTGGAGTGGAATGCTCGAATTTTTATGGAAAGAGGATATGTTCGACTATGTTTTGGAGAGGATCCAGTATCTGACCTTCTTGTGGGCTTTTGGAACAGGATTTTTCAGAGAAGTCTCTTTTTGAGACTTACAGTGTGATTGTGGCAGTGCTATTTTAATATTTTTCTATTCTTTGTTTTTTTTTTTTTATTCCTTTATCTTCTATGGAGGATTCCTCTTGCTTCTTCTTGTACTTGCTCTCCATAATAAAATATATGCTTTTTCAATAAAAAAAGATACAATTAATACTATTATCCACCGCATCATTAGCATGAAATTCTTGATCAACTTCCAGAAATCATCCTTCGCAATATCCCAGCAATAATGAAAGAGTCATAGTAAAATCTATTTGAACATGGGGGCTTATCTGCCTTCATGCTAAACACCTGCTTCCTTCTCTTTGTCCCCCCAACAAAAAAAACCTTTCTAACTGAACTTTGCTCCTCAAAAATAGGACTCACTCAAACCCTTAATCATTGGCCTAGAAATATTCCCCTCAGAGAAGAAAGCGTTATTAAAATAATCTCATCAGCAATAACCTCCAAATTGTGATCAGTATAAGTGCTCTACACGCCTTACTGTTTAATCATATTACAAGCACACATCAAAATACATATAGTGATTTCGTCATGGGTAGGAATTAGGAAATGATGTGTACTCCTGGCTGTTGGTTTCCCGCTTTTTTTGGGCAGGAGTGGGGAAGAGGGGTGTCGTGTCTTGGCCAAGTTGGGCTGTCTTTTTGTTTTATGTCAATTTTGGATAAAGTTATTCAGCGTTTTTTGTTACCACTGATAAGATTATATGCAACATGTAATATTCAGCCCTCACATGTACACAGTATCTTTAGGAAAGCTTGGCCAAGCCCACCAAGAGTTGGGTTGGGCTTAGGTTGGCCTCTCCAAGTTGCACCTAAGGAAAGCTATTTCTGGCTGTTTGGTATCATTTCTATCTTCTGTTTTCGTTTCTATATAGTAGAGAAAATATTGTGGCAATGTTTTTGTTTATGTTGCTGGTTTTCTATTTTTATTGTCAATACTATTTAAAAAAAAAAAAAATTACAATTAGATTTTATGGTTTTCAATTGTTTTGGCAATTTGTTACTTTTATATCCAGAATTAACTTTTGTGAATTTAATAATTCACTTTATATATATTTTTTTGTTAAAATAAAAGTAAAATGATAATGTCTTTTAAAAATGTTTTCTTAAATTTTGAAAAAAATCATTTAAAAATAAACTAATTTTCAATTGTCATGTAAAATTAGATTGTTCTTGTAGAACTAAACAATGAATTTTGAAATATAATAATTAATTAAAATAATTATAAATCTTCTTTTGGTTGTAATATTTTTTAATTTTTTAATTTTTTAGTATTTTAATTATTATTTGATTCAAATACAAAAATGAGCATTTGTTTGATCAACTTTCTAATTTGTTTTTGTTTTACAAATACTAATCGAACAAAACATGTTGCTAGCTTTCAATTTTTAGTTTTCCTTTCTAGTTTTTTATTTTAATTTTTAGTTTTTGCTTTAATTTTTTGTAGTGATACCCAATGATCCCCTAGATTTTTAAATTCTTTGTACCTGCCTACTTGGGAATAAGAAGGCACTTGGGGTTGTGTGAACATTGCTTGTTTTTGGTTGAATCTCCTATTCTTTCCTTGTAATTAATGTTTTTTAAAATATATATGTATAAATATAAAGAAGGGATTATAAACAATTACCTAGAGGTTTAGTCAATCTCTAGGTTGCTGACAACTTGATTTGTTAACAGGTATCTTACATGTGGCTCTTGGGCAGGCAAGCTTTTTATCTTGGTTATGATAATTGATTTCTTGTTATGGCGCCTACTGCAACTATGTCAGGTATTGCTTTATCTGTTTGTTTCCATGGCTGTTGATTGACAGCTTTGGGTTACAATTCTTATTTTGCCTTCTACATGATATCATCGTGTCATGATGTGTTCCTTTGCTTATTTCCATTAGTCCACAGAGGATATTGAAGAGGTGCCAGATATCATGTTACCCGATTGTCACCATGGACAGCTGTCACAGGATTTCAACGACAATCAAAGCTTTAGATGATTTTGAGATTTCAAGTGTTCTACTAGTTTGTGGTTTACTGCCAACTCTTTGCTGTCACTAATTGATACAGGTTAGAGTTTTTGCTGCCCTCCCTGTGTCCATGTGAGGTTTTCGAAAAATTATTCTCTGTTCCTTTTATTGCTACCTGATTTCATTTTACTTTATTTCTAATCATTCTGCTAATGTTGATAATAAGCCTTAGTTCAAGTGAGGAGGCTGTTTTTGAAAAGATTAAAAGAATTGTTTGCATGAAGCCTGCAATGCAGAGAGTGAGCGGGTTTGTTATAAAATTATTTTTACACGGTTGTCAAAATACCTCAGCAAGAACCAAATATTAGGGATTCTAGGATTCAGGCAACGGCAGTACACCGCCCTTCAAGTAGTTTTCGGAAGAATTTAGCATGTGACAGAACTTGGAGGGACAAGTTCTCTGTTATTGATTTTCTTTCTTTTTGGTTGGGAGTTTGTTTAGAGTGACGGGTTACTTCACTGTTACTGCTAGTTTTTAGCTGGTTTGATGTAATTAGTTGATGTTCTATGAAGCATTTCTAGCTGAGGTTTCCACACAATTATCATTATCCATGCGAGAAACAAAATGTCATTTCGATTAGCTCTCTTCCACATGCTGCCCTGAAAAAATTTAGCGCCCAAAAGTTTGAAGTGGTGGCATGTTACTTACCTGCCTGATGTCAAGACACTTGGTTGAGCTGTGAAAACATTGTCGCGTGTGCAGCAACCATCCCCATTCTCATCGAATGATAGGCTGCCATTTCCTATTATCAGTTACATTATAAATAATGTTATTCTTTATTTATTTATTATTATTAAATAGAACCCCATAGACACCTACATAATATTGTCTTATGGTCGATTGCAGATCTGCAGTCGTGCACTTTCCAGTGAAACTGGTGATTAAACAAGGAATGTTGCCAATAATGAAGATGACACAGTTTGGATTTCATTGCGAGGTTCCACTTTTATCTGGAGCTGGAAGAGGTTTCTTTTATTAAATATATGTTTAAAAAAAAAAAAAATCGACCCTAGTTCCCACTAGATTGGATCCGTTGTGTATATATATATATATATATATATATATATATATATATATATATATATATATATATTTTTTTTTTTTCTGCTGTTCTGCATGATCTCGAACTTGCTCAATGCCGAAAATTTTGATAATTTTATTAAATATGATGAGAATTAAATTTATCCATGTTGGGGGTGGGTGGGTGGATGTGTACTTGACTGGCTGAACTATCTCAATGCCTTATCAAAAACTCTGAGCTTGAACAAAAATTTGAGCAAGCTCAGCTATACAAAAGCTTGCAATCAAGAGCATGCTTGGTCAATTTGAGAAAGTTTTCATTCTACTGCGTCTACTGCAAGCGTTTTGGGTTACTAATTTTGTGATTTTGAGGTTCGTTATTATTTTCTTTCCAAGTGAAGGGATTGCAGTGGCTACACGAATTTGAAACTTTTTTAATAAAATATTGCTAATTTAAAAGTTATTAGGTTATGTTCTGATGAATTATGCAATTAAAAGTTTATAGATAATATATATATATATATATTTATTAAATGGTAATAGTTATAAATTTTTAATGATTTTTTAGTCGAACTCATATATTTTGATTTTATATAAGTTACAATAATAAAATATTTATTTATAAATAATGTGTAGATTTATTTTAGTAAATTAAATATACAAGCTTATCTATTTTTTAAATTTAAATTTGTTTTTTTAATAACTGTAAAATGTCATTATTATATAAATATATAAATAAATTTCATAAATATTTTAATAAAATTTAAGAATTTTAATTATATTAATGAATTTTAATGTAATTCATCATTTTTAATCAAATTGATACGATATTTAAAATTTATGTCTTTTAGTAAAAGTATATAGTTAAGTTTTCTAGTTAAAAATGTTTACTAAATGTAAGAACTATGGATTATAGTCTAATAGATAAATATTTTCAATCAAATTAAATTACATCATAATCTCTAAAATTATTTGTGTATAGGCATGAGACTCTTAAATGATGGAATATAAGTAACATTATTTTTAAATATGAGAAAAAAAATACTAACCTCCCTTGAGGTTTGATAAAAAGACAAAGAACATCTCGCGAGATTTTAAAATTTTCATTCACGTTTCAAATATATATCACATAGGTACATTGAAATTTGTCAAAAAGTAAACGTGACATAATGATTTAGCTTTTCCAAGTCTAACTATCTGGATTCTCAAAGAGTAAAGGCCTCAATTGAGAATTTTTGAATTAAGAATTTAAAACAATGCAAATTACAAATGATAGTACCTAAAGAGAAATAAAAAAAATATGAAAAAATCTTTGTTTGAACTCAATCAACTTAGAGTAAGGACCCTAACATCCTTGCACAATAGATAGACCCGTGAATTGATAAACAACTTAAACATCAAATTGGTAAATTACTCATCATCATCTCTCTCCCTATGCAGCATTCCCGTCTCAGTCTCATTTGATATAAGCATCGAAGAGATTACCTTTTAGACTCTTTACATTTACTTTTTAACCATCTTGCAATGGAAATGCATGATGATTTTGTACGAACAACTAATTGAGTAGCTAGTGTTGAATTGTGAAAGAGAGACAGACAGACATACGCATTCATATATATATATATATATATATATATATGAAGCCAAACATTGTAACTTGCGCAGCCTATAATTAAAATAGTTAAGAAAATTTATATGAGACTTAGATGGCCTGAAATGGAACCCTAATAAATTAAAAAGAAAAATGAAGTATAAAGAAGAGAGAAGGCAGAAAGTGAAACTGAAGCAAGACGAGGAATGGGATGAACAAGGAAAAAGGGAATCCGGGTTAACGGTCCGACCAAACTGAAACTCCCTCCCACAAAACACTCACCATACAATATAATATAATATAATATAATAATCAAGTGGTACGCACACCCATGGAACCCCCCCTGTGCTCGCCCTTTTGTCTTCCATGAATTATTTTCTTGTCTACTCCGGACTGCATTAGCGGTTTACGTGGCAGTCTTTTACTGGTTTGACCTACCCATAACCTAGAAGGCATCAGTGGGGCCTGTTCTTCTTGATTGGGTCACGCTCGTGTTTGACTTACTCTGAAATTTGATAAAAATACATTGACTTTACTTAAATTTTGAAATTTTAAAAAATGTTTCAAAAATTTTAGTAACTTTTCTTGAGATTCATCAAAAAGACACAAATCTGCTTTTATATTTTGCGAAAAAAAAAATTTTTTTGATGGGAGATCTGTAATATTTTTGAAATCTCAAGAAAGATCAATAAAAATTTTGAAATCTCAAGAAATGTTCCCGTCTTTTTGCCAAATCTCGAAAGAGGTCAGTATCTTTTGTCCTAATAATAATACTTTGCTTAATATCCTTCAGGGGTTGCAACATTTATGATCAATCCATCAAAAAACTAATGTATAAATATAATTTTTGGATGAAGAATAATAACATCTAAAAAATAAAATTAATTGTTTTATACTAATTATCATTTACACAAGGCTTACTAATTTTTTAGTGACATCATAATTTAATTAAAAATAAACTATCAACAAGTTAATTTTTAATTAATTTCTTATACACTCTTAAATTAATCACTATTCATTCAAAAGCCAATCACTAAGCATAATTTGCTGACACGTTCATGTACTAAATACATGAAACTTTTAATCGGATCAAAATCTCATCTTTTAATTAAACTTAGAAATGGGGAGGAAGGAGTTTGAGATGGAGCATGGGTTGTCTATTATATATATTTTTTATTCAGTTAATGTATATATTAAGCCTGAATTAATTTTATTTTTTTTTATAACTCAAGGATTTCAGCCACCATCCCGTCATTTTAGACATTATAGTGCGGCACCAAACCTGAGAGGGTAAAAGCCGCCCTCCCATTGATGCACCCCTTATAATTCACTGGGGTAAACTCTCAAAAAAAAATCGAACCCGTGATCTTGCGGTCAACAAAATCACAAGTTACCACTGAATTAATATTACACCATGAAAATCAATAACCCATTTTCATTAGTGATCATTCCTCCCTGTCATATAATCCCAAAGTATTTTTTATTTTTTATTTTTTCTTTCCTTGAAGTTGTCCTTTATTGCTAACAAAAACGACCCATCAATTCTTATGACAAAATAGTATTCAGAATCATATAATTAATTATTTGCTAAAAGAAGCTAGGACCATCTTGAACATTTCCAATGCTCTCTCTCTCTCTCTCTACATACAAATAATTTTTTATTCACACTTAAACATATATATATATGTATGTATATACCTTGAACATGAAGACCCCTAGTAGGTGACAGCTTCGCTTACACACATCCTCTACGCAAGAAGCTAGCTAGCTGCCATACTTATATAAATGTATTGCAATTAAGTTTCTTGTTCAGAAATTATATACAGGAAGAAAGTTCTATAAGATGATGATGAGTTTCATAAACTCTCACACACTCCAAGCTGATAATTAATTATCGTAGCTAGATAAGGTAGGCTGCCTTTTAATTTCCTATCCAATTCAGTATTTTCTCTCTTTTAACTTTGAAACCCATGCACACAAGGAAGCATATCTATATCTATATATATATATATGCACTTTGTCAAAGTTTCATCAGCATATATATATATATATATATATATATATATATTATCTTTTGGCTAGCTAGTTAGGGTTCTTGTTCTGGTTTTGGTTTTGGTTTTGGTTTTGGTGTCTCTCTCTCTCTCTCTCTCTTAATTACATATGCCATTTTCTTGTAGCATCAACTAATTTAAGGACTAGTACTGCCAGCTTAAAGAAAAAGAGGAGAGAGAGAGAGAGAGATGGAAGGTGGAGGAGAAGGAAATAGTAAGAAGGAGGAAAATAAGCTGCCACCAGGATTCAGGTTTCATCCAACAGATGAAGAGCTCATCTCTTTCTACCTGGTTAACAAAATCTCAGATGCCAACTTCGCCTGCCGCGCTGTCGCCGACGTCGATCTCAACAAGTCTGAGCCTTGGGACCTTCCAGGTACATACACAAACACACACACGCATACCGTAGCTAGATTTATATATGCATGTGGCTTTCTACAGGCCATCTAATTATAAGCACATGCAGATCATCAGTTTATATGTAATTAACTAATTCTAATTTAACTATATTCATTCTTATTCAGGTTGATTTATCTGAAAATTACAGTACTTAGTTTCTTCTTTTTAATTTTAGCCGGCCATTATCCTTTCAGTTTTCAAGCACGTACATATATATGTTTTCCAAAACCCTACACTGCTAATTATTAAGTTTGTATTAATAAATTCTGAAAAAAAATTCATTACTATAAACAAAACTTTTAGGCTTCACATACACAGCCACATACATATATAAATGATTGTGCATATACTTAGGTCGAATTCAACTCCTAAATGAAGTTGGAAATTAGTTTCTCTGCATGAAATTTGTTTAATTAATACTAATTAATTATTCATTAGTCTTGACTGTTTCATTCGATGCATATTTTGGATCTGTAAATAATAAAATTATAAATAATAATTAGGGAAAGCGAAGATGGGAGAAAAAGAGTGGTATTTCTTCAGCCTGAGGGATCGGAAATACCCGACCGGGGTGAGAACGAACCGAGCGACGAACACGGGGTACTGGAAGACGACGGGGAAAGACAAAGAAGTGTTCAACAGCCTGAGCTCGGAGCTGGTGGGAATGAAGAAGACGCTGGTTTTCTACAGAGGGAGAGCCCCCAGAGGTGAAAAATCCAACTGGGTCATGCATGAATATCGCACCCATTCTAAAGCCTCCTTAATCAGACCTGCCAAGGTAATAATTAATTCAACCTTTACAAATAATTTCATCATTGCTCAGATCTTGCATATATCCCTTGCCATGCATTCTTCTTAATTTTTTACGTACCATAAGGAGGACGATGAAGGCTCACTGGGTGCACAAAAATGAGTTGCACGTTTTGTGGATAGGTGCGCAATAATTAATTATAATGATGGATTATCTGAAGATAATTAATTGATTTGCATGCTAATTAATTAAGCATGTCTCTCATTAATTAATTGGTTAGATATATGGCAAATATTTTCAACTGCAAAAGCTTTTAATAACTATAGAATGATTTTGAACATTAAAAATATCATCACGCCTTAGCTTCTTTTAGGATCATATGGACCCAAACACCGCTTATATATATGTGTGTGCGCGCGCGTGCGTATGATACTAAATTTTTGCATAATACAACTCTTATCTTTTCCTTTTAATTTGGATTGGCTTCAT
The DNA here is from genome assembly GCF_029873635.1 of Malania oleifera. NCBI lineage: Eukaryota > Viridiplantae > Streptophyta > Magnoliopsida > Santalales > Ximeniaceae > Malania > Malania oleifera. The sequence continues at coordinate 108,945,284 of NC_080419.1, forward strand.
GAATGAAAACAATGTTAGTTCGAAGAAAAAAAAAATGTCTCGAATGTCCTTTGCAGTTTCACACTTTGGGTAATGGGCACTACACTACACCTAAGATAGCTAGATAAAGCAATTAATTGTCGTTTTGTACACAAGAAAAATCACACAATACAAGGTATAGTTTTGGTTGAGGGTGCAATTAGTCATTACAACTGATTTTGATTATTCATGACAAAAATTAAAAAGTATCACTAGAATTTTTATAAGTGACTAGCTAAGACAAATTTTAACTATAAAGGGAAATTCATTCTTTGTATCATCTAACGATTTCCCGTGCCTCCCCCCATATATCGTTACTTTTTATTTTTAGATTTTTCCTTCTTTTTAGAATAAATTATTGTGTGCATGTTATTGGGAGTTTACTTGAAATTAATGAATAAAGCTAAAGAAATCTGCGAATAGAAAGATTACAAGAACAATTCAAAGTAAATTTTTGCTTTCGTGATGAAATTATTGTTAAGATATTCATCGGATATTCGATGTTTAGAAAGTACGCATAAATTTCTATGACTACTTAGGAGTGATCCTCTTAACAGTGAGTGAGCTTAATTCAGGCAGCATCACTAAAAGTCCTAAAAGACAAAAAGCTGACCATCTGTAAAATATATTTTTGGAAAAAAAAATTGACCTTTATTAACATTGCCATTTCAATCTCACCATATACATTTTTTTCTGGTAATGTTAATACTAAACTAGCTAGATTTTGCATGAAGCTACCCTAATTCTATCTCGTGTTAGTGAAATAAATCCCAAATTCTCTATTTCAAAATGAAAACCGTAGATGAAACACACATTTGAGATTAGAACCCTGATACAACCTTCTTTCTCTATGATGATTCTAGGTTTTTCTATATGTATTTTATTTTATTTTTTTGGGAGGGGATCTAATTATATTATGTTGTATGAACAGGATGAATGGGTGGTTTGCCGGGTGTTTCAGAAGAGCACTGGTGGAAAGAAGTATCCCACAGGCCAGTCAAGTAGAGCACCCAATATTCCATACAACCTTGAAATTGGCCCGAGTGTTCTACCACCCCAAATGATGCAAACAGACAATGCTCAATTCTCCATGGGAAGAAACTACATGAGTGCTGCAGAACTAACAGAGCTCACTAGGGTTTTGAGAGGTGGATCCACCACTGGTATGACCTTTCCAAACCAATCCCCATTTAGCTACCCACCAGCAGCAGGAGGATCCTTCACCGTATCTGGACTAAACCTAAACCTTGGAGGTGCAGCAGCAACCACCCAACAAGCCTTTCGACTGATGCAGCCGCCGCCACAACCACCAATGAATCAACATGATGTGACTTCTTCTATGCTCACCACTTGCTCTCTTGCCACCGAGACTGGTTATGGTGTCGACATGAATAATGCAAGTGGACCGAGCAGTAGGTTTGTGAACATGGAGCCATGTATGGATTTGGATAATTATTGGCCTCCATATTAAGACTGAGAGAGGGAAAGCTTTAGGCAGGTCATTTGAAAAGGTAAGGAAGTACTTACAATGGCGAAAAAATAATTCAAAAATGATTGAACTTCTCGGAAGTTTGTATCCTGGCAGTATCTTGAGTACCCACAGGAGCAGGTTCCATTGCTGTGCGTACCCAGGACACTGCCAGAATACAAAGTCCCACGACACCAAATAATTTTGCTTCTAGCTAAATTATATTGTATGCACTTCTACCTTCCAAGTTAATACTCTTCATCTTTTGGGCATGCCACCCTTGCTCGGCAGTCAGCCCTGAGCAGTCCCAATTCCTAAGGCAATGCCTTCCTTGTAATACCAAAAAATATAAAATGTACTTTTGGGCATATCATATATTGCGGTTTGGTTTGTTTAGCTTCCCAGCAGTATATAATAGAAACTTATTTGCCTGCACAACACATCTCTCTTTAAAAATTGCGAATGATTATGAGAAACGAGCATTAATAATGCATTAATATAGGTTAAGTCAATTTAAAATGAAGTCCCAAGTTCGGTATGAGCAACAATATTCCATTTTTCGCTTAATTAAATTACATTATCTAAACAAGAACCAGAACTAAAATTTGATTCCACTTCAAAGAAACAAACCCTAATTTCTTCATTTGTCCGTGAACACATATGTTTCCCTCAATCAGCTCATTTTTACATGCAGCATGTTTTTTACTTGCTTAATTTATCAAGCAAAGTTCAGCAGCATGTATATGATGAATAGATCCCAGATTAGATAATCATATCTCTGCAGCTGCAAATTCAAATATATTCTAACCTTTAAAAGTGTTCCTCATGAACTAGGCCAAAAATTTTGCTAACAAAATTCATAAAATAAAGCAAGAAGGCATTTCCCTGTTTTTGGATCAGGGTAAGATGACAGATTTTAATAACCTTGATTTTGATTTTGGATTTTAAGTTCTAAATGCCAAGCTGTTTTATTTCCTTTTTCTCTCTTTTGGATCAGCAAGAAGCTAATTCTTCACTCGTGTATGACGACCAATAAACCTGTGTAAATGTATAGGTAATAAGCCCCAAGATAGTTTTTCCTTGATTGTTTAATATGATCTGATGATCTTGATACACCCAAATCAACCCCACTGAGGTTCATATCAGACTGTAGAACTCATACTCTTCCAACGTAACATATGTAAGTGACCTGTATCCAAAAAAAATGCAATTGAAACAAAGGGTAAGTCCATGTTTGTAAACAAGACTCACTTGAAATGCAAGTAGTAGAAGTAATGGAAGGCACTATTAATCAAAAAGGTCTATATCCAACCCTGTATCCAAGAAAAATGCAATTGAAACAAAGGGTAAGCCCATGTTTTTAAACAAGACTCACTTGAAATGCAAGTAGAAGAAGTAATGGAAGGCACTAAGAAGTAATGGAAGGCACTATTAATCAAAAAGGTCTATATCCAACCCATAACTCAAGAATAATTTCATCTACAAAGACATCTTGATGTCCAACTAATCCTTCAATATTTGCACTCTTTAATAATTCAGAAGCAAAAATTAGCAAAAGATTGCCCTCTCTACTCCTCATTTTTTTCATTACTGCAATAAACTCGATCTTAAATTAATTTTTTTAAAGTCCTCTTTAACGACTTGATCAATACCAATCATGTACGCAAAGCCTTCCGATCATTGAGTTACTGAAAACAAAATGCATAGGCAGGGCAGGATGTAACAGTAAACATTGGTGTGCAGTTCTATAAAATGAAGTGATTGACAATTAAGGTAGCTGGCCAGCTAGTTTTAAGTCTTTTCGTTCCAGCTAGACAGTCTTCTTGACATATCCTTATAACTACTTCACTGCCAAAGTCGATAGTCATTGTTAAATATTATTTGGAAGGCATAAGGATTTACGAAACACGTCTAGCAGATTCATGTTCAAGAGGTGACTTGACGATGCTGATTATTTAGAAAGTATTTATGCAGACAACACGCTAACTTAGTTTATAATTTCATGACTTATACAATTCAAAATGGATCCCCTTGTTCAGAACTCGAGAGCAGGTCCAACATCATTGAACTGAGATAATGAATCTTCTATGGCTGGTATGTGTCTGCAACTTTAACAAATAAAATTAATTTAATGATAAAATTGGATCTCACAACAAATTTATAATTATTTAGAAAGCATTTACGCAGAGTCGCAGACAACACGCTAACTTAGTTTATAATTTCATGACCACAATATAATTTCAAAATGTTTCCCCTCATTTGAATTTGAGAGCAGGTTTGAAATCATTGAACTCAGATTATGAATCTTCTATGACTAGTATTGCACAATTAACAAAAAAAAATTAATCTAATGATAGAATTGATCTTAAAACAATTTTATAATTTGAAGTGCACCACAAGAAACCTATAGTAATCTTCTATACTAAAGTTGCCCTTTCTTATCATGATTAGTTAGTCATCCTAACAAATATCTAGCAATTACAGCTCCACCACAACTTGTTGGGTTGGAGATGTCAAATGCATATGCAAGCCATTGGTTGTATTATGGAAGAGATTAAACGCAACTATAATTAGGTAAACGGTATTCATTCAACCAAGCACGCAACCATGCAATATTGACTATAACCGTAATGAAAAAAATTAGTTGGTTAGAGGAGAAGTCTAACATGTAAACCATCATTCATAGTAATGAAGATACTAAAAGTAACAATAATTATGGAATTCATTCAAGCAAGCAAGCTTTTTTAGTAATTCTTGCACAATCTATACTAATGGATTTGAATAATTAACAGAATCAACACATATTAAAAAATTTAAAAATCACAACATATTTGTGATAATTAAATTACTGTTTCTATTTTGGAATTATTTAATAAGTAACATTCATATATAACTAATTATTTTCAATGTATGATTTACAATATTTTCTATCATTATTTTAGAGAAATTGATCAGACGAGTTACTGTTTAGAAGCTTGATTTAAACTTCATTTTTATCAATCTAACTTTTATAGAGAATGAGACCATTAATACTCCTAGAAAATTCATATTATGCATGTAAGCCTAGTTTAAGTTGGATGAGGATTCATTATTCACACTAAAACCAGGTTCTGTGATCTCATGGCAATCCATTTTCCTTTTTCAGGGGCCATATTTAGGGCTAGTTAATCATAAAAAAATTTCTTTTGTTTTATTTCATTTTATTGAAATGTGCCAGTCACTGGGAAGTTTATTTCTGCAATTTCTATTTTCGTGCTGTCTGGCTGGGATGTTGGCTAGATCAGATCTTTTAAGACTTCTTGGTCAGCTTTTAGCACCAGTTAAGTTATTTTATCTCCTTTCTAGGTTAGTTTAGGTTTGGGTGCTTGTTTGTGTCTTCAACTTTGTTGGCTTGGGGAGGTACTCCTTGCACAGTTGTATGGTTTCACACTTTGCCATACTAATATTCCTTTCGGTGATTGAAGCCCGCGATCCCCAGTCACACCCATAATCATGTGTCTTCTTTACTCTCTATTAACTTGCATATTAGAAATTTTTTTGTGGAAAGCCAGGTAGCTTTCAAAAAAAAAAAAAGTAGGCAAGCAAGAGACTCAGGATTCATATGCAACTTGATATTTGAAGTGTTAGAGAAGTAAATGAAAGACTGACATACGGGGCAGCATAGCTTTTCATTTGTTTAAACTTCTTGAAAATTCTAAGGTTCAGTTCCTATACAATAGTTCCGAATCATAGATCCTTACTAGAACATGACCTACCCAAGAAAAAATTTTGGATGGTCCTGGACTAGCAACTCAAAATGCGAAGTGATGGTCATGCTCCACTCAAATGCTGACACATGTACCTTGAGCCTCAAATTGTTGACCAGCTGGCAAAAGAGCGTAGAGGATGCGTCACTTAATATGTGGGCCGAAGGTACATGTGTCAACATTTGAGTGGGACAAGACCATCACTTGGCATGTTGAATTAGTAATCTAGGATGACTACCCAAAATTTTCTATTAACCCTTTGTCTTTCAAAAGAGAAAATTAAAACAAAAAAAGGTACAAATTTCTGACAGCCACACACAAAAGACAGGCAGACAACGGTGAACCTGGCAAAAAAATCAGTTAATAATCCATGAAAACTTAGTTAAAATGCAACAGTAACACGATAAGCCACACGAAAAAGAAGGTGGCTTTCAGTACTCTTCATAAATCTTAATGAGAAAGAGATAGTGGTAAGTACCCATTAAAAAAATGAAAAACTAATGTAAGAGTGTCAATGTGTGTTTAGAAGGATGCAACCTCAAGAAAGGGTCAACGCCCTCTAAAATTTTTGCAATTAGTCCATTTTAGGTGGATTATATATTAAAAAAAATTATCATTTGAGCAGCTGTTGAACTAATGTGGACATTTGTGCATGGACAGTAAGTAATACAACCTTAAACATTGAGTAATCTCTATTTCCTTCAACTTTGACTTCTTCTTTTTTTTTTTCAACCATGCTTGAAGGTACAAGAAGGTATGCATGCTGAGCTTATCTATTGTTCTAATAAAAATGAAACGAAATACCCAAATTTGTTTTTCTAGACAAATCTTAAAAGATATCTCGTTGTTTCAGAACTGCAAGAAAGGAAACTCCTGCACCTATATGAAAACTATAGGCTTTCTGGGGGTTCAGTTTTCAGATTTGGTGCAACAGTAGCTCTCTTTTCTTTCCCTTTTTTTTTTTTCCCCTCTTCCAATCAGCAAGAAGTTTGCACTAGTACCCGAATAGAAGCTTAACGACAGTCAGGATGGAGTTATTAATCATCTCACACAAAACAAAAAACATAAATGGGTCAAAATAGAGCACCCATTACATCCAGAATGCTAACAAACCAATTATCCTTTACAAGAAAAACAAAGAATATAGGCATCAATCATCTCGCACAAAACAAAAACATAAATGGACAAAAAACGGAGCACCCATTACATCCAGAATGCAAACAAACCAATTACCCTTTACAAGCAAAACGAAAGAATATAGTTATGAGCCAATTCCAGAGGAAAGAAACAGAATGTAGAGAGATTAGAGCGTATCTGGTACAAAATTAAGGTTGCCTGGAGCTGCCATTTTTGTGCTTTTGTCGCTACTGGTGTTGCGTGTGGGGTTTCCTAGTTTTGCTTTTTGATGATATAGGCCAAGTCCGAGTGCCACCATGAGGGACTTTGTCAGATTCTCAACCACAAGCTCAAGGCTGAAATTAGAAAGAAGAGAAGTGTTGCCCGAGCAAGATTTGAGCCCTAAATTTCACAATCGAAGTCACCCACTAATCTCCAAATCTGCCCCAAGAATCTTGAGGCAAAAGGGGAATTAATTGGGGGCTACAAACTGAAGGGTACTATTTGAAAACCCAAGGAATTAGATAGAAATTATAGGACGAAGGTCAGCAAACGGTCTGTTGGAAAATGCGAAATTATAAAAAAATTAACCTTTTTTTCTAATTTTTTAAGAGTCATATTAAAAATATAGAAATAAAGAGTATCAAAATAATCATAAAGATGACAACTTATTTTAAAATTTTTTTAAATTTATACAAGGTAATTCTAAATTTTTAGCCTGATTTATATAAATTTAAAAGAAATTTTATGAATAATTCATACAAATTAAAGTTCAACATCCGAATTTCATACTACCATTTGACAAGTAAGGGCTACAAACTTAGAAAAATTGGATAACTTCATTAATAATTTTTTAAAAAATTAAAATTAAAAAAAATAAAAAATATTTTTCAAATATAATCGAGCCTTAATGTTCTCGAAGATTTGACAGAAAAAAAAATTAGAGATTTGGCATATTCCTTCATTGACTTACCTTCAAGTCTAAGGGCATTAGTGTTCTACAAATTAAATACCTAGTAAAGTACATGCAATTTTTTAAATCTTTGAATCTTGTTTAGAACTGGAAAAATATTAAGGAAATGAAAAGAAATTCAAATGAAACTATTTTTTTTATTTGGCGATTAAGAAAAATGAGAAAGTAGATTAAAAAAATTATGCCAAATCAATTAACAAAATTTTAATTCAAATATTTTAAAATTTAATTTTTTCATAATTTTTAATCTTATTAGAATAAATTTTTATTTTTAATAGTATTTGATATAAAGAGAAAATACACTAGAAATTGAGTTTCCTTCTTATTTTCCTTTTATTTCATTTCCTCAAAAAATTTGATCCTACGGATCTCAAGGTAACTTTCCATCTTTGTGCTTAACTATAGAAAATGATCGTGAAATTTTAGAAACTTAATAAGAAATTAGCATTTTCTTTGTCAAATCATCTATTAGATTTTTGAAACCTCGCAAAGAATTTGTATCTTTCTACTAAATCTACATGCATCAACATCTTCCGTCAAAAAAAAAAAACTGCAAATCTTCAAGAATATATTCCTTTTCATATGCCTAGAATTACTTGAAATCTGCTCATATCAAAGATTTTGTTTAGAGAAAAAAGAAGCAAAGAAATTTATTTTTCAATATATTTTTTATCTATATCAAATATTATTAAAAATAAAATTTTATTTGATAAAAAAAATTAGAAAAAAATGAAGTTAATGATGTGTAAGATCAAATTTTATTCATCAAATTTGTTTTTTTTTTTTTTTTAATCTTTCCAACTTCTATTAATAATTGAATAAAAAAATTCCTTAAAAAATTTCTTGCCAAAGTGACTTGCTATGTTTAAACATGCTTGCTAATTAAATGAAAAATGTTAGAATTTGATTAAATTTTTAGCCTTGATCACATACTTGGACCTTCAATTCTTAACACGTTCAGAGAATTTTGCTCTTAAATTATGAATCATCGGTTCTAAAATCACTTATTAAAACCAGAAAATTTTTCATGTAAACTTGATATATTCACAAGTAAACACCCATTTGACCCAAAAGTTAAGGGTTTGTTTGGTATCGTTACTATTATCAGTTTTCTATTTCTATTTCTTCACAACAACAAAATAAATTATAAAAATGCATTTGTTTCTAAAATTGAAAATTAGATTTTATGGTTTTTAATTGTTTTAACAACCTATTGACAAAAATTTTAATATCCACAAATAGTTTTTTTGGTTTAAATTATTTATTTTATACAATTTTAAATTAAATTCAAAACAAATAATCACTTAAATTTAAATATTATAAAAATAAATATTCATATAAATTTTAAAAAATAGTAGTAAAGTCAGTTACAAAATACTTTTACTATTTTTCAATTATAGATTTGTTTGCAATTTCTTTAGTTTTACAAGTGTACCGTAGTTTCATCACTTTCATATTGACTTTCTCTAGTGTGTAAAAGTCATGTATAAGTCAGTTGTTGGATTTGAAAATTGAAACTAAACGTTTGATTCTCTCTCGGATCTCCTCTCTCCTCCCTTCTTTTCCTCTAAGATGTCACCTTGAGATTTATCAAAAAGACACTAACCTCCCATTTTATTTTAAAAATAGAAAAAAAAAATGTAGAGGTGTAAGTGTTTCAAAAAATAAAATATCTATGGAGAGGTTTATGAGAGTTTTGAAAACTTAAAGAGAAGTTCCTAAAATTTTTGAAATCTGAATAGCTGTCAATATTTCAATCTTAAAGGAAGGTCAATGTCTTATCTCCATTAATAAATAATATTATAGAATAATATATTGTGTGATAATATAATATTTTAATATAATATATAATAAACTCTTAAGCTCTTTAGAAACTTACATAAATATATATATATATATATATATATGTATATATATAATACAATTTTAAAAATTTATTAGACATTCCAAAATATCACTTCTAAGCCTTTCTTTTTCTTCTTAATTATGCATAAATTTTTAAAATATCACTTCTTCCATAATAAACAAGCTTATTATAATTAAATGATATGTTATGGGTGTGTTAAAAATTCTATATGGAAGAAGAATCCCTCTTAAGTCATACCAAAATTGAGTTATTTTTCTTTTGTATAATTTAAAGAATAAAAAATACAAAATATGCAGTATGTTTATAATTTTGTAATGCGCATCAAATATATACAGTTATTTATTATATGAGTAAAGCACATTAAAAAATATTTCTAAAAATGACAATTATCCTGCAAAATATATATATATAGGGTTTGCTATGAAAAATCGTTTCCATTTTCCATTGTAATCTTTCAAAAAAATTACAAAAAATGTAACGCTAATTTATTTGGCAACATTTGAATGAAATAAACGAACAATAATAAAATGTTTTGTTTGTGTAAAGAGTATCAATTTCTATTTCTAGTTTTCTAAATAATTATGAAAATGCCATTTTCTTTTTCAATTTTCTCACCTTTTATAAAAAGAAAAAAGTTGAAAACATCTTTTTATTATTTTCTTGATTTCTAAATGTCATAGAGCATGGAATTAAGATTTGTGTTACTATCTTTTGTATAGAAAATTTAAAAGTAAGTTGTATTTTTTATAATTATTTGAAATCTAAAAATAAAAATTATACATTATATTGAAAAACAATTAAAATAACTAATGATGTAAAAACTATACCAAGCAAGCATAAATGTAATTTTTATAGAAACAGGAAACAAAAAGACGTATTATGATCCCTAAACACAAGATTAAACTGGGAGAATCTGGCTCCCACCATACATATAGCTAAAAATAAAAATAAAAATAAAAATTAATGAACAAGGAAACAAATTGCGTACCCATCTAGACTCCTCAGAAAATTTGGATAACACAAAAAAGGGGGGAACGCCTCTAACAACATAAACAGCAGATCCAGCCCATAATACAAGAACGTCTAAACTCTCCCAAGATAAGATATCTATATTTTCGATAGACTCCAACAAATATCTATATTCTCTAGTGTGAAGAAGGCCTTTCAACAAATTTTCCCACCTGAAAAACGAAGGTAAGAAGAAGAGGCATGAGCCTTCCCCAACAATCCCCATCCCGTTCACCAGACGGAACTTTCGTGGTCCAAAATAGATGGCGCAGAAAGCGCACCACTCTTCTATCTGCAAAGATGCACGAGAGACAAGTTGGATTTAGTGCATTACATTCAATCAAATGTGATGATGAAAACTCAAGAAAATTCAATAGCATCTGCAGAGGACAGCTAAACCAGAATACAGATGCAAGGGCATGTGACAGGCAAAGCTCCCTAAGAATGGCTAGCAGAAGAAATTGCTTATCATATAAAAATATGGAACCTAAAAAGGCCGCCAAACATCCTCCTATTCCAATGCCTATATATCTTTCAACTTTAAATCCCAATGCAATGTGCTTCCACTGTTCTTCTCTCCCAACTTTTTGCAAGATTTTCACTATATATGGGCTGGAACCAATTTCATGGCATCTCAACCAATAACCAAATAATAATAATAATTTCTTCTTAAAAGACATTCAAATCTACTACTTCACCTCCCAGCTCGGACCATTCGTCAACATGCATCACCTACAATCTTTACACGAGAGGGAAAAAACATAGATGGATCAGTAAAATGAATCCACTAAGGACTAACATTGAACTGGCCAAATTGCAGATGCCAGCATGTTCATTTTGAGTTTGGCCCCAAGATGGCCTTTGTATATCAAGGTCTTTCAAGGATAAATTGTAAACTCAATCAGACAAGCAATTTATAGTGCATTCCTGATTGAGAGAGTGATCAAAAGCTTAAAAAGGTCTTGGGCACTGTAAATGGTTGCTGGTTTCTTGTCACAGTGTGATCCTCACACATTATCAAGTTCGTGACGGCAAAAATTTTCTTAAACACTACCAACAGACGAGCTGCATCTTACAGCTTTGTATGCATTTTTGGCAACCTAATATAGCTTAAGCATTAATCTAACATGGTATCATCAGAGCCATGGTTAGCAGGAGGTTCTACATTCTATTCTTGTTGCCCACATTTATTGTCTGATGGTAAAAATTGTCTTATTTCCCATACTGGTCTCTTATTCATCATTAGTTTCTCCGCACATGCAACTAGGCTGCACACGCATGGGACTGTTGAGGCTTGACCTGCACTGTTGACCTACAATCCAATAGCTAAAACTTTAGGTGTAGTAGTAATTTAAAACTTCACATTATAGAAACTAGTCTTGGCACATCAATTGCTATTTTGCTATAAATCTATGTCAACAAGTCACATGACTAAAGGAAATATGCAAGCCTCATGGCCAGTACTTTTTTTATTAAAAAATAAATAATTATATAATTAGTAATAATAAAATGTTAAAATGCTGTCTGAAAAAGCATGGGTACGATTTTTTTTTCCCTCTGCTTTTTTTGCAATTTTATTTTGGTGGGAATGTTTGAAGGGGCTAGAGAGCAGGGGCATCCAGCACATGCAAGGGAAACAACAACATTAGCAACAGCAACACAAATAAAAATACTGAAGAAATGACAATAAAAATGAATCCAGAGAATCAAACACCAGACACAGCCACATTGACAAACATGAAAATACCTACAACCCATCTATCTTACAAATAATGATAAACATTAAAAATGGCAGAAAAAAAAAATTCATCCAATTCTTTTAGTAAGAATGATGCTGACGCTTTCATGCGACACCTTGCCACCACTAGCCAATATTGCTCTTGGCCGCAAAATCTGAAGTTCTAAGAATAGGCCATGTCAATCAACCTCAGCCTCAGCCCCAGCCCCAGCCCCAGCCCCAACCCCAACCCCAACCCCATCTTTCTCCATTCCTGCATGCAGCCTGGTTGCAGAACAGCAAGCAAACAAGCAAGAACAGGCAATACAATGGAAAGAGAGAAGAAAAATGAAAACAAAAGACCTCTAAAAAATCAGGCGCCACGTTAAACTACCATTTAATCCCAAGGGCATTAGTCCAACAATATTGATCAGGTTAGCATGATTGCTACCCAAAAAAAAAAAGGAAACAGGTTAACATGATGAAAAAGCTCTCTTAGCCCTAGCTGAGGATTAATCTCATCAAAAAGAGCTGCTGCTCTGTGACATTAATATCGTTGAATATCTCTCACGACTCGTGACATTTGTGTGCTTTAAACCACAGGCAGAGCAAGCGCAAGTGCAACCAAGCACACTTCACATTAACAAATTAGACTTTTACCCGGCAAAAAGCAATAGAATTATCATCTTAATTGCAGCAGCATCACTAGTAGAATGCGTACTTAAGAATAGTTTCATCCCACTTAGCAACATTTTCTACACAGCAAATCAACTTAAATTTGCAAATTTTAAAAAATTCCATGGATCCTTTAAAGTTTGCAGAAGCAAAATCCACTTACCTCTATCACTGATCATACATACAGTAGAAAGTGACAGGCATAAGATCTGTCATGAAATTATGAAGCATACCTGAAACATGCCAGAACAGCAGCAGTCTACCTAGCAGCATTCTCCCTATCTGGATGCCCCCGTTTGGTTTTACGACGCATATGATGTGTATTAGCATTTCGAGTAGGTTTCCTTGTCTTTTTGCTACAGAGGTCGAGTACGAGGAACTGTTAGAATCCCAAACAGTAAAATCATAATCATAAGAAGCAAGCTAACAAGTAACTCCTATAATCTAATGGTGGCTTTCAAATCACAAACTATAAGAGGCTGCAACATTAGAAGCTCCAACCCCCACCCCCTAAAAAAACGATAAATAAAATAGATAGCAGTTTAGAGCTTACCAAAAAATAGCCGAGCAAATTCTACACAATATTATGATCGGTAAGGCCAACAAGGCTGAGGCCTACAACATTAAGATGGTTTAAATTGAAACATTAAATTGTCAATCATGCTAATAGGTATAATAATTTTCGTAACAAAGAGAATACAAATTAATGAAATACAATTAGTAGATACAAACCACAAACCAAACCAGCTCTTTAGTTGCCAGAGTTCTTGTAAGTTCATGCTTTTTCAGCTTTTCTTGGACAGAGTCTTGGACCTTGACAAAAAGGGATAAAATTGTGTAAGATACTTTAATTTTTTGGATCATATATTAAATACACAAATATTCTTCTTTCATAATGAAGACATAAGTGTCAAATTTTACATGTTAACAACATAAGTCCCAAATTAAAAAGAACTAAAGAAAAAAAATAATAACATTATTCCTTTTCAAAAATTAACATATAGCACTGCACGATGATGAGCTTTTTAAAACCAGGGGTGGATGCAAGGGTGGGGGCTGGAGGGGGCAGCCGCCCACAAGCTCCCCCACAATTATTTTTTTAAAATCTGTCAATTGGGTTGCCCACTCCAATTTCCCCCTGCCTTGGCTAGCATGTCCAGTATTCCCATTTGCCATAATTCATGATCTCTCTCTCTCTCTCTCTCTCTCTCTCTCTCTTTATATATATATATTTCCATCTTTTCACAAAAAAAAAAAAAAAAAATCAGTAGATCACATATTCACATGGAATATTAAATCAAATATATAATAAGATTTTATTTTATATCAAAAAAAAAATTTTAAGAGTAAAATACGTATCACTTAAATTTCTTACTTTATTGTTTAAAAATTACAACTGCATTTATTTTATTATCATATTTGAATTTTTTTTCTCGCATAAAAAGATTATGGTATGAACATATTAAAAAGTATTAAAAATTATGTAAAATTTCTTGTGTAATGGAATAAAAATTTAAATCAATAGGGTTAAAAGTTAAAAAATATTAATATTAGTATAAAGAATAGATACACATATGGACAAGAAAATTCAATAATTCTTAAGATAATATCATAAAGAATAAAAAGAGACAAGGACATTCATAAAGAAAAATGTTAATTTTATCCTGAGGATTTCACTAGAAAGGAAAATTTTGAGATATTAGTTATAACATTATTAGCTTGATAGTTGTCAACACCTAGGGTTTTGAAAAGTGTTAAATCACTTTCAAATTATGTCGATAGTTTGTGAAAATGAGAAAATCAGTCTTGCTTCAACCTACTATAAGTCTCATTGTTTCTAAAATTATAACCAAGCACACTTTTTTTAAATATGACTATCTTTAAGACCAAGCTTGCAATAAGACAGAAAATGACTATCTTGTAAATTATTTAACTATATACAATGAAAAAGATATTGTTCAGAAGTTTCATACTAATTTGATAATTGATGACTTCTATGTTATAAAAGAAGTGGTAAGCATAATTATAGGATCTTTACTCAAATTAGATTATTAGTTTATAATCGATAATTTTTATTTCTTTATTTATTGTATTTGCCATGCTTAGGGATTTTTTGGATCTTTTTGTACTACTCATGATTTTAATTAATAATTTGTTTATATTTTTTGAATTCTTGCATGTTAACAAAGTAGATAATCGATGGAAGTCATAATAATTACAAACATATTTAAAAAAATCTCAATATATTTTTTTATACATATATTTTGGCCCCCCTTAATTGTGGTTTCTGGATCTACCACTGTTTAAAACTGGGATAAAGGAAAGAAATACTAGTTGTATTTATCTCGTGAAAACCAACACTGTTACTAGGCTTTCAGCCTATGACAAAACAAAACAAAAAAAAAAACACTAGTCATATGTTCCTCTGCCTTTGAACATTGATGGTTATTATATTATGGCTGAGGTGGGGTTGAACTCCAACATTAGTTATACTTTTTTTCTCAAATGTAATCATACTTGGCTAATGCAACAAAAAAGCAATTTTCAGTTTAGCAAATTTCAAGAGTACAATGTGTTAGTCGTCATTTCATTAAATGCACTTAATTACATTCAGTGATGGTTTTTCACCTTGTGAAGTTGTCTTAATGTTTGTTCCACACATGATCCTGTATGCAGAAGTTAGTTATTTATAGTTTTACTATCTTATAAAAATATAAGTTGAGATGGATGCAGGGATTTGATTTAAAGGCATTTGTCATCTTCAAAATTGGTGCATCAAAGAAAGAGAATTACTTTTAAAAAAATTCAGCTGTTCATCTGTTCTCTATTCATCCTTATCTCCCTCCCTCCCACCATATAAGGTACACATGGGGTGTCTCCATCACAGTAACCAGAAAACTCGAACTGCTTAGTGAACCATGAATTGGCACGAACATTCCAAAAAAACATGGTACATTTTAGTTCCAAAACGAATCTAAGGATTCAAAGTCTTAATATTTTTCCTATAAAATGCTTTTTTATTAGTTAAAGTGGGGAACCATCACATTGCAATTCTATTTTCAGTCACTATTGATCCATCTCACAAAAGAAAATCTCTTAAAAGTTTTATAAACATCTCAACATCCTCTCCAAAATATATGAGTGCCATTACACATTTTTTCACCAATATATCTATAGAAGTATACTCCTAAAGTTCCACATTTGAGAGCATGTGCTGTGCTCCAATCCCGTTCCCATCCCATGAACCAGGACATTCCACGTTCTAGGTAACATTGGTCAACACCAATCATTTGGTCTAAAAGTAGGATGCCCAATTATTGTTTTGGCATCAAAAGCAAAGTGTTAGGGTGTGATAATGTAATGTGGAAAAGGGGGAGTGAGATACTGCTATAATTGTATTCTTCAGGGATTTAGAATAAATATATGAATATCTGTGTTATCGCTTGTATGGTGATTCTCTTGTAGATGAATAATACAAGTAGTTCTTTTCATTGTGGTGTTTTGTTGCCTTGGATTGTGATGTCTCTGATTGTTATAGTCTTATTCGGTGTATAAGAATATATTGCTCGTGTGAAATCCTATTGTTCCTTGTTTTCCTTGAGTATTGAGACTCACCTGGTGCTCATGCTTGCAGGCTTGAACGTGTGAGAGTTGGCTGACTTGTCGAGGGAGAGCTCTCAACGAGTGCCACACGGCCCTTACTTGAGTCCCATTTTGGGGGTCCGTGACAGTTGGTATCAGGGCACAGTGTGTGCGAGCACCATGCGTGGGAATATGAGAAATAAGTCAGGAAGAGTGAAGCGCATTGAAGCGCTTGAGACAAAACTTGTAACCCTGGAGACAACGTGCGGTGACCTCCAAGGGTTGGTGGCAACATTGATAAAAGAGAAAGGTAGTGCCAATAGAGCTTGAGGCCGCCGAAGAAAACCCTAGAGAAAATCTCTATGGGGTATCAAAAGTCGTAGAGAGACTTAAGGAACTTGAAAAAATTCATTCCAAGTGTGAAATCCCTGGAGAAACGGCCAAGAGAGCTTGAGGCCTTCCAGAAGAGTATCGAGCAGTTGGAAACCTTTGAGAGCAGGCTAGAACATATTGAGGGCATATTGCCATCTCTTTCGTCCCAACGGGAAGAGCCAATAGAGCTTGAGGCCTCCTTACGGGAGCTAACTGATAATCTTGATTTCCTTGCAGAAGATGTTAAAGTATCCATTACTGCTTTGAAGGAAGATTTGAAGGAGATGGGCAATGTCCAAAGTGTGGTGGTCCAAGTCCAGAGGGATTTACAAGAAATCACTACGAAAGTGAATGCAGTGGCACAGTTAGCCCGATTGCCAGTTGCAGATCCAAGTGAGAGTTCTCGATGGAAGGTACCGGAACCTAAAAGTTTTGGGGGTACACGAGATGCAAAGGAGCTGGACAATTTCTTCTTTGATATGAAACACTACTTCATGTGCTCCTGAGTAGATTTAGAAGTGGACCGGGTCAATATGGCAACGGTATACCTGGCTGGGGATGCAAAATTGTGGTGGAGAACTAAATGGAATGATATTCAGTATAATAGATGTGTCATTAACACATGGGAGGGATTGAAACAGGCGTTGAAGGCCCAATTCTATCCAGAAAATGTGGAGTATATAGCAAAGTGCAAAGTAATGGAATTACAACAGACGAGCTCATTAAGGAGTTATGTAAGGGAATACCAAGCCTTGATGTTGGACATTGTAGACATGATTGAATCGGATAAATTGATTCATTTTCTTCGGGGTTTGAAGACATGGCCAAGAAATGAAATACGTCGGCAAGGTGCTGGTGATCTCTCTTCTGTCCTCACTGCTGCTAAACGGTTGGAAGACTTTTCAGATAATTCTGGGAAGCAAAATTTCCCTACATCCACCAATAATGATTCCCGTCCCAGCAAAGTGTATAAGCCCACAAATGGGGGAAGGGATAGGGAGACAAATAGTTCTTGGGAAGATAAAAGAGCGCCCATGAATAGTGAGTGGAGGAGCGGACGAACGGGGGGTGGAGAGCGTCGAGTGCCGATCTCATGTTTTCTTTGCATGAGTCCGCATCGAGTGGCAAAGTGCCCTGAACGTAAGGCTTTGAATGCTATAAAGGTCCTTCGAGGGAAAACCGAAGCCCCAAAAACAGCCCCAGAAGAACAACAGAATATGGTGGGAGCATTGAGATTTCTGGGGGCATTAGAGCGCCAAGTAGTTAACAACAAGTCTCAGGATAAGGGATTAATGTATGTTGATATACTCTTGAATGGAAAGAAAATCTAGGCCATGATCGATACAAGGGCCACCCATAATTTCATTGCTGATTCTGAAGGTTAACGATTAGAAGTGCAAGTAGATAAAGAGGTGGGCAAGTTAAAAGCATTGAATTCTCAAGCGTTAACCACGGTGGGGGTGGCACCAAAAGTGGCATGTCAAATGGGGTCATGGTCTAGAACAATTGATTTCACAGTGGCGCCCCTTAACGACTTTGATGTGGTATTGAGTATGGATTTTCTTAAAGTGACACGCTCAATGCCGATTCCAGCTGCGGATTGTCTTGTGATAATGGGAAGTACACCTTGTGCGGTCCCCGCAGCCTACAACAATTTCTATGAGAGAAAGTTGTTTTCAACCCTTCAATTCAAAAAGGGAGTAAAAAGGAGCTTCTCGCGGTGGTACACTGTCTTCGGGTGTGGAGGCACTATCTCTTGGGGTCTATATTTGTGGTAAAAACCAATAATGTAGCAGTTACTCATTTTTTGTCACAACCTGGACTAACGTCAAAACAAGCCCATTGGCAGGAGAAGCTAGCTGAATTTGATTTGGCTTTTGAATATAAAGTGGGGAAGACGAATGAAGTGACCGATGCTTTAAATAGAAAAACTGAATTGGCAGCATTGAAAATCATCAGTCATCTATCAACTAGTAGGGTGGCGCTACCCTTGAAGAATCTTATCAAGGAACATTTAAGTACAGACCAGCAGGCGCAGTCACTAAGCAAACTAATAGAAGAAGGAAAGACACAACAATTCTGGGTAGAAGATGGACTGAAAATGACTAAAGGTAGGAGAGTCTATGTGGCCAAAGCTAGAAACTTGAGGAAAACCTTACTGAAAGAGTGTCATGATACGTTGTGGGCTGGTCATCCAGGATGGCAAAGAACTCATGCTTTGATTACACAGGGGTACTATTGGCCGAATATGCAAGATGATTTGATGAGTTATACCAAAACGTGTTTAATCTGTCAACAAGACAAGGTAGAAAGAAAGAAGACCTCAAGTTTATTGGAGCCATTGCTAGTTCCTGCCAGGCCATGGGAGAGAGTCTCTTTGGATTTCATTTCCTCGTTGCTAAAAGTAGAGGAGTTTGACACAATTTTGGTGGTGATTGACCGGTTAAGTATGCAACTTTCGTACCAGTCTCGAAGCCATGTTCAGCAGAGAAGACAGCTCAGTTATTCTTCAAGCATGTGGTGAAATATTGGGGTGTTCCAGAAAGCTTAATTAGTGATAGGGATGTTAGATTCACGGGGGGGATTTTGGGGTGAACTCTTTCGCTTGATGGGTTCAAACCTTATCTTTCCACGAGCTATCACCCACAAACAGATGGTCAACAATCGACTCTCCCACACACTCTGGATGGTCCATACAAAGGAAATCGCCCAAAAGCATACCAATTCACGAAAAATTGGTTGCAAAACAGCGAAGTCACCCGCGCTCAGTTAAAAAAAGCATCAAAACACATGAAGAAATGGGCTGACAAAGGGAGACGACCACAACAATTTGAAGCTGGAGATCTAGTTCTTGTAAAAGTGCCGCCGGAAACATTTGGCTTTCTTCGTGACAAGGATAAAAGGCTGCTACGTCGTTACGAAGGTCCAATCAGAGTAATCGAAAAGGTGGGACATGCATCTTATCAGCTTGAGCAACCCGAGTGGATGAAAAGCCACAAAAGTCCAATCCATCCCATATTTCATGTAAGCAATTTAAAGCCATTCCACACAGATGAAGCAGATCCGCACCGACAAAAATTAAGGAGATCAACAATTTCCAGAAGATAGCCTGTCACCAAAGAAGTCCAGGAGATCATTGCAGACAGAGTCGTCAATCTAGAAGGTCGTCATCAACAACAATTTATGGTTCAGTGGTTAGGACTAGGGGAAGAAGAGAATAGTTGGGAAACAGCAGACAACCTTCAGTATGCCATACAGAAGACTGAAGATTTCAGAAATTCGTAGTCAACGACATCTACTTCGACATCAGAAGAGTGAGAAGGCCTTCTACAACACATCGACGAGGACATCGATAAAATGAGTGGGGGAGGATGTTAGGGTGTGACAATGTAATGGGGAAAAGGGGGAGTGAGATACTGCTATAATTGTATTCTTCAGGGATTTAGAATGATTATATAAATATCTATGTTATCGCTTGTATGGTGATTCTCTTGTAGATGAATAATACAAGTAGTTCTTTTCATTGTGGTGTTTTGTTGCCTTGGATTGTGATGTCTCTGATTGTTATAGTCTTATTCGGTGTATAAGAATATATTGCTCGTGTGAAATCCTATTGTTCCTTGTTTTCCTTGAGTATTGAGACTCACCTGGTGCTCGTGCTTGCAGGCTTGAACGTGTGAGAGTTGGCTGACTTGTCGAGGAAGAGCTCTCAACAAGTGCCACACGGCCCTTACTTGAGTCCCATTTTGGGGGTCCGTGACACAAAGCATAATGAGTAATAATATTTGAACTTCACAAAAAAGCAAAGGTTGCAATTTCATGGCAACTTATCTGAGTCACATAAACTAAGGACCAGTTTAGTATTGTTGATGTTTTCTGTTTTCTTGTTTTTTTTTTTCTGCACAGTGAAGAAACAGATTATAAAAACATATTTATTTATGTTGCCAATTCCACATTCTAGGTAACAACGGTCAACACCGATCATTTGGTCTAAAAGTAGGCTATCCAATTATTGTTTTGGCATCAAAAGCAAAGTGTTAGGGAGTGACAATGTAATGGGGGAAAAGGGGAGAGAGATGCAACTATAATTATATTCTCTAGGGATTTGGAATGAATATATGATTATCTATGTGATCGTTTGTATGATTATTCTCTTGTTGTTGAATAATATAAGTAGTCCCTTTTATTGTGGTGTTTTGTTGCCTTGGATTGTGATGTCTCTGATTGTTATAGTCTTATTCGGTGTATAGGAATATATTACTCGTGTGATATCCTATTGTTCCTTGGTTTTCTTGAGTATTGAGACTCACCAGGTGCTCGTGATTGCAGGCTTGAACGTGTGAGACTTGGCTGACTTGTCGAGGGAGAGCTATCAACGAGTGTCACACGGCCCTTACTTGAGTCCCATTTTGGGGGTCCGTGACAGTTGGTATTAGAACACAGTTTGTGCGAGCACCATGAGTGGTAATACGAGAAACAAGTCAGGAAAAGTGGAGCACATTGAGGCGCTTGAGACACAACTTGTAACCCTGGAGAGAACGTGTGGTGAACTCCAAGGGTTGGTGGCAACATTGATAAAAGATAAAAGCGCGCCAACAGAGCTTGAGGCTGCTGAAGAAAACCCTAGAGAAACTCTCTATGTGGTATCAAAAGTTGTAGAGAGACTTGAGGAACTTGAAAAATTCATTCCACGTGTGAAATCCCTGGAGAAACGGCCAAGAGAGCTTGAGGCCTTCTAGAAGAGTATTGAGCAGTTGGAAGCCTTTGAGAGTAGACTGGAACATATTGAGGGCATATTGCCATCTCTTTCGTCCCAACGGGGAGAGCCAATAGAGCTTGAGGCCTCCTTACGGGAGCTAACGAATAATTTTGACTTCCTTACAAAAGATGTTAAGGAGTCCATCACTGTTTTGAAGGAAGATTTGAAGGAGATGGGCAATGTCCGAAGTGCAGTGGTCCAAGTCCAAAGGGATTTACAAGAGATCACTGTGAAAGTGAATGCAGTGGCACAGTTAGCTCGAAGGCCGATCGCAGATCCCATTGAGAGTTTTCGATCGAAGGTACCAGAACCTAAAAGTTTTGGGGGTACGCGAGATGCCAAGGAGCTGGATAATTTCTTCTTTGATATGGAGCACTACTTCACGTGCTCAGGAGTGGATCTATAAGTGGACCGGGTAAATCTGGCAACGATATACCTGGTAGGGGATGCAAAAGTGTGGTGGAGAACTAAATGGAATGATATTCAGCGTAATAGCTGTGTTATCAACACATGGGAGGGGTTGAAACAGGCGTTGAAGACTCAATTCTATCCCGAAAATGTGGAGTACATAGCAAAGTGCAAAGTAATGGAATTACAACAGACTGACTCAATAAGGAGCTATGTACGAGAATACCAAGCCTTGATGTTGGACATTATAGACATGACCGAATCAGACAAACTAATTCATTTTCTTCGGGGTTTGAAGACATGGCCAAGGAATGAATTGCGTCGGCAGGGTGCCGGTGATCTCTCTTCTGCTCTCGCTGCTACCGAACGGTTGGATGATTTTTCAGATAATTCTGGGAAGCGAAATTTCCCTACGTCCACCAATAATGATTCCAGGTCCAGTAAAGTATATAAGCCCACAAATGGGGGAAGGGATAGGGAGACAAATAGTTCTTGAAAAGATAAAAGAGCGCCCATGGTTAAGGAGTGGAGGGGCGGACGAACGGGGGGTGGAGAGCGTCGACCGATGTCCTGTTT
The DNA here is from genome assembly GCF_029873635.1 of Malania oleifera. NCBI lineage: Eukaryota > Viridiplantae > Streptophyta > Magnoliopsida > Santalales > Ximeniaceae > Malania > Malania oleifera. Next base: position 108,967,569 of record NC_080419.1, read on the forward strand.
TCTTTGCATGGGACCACATCAAGTGGCGGAGTGTCCTGAACGTAAGGCTTTGAATGCTATAAAGGCCCTTCGAGGGGAAACCGAAACCCCGACAGCAACCCCAGAAGAACAACCGAATATGGTGGGAGCATTGAGATTTTTGGGGGCATTAGAGCGTCAAGTAATTAACAACAAGTCTCAGAAGAAGAGACTAATGTATGTTGATCTACTTTTGAATGGAAAGAAAATCAGGGCCATGATTGATATAGGAGCCACCCATAATTTCATTGCTGATTTTGAAGCCCAACGGTTAGAATTGCAAGTAGATAAGGATGTGGGCAAGTTAAAAGCAGTGAATTCTCCAGCGTTAACCATGGTGGGGGTGGTACCTAAAGTGGCATGCAAAATGGGATCATGGTCTAGAACAATTACTTTCACTGTGGCACCCCTTGACAACTTTGATGTGGTATTGGCGATGGATTTTCTTAAAGTGACACGCTCAATGCCGATCCCAACTGCGGATTGTCTTGTGATTATGGGAAGTGAACCTTGTGCGGTCCCCGCAGCCTACAACAATTTCGATGAGAGGAAGTTGCTTTCAACCCTCCAATTCAAAAAGGGAGTAAAGAGGGGTGAATCTTCTTTCTTGGTTCTACCGATAGTCTCAGAAGATGCAGAGGTAGGGAAATATCCACTTGAGATTAAGGAAGTTTTAAAAGAGTTCAAGGAGGTGATCCCGGAACAGCTACTGAGGGTTTTACCTCCTCGACGGCAGATTGACCACGAAATTGAACTTTTGTCAGGAGTAAAGCCGCCAGCACGTGCCCCTTATCGAATGGCGCCACCAGAGCTAGCTGAACTTAGAAAGCAACTGAATGATCTTATTGCAGCAGGGTTCATCCGTCCTTCAAAAGCATCTTTTGGGGCCCCAGTGTTATTTCAGAAGAAACAAGATGGTAGTTTGAGCTTATGTGTAGATTATCGGGCTCTTAATAAGGTGACGGTGCGCAACAAGTATCATATTCCTCTGATTGCTGATATTTTTGACCAGTTAAGTACAGCTAGATATTTCATGAAACTGGACTTGAGGTCGGGATATCATCAAGTGCGCATTGTTGAGGGAGATGAACCGAAGACCACTTGTGTCACCCGGTATGGAGTATTTGAATTCCTTGTCATGCCTTTTGGGCTAACAAATGCACCCGCTACCTTTTGTTCTCTAATGAATCAGGTTTTTCGGGACTACCTTGATCGGTTTGTTGTTGTTTACCTTGATGACATACTGGTTTTCAGCGCATCCTCAGAAGAACATAAAGATCTTCGCAAGGTTTTTCAAAAACTCAAAGAAAATCAGTTATATGTAAAAGGGGAGAAGTGTGCTTTTGCTCAAAAGCGTATTAAATTCTTGGAGCATATCATTGAGGAGGGCCAGATACGGATGGATTCAGCTAAAGTAAAAACTATCAAGGAGTGGCGAGCACCTACATCCGTTAGAGAAATGTGATCTTTTTTGGGTCTAGCCAACTACTATCGAAAGTTTATAGAGGGGTACTCTAGAAGAGTTGTATTGTCAACAAATTTACTGAGGAAGGGGATACCATGGGAGTGGTCAGAAGAGTGCCAATTAGCATTTGTTGAATTAAAGGAAAAGATTGTAGGAGATCCTGTGCTAATCCTTCCTGATGTGACAAAACCGTTTGAAGTGCAAGTAGATGCCTCAGACTTTGCATTAGGGGGAGTTCTCTTGCAGGAAGGGCATCCAGTTGGTTTTGAAAGTATAAAATTATCGAGTGCCGAACGGAACTATACAGCACAGGAAAAGGAGCTTCTCGCAGTTGTACACTGTCTTCGGGTGTGAATGCACTATCTCTTGGGGTCCAAGTTTGTGGTAAAAACTGATAATGTGGCAGTTACTCACTATTTGTCACAACCTGGATTAACGTCAAAACAAACCCGTTGGCAAGAGAAGCTAGCTGAATTTAATTTTGATTTTGAATATAAAGCAGGGAAGACGAATGAAGTGGTCGATGCTTTAAGTAGAAAAACCGAATTGGCAGCATTGAAACTCATCAATCATCTATCCACTAGTAGGGTGGCGTTATCTTTGAAGAATCTTATCAGGGAACATTTAAATACAGACCAGCAGGCGCAGTCCCTGAGCACACTAATAGAAGAAGGAAAAACTCGACAATTTTGGGTAGAAGATGGACTAATTATGACTAAAGGCATGAGAGTCTATGTGCCCAAAGAGGGAAACTTGAGGAAAACCCTACTAAAAGAGTGCCATGATTCATTGTGAGGTGGTCATCCGGAATGGCGAAGAACTCACGCATTGATTACATAGGGGTACTATTGGCCGAATATGCAAGATGATGTGATGAGTTATACCAAAACTTGCTTGATCTGTCAACAAGACAAGGTTGAACGAAAGAAGACCTCAGGCTTATTGGAGCCATTGCTTGTTCCTGCCAGGCCATGGGAGAGTGTCTCTTTGGACTTTATTTCCTCGTTGTCAAAAGTAGAGGAGTATGACACAATTTTGGTGGTGATTGACCGGTTCTCAAAGTATGCAACTTTCGTACCAGTCTCGAAGCCATGTTCAGCAGAGAAGAGAGCTCAGCTATTCTTCAAGCATGTAGTGAAATATTGGGGTGTTCCAGAAAGCCTAATCAGTGATAGGAATGTTAGATTCACGGGGGGATTTTGGGGTGAACTCTTTCTCTTGATGGGTTCAAACCTTAATCTATCCACCAGCTATCACCCACAAACAGATGGTCAGACCGAACGTTTTAATGGGATGCTGGAAGAATACTTGCGACATTTCGTCAACTCCAATCAGAAGAATTGGGTTACTTTACTGGACACGACACAATTCTGTTTTAACTCCATGAAATCTTCTGCGACTAATAAAAGCCCTTTTGAGATCGTAACAGGTCGGCAACCGACTCTCCCGCACACTCTAGATGGTCCATACAAAGGAAATTGTCCAAAAACATACCAATTCACGAAACATTGGTTGCAAAACATCGAAGTCACTCGAGTTCAGTTAGAAAAAGCATCGAAGCGCATGAAGAAATGGGCTGACAAAGAGAGACGACCGCAACAATTTGAAGCTGGAGATCTGGTTCTTGTAAAAGTGCCGCCGGAGACATTTCGCTTTCTTCGCGGCAAGGATAAAAGGCTGTTACGCCGTTACGAGGGTCCAATTAGAGTGATCGAGAAGGTGGGACATGCATCTTATCGGCTTGAGCAGCCCGAGTGGATGAAAAGCCACAGACGTCCAGTCCATCCTGTGTTTCATGTAAACAATTTAAAGTCATTCCACATAGATGAAGCAGATCTGCACCGACAAAAGCTAAGGAGATCAACCATTTCCAAAAGGCAGCCTGTCAACAAAGAAGTCTAGGGGATCATTGCAGATAGAGTCGTCAATGCAGAAGGTCATCAACAACAGCAATTTCTAATTCAGTGGCTGGGGCTGGGGGAAGAAGAGAATAGTTGGGAACCCGCAGCAAACCTTCAGCATGCCATACAAAAGATTGAAGATTTCAGAAATTTGAAGACAATGGCATCAACTTCGACATCAAAAGAGTGAGACGGCCTTCTACAACACATCGACGAAGACGTCGATAAAATGAGTGGGGGAGGATGTTAGGGAGTGACAATGTAATGGGGGAAAAGGGGAGAGAGATGCAACTATAATTGTATTCTCCAGGGATTTGGAATGAATATATAATTATCTATGTGATCGTTTGTATGATTATTCTCTTGTTGTTGAATAATATAAGTAGTCCCTTTCATTGTGGTGTTTTGTTGCCTTGGATTGTGATGTCTCTGATTGTTATAGTCTTATTCGGTGTATAGGAATATATTGCTCGTGTGATATCCTATTGTTCCTTGGTTTTCTTGAGTATTGAGACTCACCAGGTGCTCGTGATTGCAGGCTTGAACGTGTGAGACTTGGCTGACTTGTCGAGGGAGAGCTCTCAACGAGTGCCACACGGCCCTTACTTGAGTCCCATTTTGGGGGTCCGTGACACAAAGCATGAGTAATAATATATGAACTTCACTATGAAAAAGCAAAGGTGGCAATTTCACGGCAACTTATTTAAGTCACATAAACTAAGGACTTGTTTGATATTTTTGTTTTTGTTTATGCACAGTGAAGAAACAGATTATAAAAACGCATTTATTTATGATGCCAATTTTCTATTTCTATTGTCAGTTTTTTGTTGTTTACGAAAAAACTGAAAACCAAATTTTATGGTTTTCAATTTTTTTGACAACTTGTTATCAGAAATTTTAATATCCAAAAATAGTTCTTTTGGATTAAATCATTCATCTTATGAACTTTTAAATTAAAATTAAAATAAAATGAGCATATGAATTTAAGTATATTTGAGATAACAATATACATAAATTTCAAAAAATAATAATAAGGCCTATTACAAAATATTTTTACTATTTTTCAATTGTCATGTCCAATAAAATTTTAATTGTAAAGTAAATTTTGAAAGTATAACAATTAGGCAAAATAATTATAATAATTTTTATTTTTATTATAATTTTTTCTAATGTGCATTTTTTACAATTTTATATTATTTAAATTATATTTTTATAATATTATTTGATTTGAAGATGAAAATGAGCATTTTTCATTTAAGCTTTTCATTTATTTTATTTTATACAGATTCACCAAATAGGTTGTTGGTTTCTAGTTTTTAGTTTCTCTTTCTAGTTTTTAAATTTTGTTTCTGGCTTTCATTTCTATAATTTTTTACGGTGATACCAAATGTCCCCTAAGTCACCCCCCTCCTTCTCTAAAAAACACTTGAAATGTGGCTTCTACTTTCTGCATGTTCCTAAAAGCGATGGGATCTCAACACAATGTTGTAGAATTCAACGAAATTTTGAGAAGAAAAATATGAAAGCTAGTTGAAAGTTCCTTTTTACCCGTTCTTCAATTTATTTTCTCATTTCCATATAATGATGCAAGAAAAAGGAAAGCAATCGGGAAGAAAAGGATCCGATAGGGTGCACACATATGATGCAATCATGCAAGGAAGTTGAGTTTCAAATGGTACCATTGGTTTGCAATAGCTGGTTTCTTTAAAAATGACTTGAGTAATGCCTGTTCTATTTAAGTGTTGCTTCTCTCCAGGCCCATGAGGGCAAGAAGGGGAAGGGGGAGTTAAGTTTAGGTTGCAGCCCCTCTTAGCCTCTTGGTGTATTTGGATTCTGTACAGTGCTTTTGAAGGCACAAGATCTGTGCTTGCAATCTGAACTTTTTTCCTTGGGAGTCCAGATACATACACGCCACACTTTTTAAACTCTTGGATGAAGTTGTGGGGCCCTTTATTTTGGCAGTGTTGTTATTTTAAACTTCAGATGCATATAGGGTGTACCTTCTTTTTGTACTTTTTGACTTAATCACAGTTCACCATCACCCAAAAAAATAAAAAGTGGGTTTCTTTTGGTGCCTGGACTAGTTAAAGAAACACGATTAACAACTATATGCCCTAGTTTTCTAGAAACAAACTTGTATAGTTATATGAAGTCTTTCAAGTTACCAACAAAACTCAGGAGCTATAAAATCATAGTAAAACATGTAAATGTTCTACATCGACATGAATCATGATTGATGCAGAAAAATGGCAACAACAGCGGAAGAGTATAGATTATGGCGGCTGTTGTTTCTATTGAAATGAGTATATCAAAATTTTTAATAAGTATTTAGTATTCATTATCATGACCTTAAAAAATAATTGCACACTGCATAACATTAAGGTCAGACGTAATGGATACAAACATCATGCATGTTACAACCAAAATTACAGATAACAAATACCACATCCATGATTATATTTTCTGCATTAACATACATGTATTTTAATCCAAAAAAACTACTGTGATCTAAATCATTTTTGCAAAAAATTTAATCAATCTACAAAGAACATAAGCTACAAGTATCAAATGCCATATTGGTTTTTAGTTGATATGGCAAGAAACACTATCTATTTATTACTTTTCATTACCTTATTCAGTATATATATAATTTGCACTAAAAAAAAAATAGAAAGTACAAGGGAACATAAACTGCAAAAAATTTTCATGGTTCATGGCATAAAATCAGATAAACACATAAAACAAAAACAACTAACCAAGGAATATGAAAGTAAACAGCATAGCAAAGCGACTGTTTTGTTTTACCTCAAGTTTTTAATTCAATTTATCCTTGAAAAACAAGTGTAATTTTGTCTAAGAAATATAATTTTCACTCTGCAATTTAATGAAAACTGGAAAAAAATTACAAAATATATTTTTACTCCTTCCAAACAACAATTTAACATTCAAGTGTCGTAATCACAATTTTTACTCTCCCTTTTTTTAGAGAAAGAAGTGGTATAATTAGTTCAGAAATTTTATTTCTATATTTCAAAGAGTTGATTTTTTTTTAAAAATTCAAAATAGAGTTGAAAAAATCTTTTGGGCAACTCGCAGCCATTTTGGAGTTTGATAAGCCAAATGGGAAAATTGTAGCGATGTTAAATCAACAGCAATCCTCATCCCCCAACAAATTTCATCCCAGTTCTGTTGATATATGATCAGTCTACATTTCATAAAACGCCAAGTATCAATAATTAATTTCATAATTTGTTTGGTATACCAAGACAGTTCAAGGCACTTCCTGTTCAGTGCAAAAATTACCCCAAAAAATTGTAAATAGAACAGTGTCATACTTTAATATAATTATTATTAAAATTGTTTATTTTACCTATCAATAGATAGTGATTTACATAAAATTTTAGAAATAATTAAATAATTAAGCAATAATTGTTTAATATTAAATAAAACAATAGATAAAATAAAAAATTTTAATAACATATTATGCTACAATTAGTCCGTATAACTGATCAAATCTTAGAATGTTAGGAGTAAGGACATATAAGTTGGGAAATTTTAGTCCTTAAACTTTTCAGCCAGAAAACAGCTCAAAGTGATCTTGGATCACCCTCCTCCTTGAGGATGCAATAAAGATAGCTAAGTTGGGCAATGACATCATCACCGAGGCAATTAGAGATCAGTGATCACCACTATCAAACACATTAATACTATCAACCTCACCATCATTAACCACACTTTACTGATCACCATTCACCACATATCAAACACCCCCAAAGGGATTATAATCGAGATGACCTCAAGATAAGTTCACTTTGAATTTTTAGCGAGCAAATTGGGAAGTCGTGAAGGATGTTGAGTATATTTAATGTGTTTTACATATCAGGTACTTTATGGATACTTAGAATTCAAATTCTGTGGCTTTGATCCCCAAAAAGGCTAGGCCAATTAAAATCAAGGATATTTGCCCTAGTAGTCTAATTGAAAGCGCTAACAATAACATATCAGAAGTTTTGACAAGAAGATTGAAGGTGGTGGTCGTTCAGGCTGGAGGGTCTTTTCAAAATGTTTTGCAGAGGCATAGCAGATTCCTCATGTTGTCTCTATGGCGAATAAGATTGTGAATACTCAAATAAAAAGTGGAGGAAGAGATGTCATTTATATTCTACATATGGAGAAGACATATGATCAAGCATGCTGGGATTTTTTTTCAATGAAGCATAAGATGTGTTTCAGTGAAACAGGGTGAAAGATGGCACAATTGGATTAAGAGGTGCATCTCCACCCCAAGCATTTCAATTCTCATCAAAGGAAGTCCCGCAAAACTTCAAGACACTTGAGGCAAGGTAACCCGATATTACAATTGTTTTGACTTCATTCTAATCATGGAAGCTTTTTGTAGTATGCTTGTAAAGACCGGAGAAGTTGGTCTTCTAGAAGGGTTTGCAATAAGAAGATAAAAAAGGGAAATTAATGTATCACATTTGTGTTCGTAAATGATGCTATTGTCTTTTGGTGGGGTAGATATAGAGAAAATCATAAATTTAGAATGTATCCTCTGGTGCTTTGAAGTGATTTCCAGCCCCAAGACAAATTTGAACAAAAGCAAGTAGATACCTATGGAGCAGGGGCCTGATGAAGGCTTTTTCATCAAGGTGGCTAGGGTGTATAGCAAGATCCCTTCCGGGCTGCCACTAGAGGCCAGATCAAGAAGAAAAGTCAGTCGAGTACCATAGATGAAAAAACTTTGAAAAGAAATTTACAAGGGGGAAGAGTAGGTTCTTGTCAGAGAGCACAAATTTTCTTTCATAATGAACACTCCTAAAACCTTTCCTTCCTATTTTATCTTTCTCTTTTCCCATCCTTGCTCAACAACCAGAAAATTGGAGGTGTTGCAAAAGAGATTCCTTGGGGAAAATGCAGGGAATGAGTTCAAATACCATTTGACCAAGTGGGATGTAGCTAAATAAACTACAATTAGAGGAGGGTTGGGGGCTAAAGACCTAATCTTCAACCAAGCCTTTCTCGAAACTGGAATTGGAATTCCATGGAGGAGGAAGAACAACTGTGAAGGGAAATCATTGTGGTCAAGCATGCTTTAAAAGAGAAAGGGTCAACTACTAAGGAAGGCAGAGAGCCACATGGGCCTGTGAAATAGGGGAGCAAAAGTGGATTAGCAAAGGGTGGGAAGACTTTATGCTACATGCAGTAATGGAAAGAGGGTGTTATTTTGGGATGATAACTGGTGCAGGGATTGACCTTGACAATTATCTTTCCCAGTGTTTTATTGTTGGCAAGAGACAAGGATGCTTTGATTTGTTCTTGCATAATCCGCATCGAAAGAGGTGTTTGCTGGAATGTGAACTTTGAGAGACATTGCTGATTCTCAACCTTTGTGGGGTGTGATTTTGAGTATGCTGGTTTCAGGTTTGGTCATTCAAGAGCTTTGGGCTTGGACTAGTGTGAAGGCTTTGTAAAGAAAGAAAAGAAGAAAGCTATCTAATTAAACCCCTTTCTATATTTTCTGGACTCTGGAAGGAGATAAATAGGATGGCTTTTCAGGGTACTAAATTGTCTATTACAAGACTTATTTGGCTAAATGGTTTGCACTTTTGGTTTAGTGGAGGTAGTACTATGAGTGTTCAGGATATGCTAGATTTTATTGATTTATGGTATTGCAAATGAGTTGTTGCAGTTGGGTAGGCATCCCTCTTGGATATTCTGAATAATTCTTTGAATTTACTCACAGCTGCCAACACTAAAGAATTGCCTATAAGAAAAATTATCTTTATATCACTTTAGGTTGAGCAAGGGTTTCTGAACTTTCAGGTAGGCTCCGTTAACTATTGGACAGAGAATAATGCAAGAAGGGCAGGTAAATTTTTGGAATTAGGTTATGGATGGAGAGGCAAAAGGTATTGATATTTATGTTGGATGTTTTAAATTTAAATATATATATATATATATCTGTTTAATAAATATTATATAAAAGTTGTCGATTTTTATTTTAATGAAGTACACGTTAAATTTAATGTATTAGTTTTAACATTTTTAAAATATCACTTTAACGTTACGCATTTATGATGTTGGAAGTTATATTTAATTTTATCTATATAAATTGTGTTCCAGCTTCATTTCAAGATACTGCTTTTCTTTTTCGAGATAACTTTATTGTATACACTTTCTTGAGATTTATATATTGTTGGGTAATTAAATGACACTACATCTCCTAAAGCTCTAGTGTTTGTGAATGCATACAATACCGAGCCAGCTCAGTAATCCTGGAGGTCGTGCACGCAGTGACTATACGCACCGAAAAATGTTCTCTGTAGGCATGAAATCAGCATAAGGGACAGTTGTCCTTCCATGCCTCAACTTCTGATAAATATTTGCACTAAAAAAGATGAAAAATGAGAAAGCTATGGGGCTAGATAACATCCCAATTGAAGTTTGGAAATACTTGGGTGATAACAGAATTATATGGTTAACGAATTTATTTAATACAATTATAAAAACTAAGAAAATGTCAGATGAATGGAGGAAAAGCACTTTAATACCTATATACAAAAAAAAAAAAGAGATATTCAAAATCGTAATAACTATCGTGGAATTAAACTTATGAGTCATACTATAAAACTATGGGAAATGGTTGTTGAACAAAGATTAAGGCTAGAAACGAAAGTCTTAGAAAATCAATTTGGTTTTATGCCTAGGAGATATACCACAGAAGTTATATATCTTTTAAGAAGATTAATGGGAAAGTTTAGAAAAAAGAAGAGGGACTTGAATATGATATTTATTGACCTTGAGAAAGCATATGATAGGATACCTAAGGAAGTTCTACAGTGGGTTTTAGAAAGAAAAAAAAAAAAAAAGGTGTATGCAGTAGGTATATTGATGTCATTAAGGATATGTACGATGGAGTAATGACTAGTGTAAGGACTATAAATGAAGAAACTAGAGAATTTCCAATCACCATAGGTGAACATCAAGGATCTGCTTTGAGTCCTTATCTTTTTGCTTAATTGATGGACCAACTGACTAAGAGTGTTCAAAAGGAGGTTCCATGGTATATGTTGTTTGCAGATGATATTGTATTAATTGATGAAACTAGGGACGGAGTAGAGGCTGAGTTAGAATTATGAAGAAAAGCTTTGGAATCTAGAGGTTTTAGGATAAGCAGAAATAAGACAGAATATATGAAATGTAATTTTAGAAATGATAGGAGGAATATCAAAGACAAAGTTAAACATGATGATGAAGAAATAAATAGCACTTGTAGATTTCGATACCTTGAATCTATTATGCAAGCTGAAGGAGAAAGTGAAGATGATGTAATGCATAGAGTTAAAGTAGGTTGGGTAAAATGGAGAAGTGCTTCAAGTGTGCTCTGTGATCGCAAGATACCCTTAAAATTAAAAGGGAAGTTTTATAGGACAGCTATAAGACCAGCTATGCTATATGGATTGGAATGTTGGGCGACGAAAAAACATAATATCCAAAAAGTAAAAATTGTCGAGATGAGAATGCTAAGATGGATGAGTAGTATAACATTGAAAGATAAATTAAAGAATAAACATATTCGCAGTAAGTTAGGTGTAACTCCTATAGAAGATAAAATAAGGGAGGGACAACTCAGATGGTATGGACACTTGCAACGTAGGCCACATAATGCACCAGTGAGAAAGAGTGAGTTAGTTACTGTGGGGGGCAGTGGAAAGGGTAGGGATAGACCTAAAATAACTTGGGAAGAGATAGTGAGTAGGAATTTAATATCCCTGAATTTGTCAAAAGAAATGGTCCATGATCGCATAAATTGGCGAAAAAGGATTCATATAGCCGACCCCACCTAGTAGGAATTAAGGCTTGGTTTTGTTGTTGTTGTTGTCGTTGTATTAATTTTATTAGTAAATATTTTCCCTTCTATTATATTTCCAACAAAAGGTACCCCTATCTTTGTTCCTGAAGGATCCAAGTCAAATGGGTGGCTTCAATTTGGGAAAGAACTTAGTGCTCTGGCGAGCTCTCTTCTTCCTGGCACTAATGGTGCAGGTAGCACAAAGGCCATGGAGAGTCGTTCTTGGAGTCGGGTAGTTTTAGGAAGTACTGATGATGCTAGTGTTTGTTTGACTTCTAGGGATGTGTCAGAGGTGGTGTGTGCTCATTGTATAAGGAAGATGCAAGAAGAAGTCCTTTGGCCTACTTCCCTCAATCAGTTGAAGTTGCTAAGTGCAAGGATTCTGACTGTTCTGCGCGCGCCCAGAGGGGGTTGTGGATTGGGTTTCCTACATAGATGAAGGTTGATGAAGGTTGGGTGGGTTGGGCCTGGGTCTTTGATGAGTACTTTAGGCCTGGGCCGATTGTGTGACAACAATAAAGGCCTATAGAAACCTCTGATAGGCCTGTTAGACAAGCGGCTCAAAATCATATTTATGATTCTAATTTGGACTTGGTTAATAAGAAGAAAGTAAACCCTCTGGGAAAGTCTCAGCTAGGCCAACTGAATGGAGAGGCCTATAAGTATATTCCTATCAGCTTTAATATCCCAGTTAAATGTCAGGTCCCCAATCTAAATGAAGCCCACAGTCCTCCTTTTAAAACTTGTGAGTCCCTCAAATCATATCCATGGTGGTCAAGAGGAGAGACGTAGTTGTTCTGATTGTAAGGTTGGTTTCTAAAGATTCAACTAATATTCTTGAGGGAGATTTTTCTCCTATTCAGGAAAAGAAGTTTGTGGGCAAGGTTTCAAGGATGAATTTGGGGGAGCTTCTTCTAAGAATATTAATTCTTTTGAATAAGGAATTCAGGATTTGATTGTTGGTTCAAAAAGAATTTCATCTGGTAAGGGAGCAGATTTAGATAATCTAACAACAAAGGTTAAGTTCATCGTAAGGAAGTGCAAATGGGTTTTGAAAGAAGGAAACATCTTGAAGAAAAACGAGAATCATCTGGTAAGAAAAAAAAAAATCTCAAGAGAGATTCAAAAGGAGTTTTAAGTACAGTGGAGAAGCCATTGGTGAGAGGGCTACTTCTTGCAAGGATAGTGAGACAATGGGGGGGCGTTACGGATCATGATAGTGTAGGCAGCAGTGATTTTGATCGCAGGGGCTTGCTTTTGGATCAAATTCAGGATCAGCACGGATATTTTTCCAACTCTTCTTCCAACTGTCTCAGGGATTTACCTTATGTGCGCCCTCCTCCTCTAGAAGGTTTAGATCGAATTAGTATTTTTTGAGGAAGATGTAGGACAAGAAGCATGTATTGGTTGGATCCCTTTGACCCAATTTGGAGGCCTATATAGAAGAATGGGGTCAATGATTTATTAGGTCCTAAACCCAAATGTGCTTAGTTAGTTGTTTAATTATGTGTGTTTAGTTTGTGCGTATTATGATTATGTCTTTTGGGGGCTTGTTTGTAATATTTGTGTATTTTAGGAGTATGCTTATAATTTCATGTAGTTTTAGGGGTATATGTGTAATTCCATGTATTAAGAGGCTTTCTTAAAAATCGTGTGTGAAAGTTGTGTAGAAGTTGATCATTGAATTTGAAGGTGAAAATGTGATCTTCCCCTTGTGTTTCCGCTCTTTCCTTCTTCCCTTTCCTTCCTCTCTTCAATCTCTTATAATTTCACCCAGTGGCTGCAGATCATTGATTCTCTCCCACATCACGATTGTTTCTAATGAAGAGCACAAGAAAAAAGAATGATTTCTACCTACTCCAGCTCAGAGTTTGTTGGATAAATTGGGTCCAATAGTCTGATCATGGAAAAAATGAAATTAGGCTTGATGGTGGTAAATCTAACGGGAAGAAGAGTCAGAGAAAGTTAGCTAATTTGAAGTGTGCGGTGAACTATGATGGGAAGGTTTAAAGAGGGGTTTTATTGGCTGATTTTAGTGTTTTATTTTGTAGTTCTTTTTTCTTTTTTTCTTTTTTGTTTGTGCTTTTGTTTTTCCTTTTCTTTTTGAAGATTATCTATCCTCACTCTAATATTCTCTCTCTTAATATTTCTTTTTTATCAAAAAAAAAAATCCCTTTAGCTACAATGTGGCACAAAAATTCAACAAGCTAGAGTTGACATCATTAAAAAAAAGATAATTAAAAAAATAAAAAGGGGAAATTTTTACGTCCATCACTGAAGGAAGAGCACGCAATAGTCAATACCATACCTGATTATGATACATAGTTGCAGATTTAAGAAATTTTCCATAGGCATGAACCGCCTTCTTTGCGTAGGGCCTCAAGGCAACCCTTACTTTACCAAGATGAGGTCTTGTCACAGTGGCAATTTGATCAATATATGGTTTGCTGACCTTCTTAGCTTCCTGCCACCAAATGAAGTTTGATTCAGGATGGAAGTCAACAAAGGGCAAGAAGGATTAGTACAACGAAATTCTTGAGTAGATACCTGAAAGTACGGATCAGCAATTTGTTGTGCTTTTATGACGTGTGGGGTTATTGCATTTTTAGAAGTTTCATAAAGCCAGATTGTTTTTGCACTCATTGATTGCACATGTGGCTCAACCTTTGTCACTATCACCAGCCACTGTTCTTTAATAGCCGGGATCAATTTCTGTGTATTGGCAAATGAAGAACTAAAGATGTAAGAATCCAAGTTAATCAGATTTTCAACAATCAAACATTTTCATTGGTATGGACAACATGTGGGGAGAAAATTATTGTAACAGAGATAATCCTGCATCATCAATTGACTCAAGTTTTAAGTACCTTATAGTCACAAAAACCAAAAAACAAAAACAAAAAAAAAAAAAAAAAACCAAAACAAAACAAAACAAAAGGACAAAAAACAAAAAACAAAAACCGAAACAAAAGGATATGGTGTAGCAACAAGCATAACAGTTACATAATGTAACAATCCAACCTTTTATAATTGCCCATCACAACTGGAAAAAAACAAAGAAATTGTGCGTGCGTGTGTGCGCACATTTTTTTTTTTTGGGAAATGCGGGTGCGTGGACAAGAAATAGTAAACAAGATCAAAGATTATGTGCCTACAAAACTGATGAAACAGCAAAAATATAACCCAAACATTATGAAGCAAAAGATATGGCGAACAAAGCAGAAATGGCATACAGTTTTAAATGTTTCCATATGGGGTTCGGCCCACTTTTCAGCTTGTGCCTTTGTCTCCATGGCCTAGAATGAATTTGAAGCATGAAGAAAGCAGTTAATAAATTATAAAGGAGAAAACAATCATCTTATCCTAGATTCAACTAGAATACAAAAACAGGCTTTCCATGCTCAGGCTTTCCATCTTATCTAAAAGAACTACTACTAAAAGGTAAGGAACACAAAAATTACACCTTCTGGATTGCTTTATCCATAACAGGCTTTCCATGCTCATTCCATTCCGTCACCATGAAGGACTGCAAATTGTAAAATAGTCAAGAGGCATGAAGAGGCCTTTTACAAATTCCATACAATCCACAAATTTACCTGACAATGGAAAAAATGAACTGCAAGCCAAGGTGGAAGCCATGCGCCATGAACCTACTCAGGGATCATAACAGTGTAACTTAGCTTCACAAAAAAGGCTAGTCATTCGCTTTCCCGTACATCATATTCATAAAAATAAAAAAATAAAAAAAGAACAGTAGTGAATGCATAAATAAATGAAGCATTGAAGCACCCCAACAACGACGACCACACACAAACTAAAATAAGTATATAACACATAATTTAAAAAAAAAAACCAAATGCAAACATAGATCCTCACGGTAGCACGCGCTCTCAATTCTAGTGAAGAACTCAATGCTGAATTGAGGCTCAAAAGACCCTTAACCTCAATCCTGATGGGAGATGTAAGCATATGCCAAAAAGACCAAGCTTAGATATTATTGGATTTATCTAGATAATTATGCAATTTCAATTTTCTTCAGGGTCAAGTTAGAGATTTAGGGTTTTGGTATGTTTGCAATTTGAGTTTTTACTTTTTTTTTTCCGTTTTCCATTTTCATGTCTAAGTGCACCAGGGACGGTGCTGCAATCATTGATTTTGAAATTATGAAGCAAATCTAAGCTCTGTAGTCCTGATGTCTCCACCCTGATAACTTTTTTTATATTAAAAAAATGATGAAATTTATAAAAAGAGAGAGAGAAAACAAAACAATTTACAAGAAAAGGAGGGCAGAAAATCCTAATCACCAAAAAAAAAAAAACAAAAACAAGGAAAAATGAAACAACAAAACTTTCCAATCCCACCGAATACCAGCTAAGCAGAGTCATCTAAAAAGTCCCCAAGCAGCAGGAGCCCACAAAAATGCAAATAACTGTTTTATCCTGAAGCAATCTCACAAGCAGCCCTCAAGATCCCTTCATTCCTCCCAAAACACACCAAATAAGAGCAAACACATCATAGCTACACAAAATCTTTGCCTTCTTACCCCATCCAAAACCCCCAAAAGAAGTGAGTACAGAACTATCCAATGAATCTGGACAAGCCCACTGCTCTTCAAACACACCATAAATTCTATTTTACACACTCTAAGAAGTATAGTAATGCAGGAAAGATGAGAATGGGATTCACCAATATTATGGGCACGTCAAATAAATACACAGAGATTCTCATTATCCATCATTAACACCCATCCTTTCAGTCATCTTAAACAGCTGGACCAACCCTACCACCACCATCCAATGTTACTGCACAAACCATTATCTCTATACCCTCTAATTAGACCAACCTTAAACGCCTTACCCTCTAATTAGACCAACCTTAAAAGCCTGCCCCCCCAGTTCCAAGTCCTGCATGCGCCCAATGTTTTTGAATTTGGATCTGGTTCCCTAATTGAGCCTAGCTTGAACCATTTGACGCAACTATGACATAGCATGGCGTAACTTTTTATAAATTTAAGGTTGTTTGAAAGAAAACTTTAGTTTATTCATAGAACATGAAACAAGGTTCAAGATATATATGTTCGTCTCCAGATTTCATTTCTTTGCCAGATCTGACATCTTCTTCAGCCAACAAAGACAGCCTCTTTCTCCCTCTCTCCATGAAACAAGGTTCGAGGAGCGAGCTAGTTATTGTTAATGGTACTAGTCCTAGAAGAGGTAGGTGTTGACATAAAATAACTTGAAATGAGATTGTGAGGAAGGATTTAACAACTCTTAAGTTGAGAAAAATGCCCTTGTCGGTGTGAATTGGCAGAAAATGATTCATATAGCCGACCCACTTAGTGACACTTAAGGTTTCTTCTTGTTGTTGCTGTATATCACTTCATCACCAGATCTGACATCTCCCTTAAGCCAACAAACACAAACACGCGCGCGCACACATTTTTCCCATTCCCCATCATCCAGTCTCTATTTTAAGGTCTCTCTTCAAACACTGTTTCTTAATTCTCCATATTTCAGATCTAATTTCTCCTCCTACGTGACAAGTCCTCTTCCCCATTGATCAAACGTCCAAGCAAGATGTTACACATAAACACAGATGCACCTGAAGCACTTTGAAAAACAAGAATATGGCTACAGCATTGTTTAGAGCATCTGAGCAAGAATATTTAGCTCTCTGCCTCATCGATTGAACATCAAATTTTTTGGTAGAATTTGTGCTTTCAGACGATAATATAGGTGGCATTTTTCAAAACCAGTGATACAAATATGAACACCCATTTCATCCAGTTCTCTCCATGTCATCCAACTCACTAGTTTTTCCCAATTTTGAACAAGTTTTAGACAAGCCAAAATTTGCAGGTAACTGGACCAGCAAAAGGAACAGTACCAGAAATAACGGTTGGACCATCCAGACAATCCTGAAACACTACCTGACTGGACCAGTTCTGACACAGATCTGACGCTACCCACATCTGCCACCAACAGGGACACAAGCAGCTGGCCAACCAAGATCGAGGCTCCTTTTTTCCTGGATTTTCAAATTTAATTCCTATTTTCCTTTTATATCTTTAAATTATTCCATTTTGTGTGTGTGGGAGAGAGAGAGAGAGAGAGAGAGAGAGAGAGAAGGGGGGGGACGGAGGGAGCAAACGCAGAAGCAAATGATTTTGTTAAAGCTTGGTATGCATTATTGGCCCATAACCTTAAAAGCTTAGAAGCATAAGCTTTTGGGGTAAATTGGTAACTAACATGGTATCATAGCTGGTTACCATGAGGTCCTGGGTTCTCGTCTTGTTGCCCAAATTTACCATGTGGTGTCTAAAAATTATTGTATTCCCTGTAATGGGTGTTGTTAATCGTTTATCTCTCCACAAGCTGTCAGGCTGCGCATGCGGGGGAGTGTTAAAGCTTGATATTCATTGTTGACCCACAACCTAATACCTAAGCTTTTAGGTAAATTCATAATCTAACAGATTTTTTGTCATGGTCTCTTTTTTTATGGGAAGAGAAAATCAGAGAGAGAGAGAGAGAGAGAGAAGAAGCTAAAGCAGGACACATTAACCCAATTCATAACCTCCTGAATATCCACCCTAACAACCTATTATTCCACGACCACACTCTAGATCAGTCTGACTCTCCACAAATGTATAACTCCCAAAATGTTTCTCAACCTTCTCTTACTTTTTCATGCACAACTCTGGATGACGAGTGTAAAGTCATCACTTCATGTAAAAGCTTAGGCTGTTAAGTTGTGGACCAACAATGTACATCAAACCAGAACACTTCTCTGCACATGCAGCCTGATTGCACGTGCTGGCACTGCACATGGAGATAAACAAACAAATAACACCCATTGTGCTTTTCAATAAACAAACAACAAACAAGGGCAAAAGAATTGAAAACCCATAAACCATGGCTCTAATACCATGTTAAATCAACAAATTACTTAAATACTTAAGTTATTAGGTTGTCAGCCAACAACGTAGATCAAACCTTAACAAAGGCTTAGCTCTCCAAAATTCTTTAGCACTTTGAGCAGCGACCTTTTCAAAACCAGCTGAGAGAGCCTGCCTATTAGCATCTATTCAAGCAGCAGCCTTTCAATATGACCTCCTGAACCTTCATGCTAATCCCAAGATCTGATAGCATTGGCATAGCACAGTAGCAGCCTCATTGACCGCTTTCAAAATTGTGGAGAAGAAGCCTCAAATAAGGTGAAGACGCTGCCAATTAGTAACCCGGTCAACATGAAAAAGGTCATTCACTGACATGACCTGATCTCTGCCCCTTATCATCACAATGCTTATTATCTTTGTATTGATGTGCCACCATACCTTCATTCTGAATAGGCTTGGCTACCCACTTCAATGGACTTTGGTTCTGGCCCAATTTTATAAGCTGATCTTGTGCCAGCCACGCTTACTGTCCTACTCCTACCATCATATGTTTATAATCCATTAATTCACTACTAAGTCCAACTGGTTCTCACTTCTCAGCCTAAGGTGATACACTGACTTTCTCATTGTATTGATCAAGTTACACCGTCTTATAATTACATTGCTCAGGGCCCAAAATACCCAAATTTTCCATAATATTAAATGACCCCAAGCCACTTCAACACAATCAATTAGTCAAACCCCTGCAACTGGCCTCAAGCAGCATTCCTCCACTCCCTCCCCCCTCCTCTCCTCCTACTGCTTCAGAATCTCACTCCGATGAACCACTAATCCTGCCACCTCTGGTGATCCCAATAACCTTTCCCCTTTTCACAACCACGTTTCAACTTCGAACAATGATTTATCTGATTAAATTCAGAATGTCTGCCATTCTTGTCCTCGGGAGAGAATGAAATATTCATACCCATGAGGGGCCATAAACCTTCCTCAAATCCTCACGATCTATGCCTGTTTGATCCCTCAAAATCAACCCACTTTAAGAAATTTTCCCCTTCCATGCAGATTTGATCACCATCCAGCAATCAAATCTCCCAAATTTTCAACAAGCTGAATCCAAACTGAAGACACCTTTTTTTGTGCCTATCAAAATGCTTTATGCCAGTCGTTTCAAGGAGTGTCAAGAAGGAAAGGAAAAACAAGAGAAAAATACTCAATGAGGGAGGAGGATGGTCAGATCAAGAACAGAACTGCAACAGAAAAGTGGTAAATAAACCAGATTGCCAGATAAGAGTAAAAACTTAACATTGTGATGGCTAATAGATTATATAAAGAAATCTATGTAGAGGGTGTGCAACAGAGAGGAGAACATTAATGTTCTATGTGATGGTTCTTGTTGATTAGTAGTAATAAAAAATTGATTTCATGGAATGTGAGGTGTGTATCCATGACAGCAGGAAAAAAAGTTCTGAAGGCTTTGTTGAAAAATTGAGACCCAGCCAGGACTGTTTGCAACAAATAAAGCTGGGTTCATGAGAGAGGAGGCAAAAGCTCCTTGAGGCATTAAGCAGCTGGATAGAGTTGGACTTGATTTTTTTTTCAGGAGCTGCAAGGGGTATTCAGAAATGTGGTATAAGATGCAATTAGCATGAAAGAAGAGTTTCAAGTTCTTGAACACCTGATGTTTACAACCTCCTGCACATTCCACCAACATTTTCACTTCCAAAGAAGCAAATGTTTCACTTACCAAACAAGGAATTTTCAAAACTGGAACTTTTGAGATATTTAAATTAGGGGAAAAAAATGCTCCAACTGGAACAGGCATAAATATTTAGACCACAGAGTGCAAGCTAACTGTGCAAAGTACACACAAACAGAGCAAAGGCTACAAATTTGTAAGTTCTGCATCCAATATAATCACCAAAAGCAATGAAAAGCTACAGAACAATAGGATCACCAAAGCAATTCCAGCCTAGATGAGCAGAGAAGATAGGTATACTTGAACTTTGTCATAAATGACAAGTTACAAATTAAGAATAAAGGTTCATAAGTGATGTAGGACATTAACGAGATTAATTCCACAGTAAACCAACTAATTCTGCTTCTAACTTCTAACCTCCATTAGGTCTCTAGTTTTTGAAGTAGCTTCAAATTTTGCCTTCATCATTTCTTCCTGGAAAATATCAAAGGAAAGACACAGCACATAAACACCAATGAACTTGCATATAGCATTAGATATAGTATTGCACAGACACTGTGACAGACCTCAGCTATTTGAAGAGCACGTTCTGTTTTACGAATTATGATCTTTTGTTCATCATTAATTGTCTGGAGCTGCGAAACAAAATATGAAACAACAAATGAATTACATTGTCTAAGATCATTTTTCCATACAGTATTTAGAAAGCAAAAATCCAGAAATGCCATGAAAAAATATGAAAGAAACATAGAATTGTCACAAAATGAGAAAATAACTTGCACAAGCAGCACAACCCGCATAATCCAACTCATTTAAGACAACTGCATGGAATTAGTCCACACAAATTTAAACAAAAAAAATTTCAAATTGAGAGAATTCTGATTTCTTCTCTTTCCCTCCACCATTAAGACAAAAGGAACCTTCTTTCCTCTCTCATTGGCTACAATTTCCATGGCACCATTCTATTTGAGAAGGACAATAACAAATCCTCCCACAGAGAACACCAATCAAATTTCCCATCTAGGATCTTGGGCTTATTTTTCAACTCTCTTTCTGACTCAAAAAATGGTCATTTATCTCCCTGAAGAATCTTACCCCACTTCCCTCATGCTCATTCCCTCTCACCTGCCACAACCATTGAACTGCCTGTTCAACCCTAACTTAGGCCCCTTCATTACTTTGATATAAATCACTTACTCCAAAGGCTTACAAAGGGATACATTTTGATCCACCTGGGACTAAGAATTCCACCAAGATCATAGAAACCCACCGAAGTTTCACACACAAAGGTCCCAACCCAAGACTTGGAGGAAAATAAGGAAGGTTCAAGCATATTTTAAACTGAGAAGTTGAGCCATATGAACCAAAAAACATAATTTTGTAAAGATATATATCAAAGACTCAGTTTTGAGATATTGTTAGAAGGTTGGAAGAGTAGAAAGGAGCTTTTTTCACTCTTGGGGTTCATATCACTCTTATCCATGTCCGTCTTTCTTCTATACCTTGCATTACTTGTCCCTCTATAAAATTCCTACGAGTGGCTCAGAGATGAGGGATTTCTTGTGACTGGGAGTAGGTGAGTGGGAGAGAGACCATCTTTGTAGAAAAATAAGGAAGGTTCAAGCATATTTTTAAGTGAGAAGTTGAGCCATATTTTTAACCAAAAAACATAATTTTATAAAAAAATATAACAAAAACAATCCCATAATTCAATAAGGGGCTTTTCTGAGACTCAGTTTTTGAGAGAATTGTTAGAAGGTTGGATGAGTAGAAAGGAGCTTTTTTCACTCTTGGGGTTCATATCACTCTTATCCATGTCCGTCTTTCTTCTATTCCTTGCATTACTTGTCCCTTTATAAAATTCCTAAGAGTGGCTCAGAGATGAGGGATTTCTTGTGGCTGGGAGTAGGTGAGTGGGAGAGAGACAATCTTGTAGGTTGGACAATTGTGAATAGACCCAAAAGGGAGGGTGGCTTGGTCCAGGTAATTTGGTGTCCAGAAACATTTCCTTGGTGGGAAGTGGTTATGGCACTTTACTTAAGAACCAAATTCTCTTTGGCGCAAAGTAATCTGCAGTAAATTTGATCTCTCACAGAATACAAGGGAATTTTTTTCCCCTATTGTCCTTTGGGAAGAACATTGGATTGGGGACGGTCCTTCAACTCTTACATGTCCTCATCTCTTTTGCTTTTCTTTCCATGATAACCCTATCCCTGCCTTCCTCCTCTCACAAGAAAGGGAGTATCCTTGGGATTTTCATTTTGTTAGGAACCTTGAACTTGCCCTTCAATTACAATGCTTTAAACTCTACGACTTCAGTTGGGGAGTGACAAAAGAGCTTGGCTTTATACTCTTCCAGGAAATATTCCAGCAAATCCTACTTCTTCCATTTGATATATGATCCCAATGCTTCTCCTTCCCCCTTCACTCTGTCATTTGGAAAGCTAAAGTTCCTTTAAAAATTAAGGCCTTTATGTGGAAAGCAGTCCTGGGAAAAAATTAAAACTAATGACGTGCTTCAGAACAAAGACCTAGAGACCCTTTATCATCTGATGTGTGTCCTTTGTTCTAAGACTGGAGAGAACTGTTCACGCTTGTTCGTATTTGTTTTATCTATTTGTATTTTTGTTTTATTTGTTTTGTTCTTCTCTTGAGATTCCAGGTGGTGGTCTTTACCAACCTTTTTTCTTCTTCTTTTTGTATTATTCTTCACCTTTGCTAATAAATGCCTTTGTTTATTAAAAATAAAATAGAAACTAAATCCATTTTCTGAAATAAAATACAGAATTACAGATATCTCTCAAAACAAAAATGCGGTTGACAAATTTCAAAAAGCAATTTTCAAATTTTCATAAAATTGAATATTAAACTAGAACATAAATGCTCCGACCAACATTAGAGTAAAATAACCATACCTATGTTGGAAATGAAACTCAATTTCAGAACTACCATCTAAATTTTAGGGCATTTTGGTTATTGGAAAATTTCTAAAAACAGGATTTTTTTTTTTTTTATATCATGGAAAAAATACAAAGATTGGAAGTCGTATAGAATTTAAACCCTTAAACATGCGACTAAAGTTTGTGCAATTTAAATACAATGTTAGTAAAGGTAGAAAATAATGAAGTGCGTACAACTCAAAAAAAAAATCACAAATAGTGTAGTCTATAAAACTCAAAAAATTAAAAAATAACAAGCACAGAACTTCAAAATTTTCCAACCTAGGAAGATAGTGTGCATTTGGGAACATGTTTGTTCGTGTTCCATTTATGCTTGACCATATGAAGCATGTTTGGAAACAAAATTTTCAGTTTCCAAATCATGCTTTGGAGAGACCACACTCCATTTTTTAGGAGATAAAAAACAAATTCATTTTCTTAGGAAACAAAAAATAATAATATAATGCAAATTAAAGCATAGAAATGGAAACAACACAAACCGAAATGTACCAAATGGCAAAACTTTTGGCAAGTGAGGGAGCAAAGGATATTGGACAATAATCTCAGCACAACAAACAAATTACAGTCATCTAATTGTCCATAAGACTTCACATGGCTACGCAAATCCTTTTTCACCATCCAACACAACTGAAGGCCATATCCACAATTAGATGATGAGTAATAATAACTTCTTTCACCACCCTTGCCAACATCCACTAAGCCATCCTTTTGTCCTAGTGGCACACTGGCACCTTCAACCTCAACCAAGTTACTCATCACTACTATAATCATCTAGTTATGTTACAAATGATAACCCCAACCTACAAGCAAGAAGAAAGCTAAGGAAGTTTGTAGGCCAACCTATTCAATTATCAAATTCATTGATTTGCATATTAACACAACAATGACAAAAAGACAGGAAAATTTTATCACCATATAGTCTAAAGTTGAAAGCTTAAAAAAACGATGATAGATGGCATATACAAATTAACAGTGGATGCGTCTTTCAAAGTATGATCAGTTTACAATTGCAACTTCAGGAGGGAGAAGACAGAAATTTTAGGCATTATAAATATAAACATTTATTACTGTGATAAAACTAAATAATCTCATCACATACACTGACATAATTCAACTACTATTTAGCAAATATGTGGGAAAAAATAGCTTATCATTAATTCTTCAACATAACAAAGAAGAATTTATAATGTATTTTGCATATACAAATTTTTAAAAGTGATATTAGAAGAATAATTAATATGCACTTTTTAGTGTGCTCATGATTTTAAGTCCAATTTTAGAAGCCTTTGAAGGATGGCAAAGCAGTAAAGCTTAGAGCTCGTCAGTGTTCACTAAATAGCTTTTAGACCATAGTACTAGCAAAATAATAATAGCAATAACTCCATGAATAAAAACGTGCATAATAATAATTGCATTAATTCATGAATAAATCAGAATGCTTATGTTATAATCAGATTACAATCTTTCGCCATGAACAAATCCATGTTGAATAACCAACCGCAAGGTAAAAATTCATCATCAGGCTATAACATTATACACCAAATACAAACACATCATAATTACATGGCAAACATATATTGGCCCCCTTTAACTTTAAGCACATATATTATGACATGCGTTAGTCTCCTTGCCCTTCAGAAGGATTGCTCTAACTGACAGAGCTGGCAATGAGGTGAAAATTCCAATTTACCATACATTTCAATTCTATCATAGGAGTTTATTGCTGTTTAAAACGGAAAAGCCAAATTGCTAAAAAGATGGCCAATACAGTTCATTATATTTGAAATATAATAAGCAAATCAAATGGTTAAAAATAACCAAATCATGCTAATTTCCCAGACTTAGTTGACGAGTTTTAGTCCTGATCTTTGACTAGTTTTAGTCTAGATCTTACTTTGGAGGTTTTTGATCATATGCTACACACACACACACACAAAGAATGTTTCAACTAACAATACCACAACAACAACAACAATAATAAGTCACTCCAGCAGTTAAAGATAATAGATGAAAATGATGAGCCCTACTGTTTCATTTGATGAATGCAATAAAATTTAAAAAATAAGAAACAACAAGATCACACCACCTGAACTCAGAAGGAGGGAAAAAAGGGTATTGACTCCATTTACTATGTCATGCTTCCTATTTTCTAGATCGCGTGATCTAAAAAGTACCTTTAATTCAGAAATTTTAATTATTTGACTTGATCAAGTTTCAGAGACATGAAGAATATTTAAAATGAAGTGCAGTTAAACTGTTAAATCAATATCCCCAAAAAAAATATATATATACTTAAAGAACATTAAAAAAATGAACACTGCAATCTGTTGGTTATAAATGATATTTTATGGTCAAATACTGCAAAGAACATTACAGAGGAAGGTTATGCAGTCTGATTGTTAAAATTATATGGTGAAACTATTTCTTCAGCAATTTCTTTAGTCGATTCACTAGAACTGGCATTCTCTATTTGTTCTATAAATTCTTTGAAGTTGTTTTCTGGCTGAAAACTGTATAAACAGCTAGGAACTTTTAGGGTTTTGACCTGTAATTCCTGTTCTCCATACTAACTCGCTACAAATTCACCAGACTGAATGGCTGGTCTTGGTCATTCATAGGAAATGTAGTGATTCCAATGAAAAGTTAAAAGATAAACAGCTTGAAATTAAAAATCTTAAGAAGGATGACAAATTGGACAATTTAACAGGCTAAAAAATCAAGTGTCATCTGCGTTTTTCCAGTATTTTAAGTGTGTCATGTGCATTTTTCCAGCATTTTCTTGACAGCACCATCAGCAAAGGAGGGTAGAAGCGTGTGCTTTGTGTGTGTGTGTGTGCGCGCGTGTGCGTGCACACTAAGAAACTGTCATTCATTAGCTTTAGTGAAGGTACTGTTAGAAAACTACTTTATCTAAATGCTTAAGTTGTTAGGTTGTGGGACAACAATGTATATCAAGCTTTAATACTCCCCCGCACGTGGAGAGATAAACACACACAATAGATAACACCCATTACAAGGAATACAATAATTTTTTAAATGTCACATAATAAATGCAGGCAACGAGACTAGAACCCAGGACCTCCAAGTAACCAGCTCTGATACCATATTAGAATACCACTTTACCTAAGAGCTTAAGCTACTAGGTTGTGGGCCAACATTGTATATCAAGCTTTAACAAGTACAAATTATCAAAAAACAAAAAACAAAAAAAAAAAAAAAAAAACAAAGGATGTCAATGCACATTTCCCCCATATTAAATTCCATCCGAACCTAGATGTAGCAAAGTTTTGAAGATGGTAAAATGAGATGAATCCACAGGATAGCAATGAAAGAGAAAACTTATATAATGCAAAGCATTAAAACCTAAGAAAAGAAAAAAATACTGCAACATAATATGCCTTAACCTAGAACTCCCATCCTCTTAAGAGGAAAAGTAATGGAAAAGAAGGCGTGCAACTAAAACAAAGAACATACATTCTGGAGTTTCAAATTCAATCCACGCATGTTGTCTTCAGCTTCAGTCAATCGGGCTTGCAAGGCCACTTTCTCCTGATTCTGCATTTCTAATTCCTTTTTAAGCTCGTCAACCTATAACAACATAAAAGCTACAAGTTACACCATGATTCCCTTGTAAAGAGGAAATGAGCCTATATATATTTATAAATTTACAATTTTCCATTCTAATTAGCAATACATCATTATTTGGTTCACCCTTCAAAGCAGTTCGTTTTCCCAAGACTAACCTGATTCTCTAGTTCACCAGCCCGCGCATGAGCCTTTCCAACCTGCTCCTGAGCATCTATTGTCCTTTTTTTCTAATACAACGGTATGAGAAAAACTTATCAAAAAGTTGGAGCCTGATTTTAACAATTAGTGAAAAAAAGCATATGATGGAAAATATACATCAGACAATAAACAAGCACAACCAATCCAGCCTCCTTATATGACACAATAAAACTTTTTTCTTTACCTGGAGAGATGCTATCTCAGTCTGCAATGAATCAAGGCTATTAGAGTTCTCTCGAATAACTCTCTCTTTTTGTGCTATGATATCATCCTTGCTTTTCAGTTCCTGTGTTCTCTCATCCACAAGGGATTCTTTATCCAATGAATATTGAGAAAAGGTCGTGCCCAATATATGCAATGATGCACGCAAACCAAAAAGTTAGAGGCTCTGCTCCTAATAAAAGTTTAAATGCCTTAAATCTTTACAAAATAGAAAGCAAACAAGCTGCAGAAGAAAGGAATGAGTATATGCCAAAAGGTCACAAGCTATGCTCATAAAAAAAGTCAAAGAATGCCTGAAAGCTTTACAAAACAAAAAGAGCACACACTGCAGAAGCAAGGAATGAATATTATACACATAACAAACATATACCCTTCAGTACAAATGAAAATGCAAAAACTAGACTTCTAAAAAATAGGCATGAGAAAGACCAGAAAATTCAGAACCTACTCCAAATAGTTTACCTCCCTACTAATCACAATAAGAAATTCATAAACAGGCTAGTTGGTTCAAAGTTTTAAAATAATTTTTTTCCCAAAAAAAAATCATAATAATAATGAATAATATACATTTTACCTTGGAGCAAAATAAAGAGCCAGTCGGAATTTTTTTTATAAGAAAAAAAAGGATTTATTTAAGGAATGCAGAGGGGCAGTAGCCCAAGTACAAGAGCAACGAACACCAGAATATCTGCAGCCACAAAAAAAAGCTCTATACAAAATCTAACAAAGAGCCAACAATGGTAGAGACCTCTCCGTGAAAGAGCCACTTTCTTTTCACTTCTTTCAATGGTCTTTCAACTCCTTCAAAAAGCCCTGCTGTTCCTTCCTCTCCAGATAATCCAGAATGCTGCCCAGAGGGTAGCATCCACACAAGTCTTTCCCACCTTTCCTGCAGCCAGAACACATTCGCACATACTCTGATCCTACATATTTCACAACCACCCATTTACTCTAAAGGGAATCATAAACCAGCTTCGACAAAGGTCTAGTCCAGTTGCAATGCAGGAGAGTGGCACTGACTGCTTCACCTTGATCCTAACACAAGAAACAACCATTAGCAGTACACATTTCCTTCACATCAAATTGCCAATAGTCAGAATTCTTTTCCAAGCACCCTCCACAGTAACAAATGTTCCTTCAGAAGGAAATTTTGGTCTTTCCACAGCTCTCCAAGTGAAATTGGGATCTGGGATCCCCTTGCCTCTCCCCTCTCTTCTCAAGCATTCCTCCATCTCTGCTTCTCCAAAATTTCTTTTTAATCTTCAATAGACGTCACTATCATTGAGATCACATAGTAGTCACAAACCAACTTTTCATTGGAAGCTAGCCCAAATTGGAAATTGGCTTCCAGTGGAAAAGTTCTACATCACACGCCATCCCCCAAAGCCCTCCCCACCCCAACAAAAAAAAAAAAAAAAACAGGAATCTTTGGCAACAACAAATCCAGCAGCAGAGAGAAACTCTCCTTAACTATTTCGATGAGCAAACCCCATGAGTTATGCTGCTCACCTCCACTGTCCAGCTATTATGACATTCCCCATATTTAGGCCCTACCATTTTCCTCCAAAAAAATTTCATTTTTCTTGCACAAACATTCAAATCGTTTTATTTCAAACATTTCCTTTTGCTAACATGAGCAATTATTCTCAGGGCACAGCTACAATCAGTTCTGTAAAGTGATCTAGAAAGTCAGAATCATCATTTTTTTTTTTCACACCAATCAGCACAGCAAGGCAGATTTTATCATCCTAAACCTATTGATAAATGAACATGCATGTGAAATTTATTGGTCTTCCTTTTACCATAATGCTCTCGTTTGATTGCTTGGAATCCAGAAACAAAAAAAGTACACCAAATCTCACAAGGAACAACTGTAACTCCAACTATAGCAATTCTTAGATTCCAATCTTAATATCCTCTTCTTTTTGCGCAAGTATAACTCCATCCAATTACTCTTAGCTGCCTATAAATTTGACTCGGTTATACCAGACATGCCATGTACATTCTAAACAAGTAAACATATGGGGAAGCCCCCAGGGCGTAGCTCAGGTGGTCGAGCGAATAACCGGGTGTGCCTCTCACGAGATCAGCCTTTGCGCCACCCAGGTTCGATTCCTCCCTGGGCTCCTGGTTTACCTTCCTCGTGGTGATGTGGGGCCGGATCCATGGGGCGTGGGATTAGTCACTGGCCAGTGCGATGGACCGTAAAACGGACTTCGTTGACGGTAGGTGGATACCCGGACGTACCCAAAAAAAGTAAACATATGGGGAAAAAAAACTACTGAATGATTGTGGATGTAGATGAAATTTCAGAAAAACAAACAATTATAATATGCTAAACCTGCATTTGGTAGCAAAGATAGACATCTCAAATCAAATTTTATTACAGGAATTGAATTATCCATATAAAAAATAGAAAACTAATTAAATAAATGAAGTCATTTAACGCTGGGAGTAGTTTTAGGCTCAAATGATCGGAAAACAATTTACTCAGCTTAACTCCGAATCAAAGGAAACTTATTTTTCTTTCACTTCCGTCACTTCCTTGGAAACCAAAAGGAGCATAATTAAATGCCAAAAAATCCACAAAATAAACGAATCATTGACACAAATCAAACGGAATATCTACAGAGGACTAACCGAGACCAGCGATCTTCGCCCTGAGCTGCTCCAGTTCAATCTTCAGAGACGACGATGAATCCGAAGCTTCCGATCTGACGACTTCAAATTCTTCCGCTTCTTCGCCGGACGCATCCGCCCGAATCCGAGCGAAAACTAGGGCAAGGAAGATCGAGAACAGCAGGAGCTTGGAGGCCGCCATGGAAGACCCAGCGGAAGCAAAGAATCAAATGGAAAAGAGAGAAGGATACGTGTGCGGGAGCGGGTCCAGTCGCTTAACTGACTATCACCTACACACCACCACAATATATGACGACTCAACAGGCAGGCCTTCTCGCTTCTCTCAACAACACCGAAAAAAATAATAATAACAATAATATAAAATAACAATTAAACAATAATAAATAAAGAAGAAGCTTTGTCGGGGGAGCTATGGATGACCGGCACGTGGCAGAAGGAAAGGGCAGAAAAATGGCAAAGTGAGGACACGTGTCGGTTGATGGGTAGGTGGGTCAATTAAGGAGGAGTAATCATTATGGGCACAAAAGTGGGTGATGGGTAGATACGGTCGAGCAAGTATCAAAATGTGGGATGCGGGAAGATGGGGCCACTCGATACGGTTCCTCACACATTATTTTATCATTATAATAATAATAATAGAATAATAATAATGTGTGAGAAACGAGTTTCCTTTCATTAAATCTAGAAAGAAATTTTTGATATTTTTGAAATCATATGAGATGTTCTTGTTTTTTTCTCTTTTTTTTTTTTTGATAACATAGAAATTCTAGCCACCAACGAGCCCTTTGGACACCTTGGTGCGGCACTAAACTTATTGATCAGCGTCCTACACCCTCAAGTCTCGCTGATCATGGTAAAGTCCAGATGCGGATACGACTTTCGTGCATCAATTAGACGTTCGGCCAACTCGACTCTCATGACACATCTCCGTTACTATCCTCAGTCTCTACTAGCTCATAAAGCGAACTCTCACCATCCACAGGTACCGCTGGTTCCGTGAGTGTATCTACTTGAAATTGAACCTTCGATACTCCTTCTTACGTGCTGATGTCTTTCCACTGCGTCATGTCCGTGGGGGCTTGTTCATCTCTTTTTGCCAAACCTTAGGGAGGTGAGTGTCGAAGGTGAATGCATTTTACTCCAAATTATATTTGTTAGAATTGGTGCATTCCCAAGAGAGGGGATGAATTGAAATTTTAAAACTTTTTTACCTAGGTTGATCTTTGCAACAACAGTATGTACACAACCTAAAATCAGTCTATACAATTTTCAAATGCGTAGATAAATATACTGTGGGAATTAAGTCATACGCATCATTCACCCATAACATACACGTGCAGTAAATATAAAATGCAGAAATATAAGCAAACACACGATATGTTATCGGGGTTCGGCCAACTGTGCCTACGTCCCCGCCTCTAGCTCGCAAGCAGGAAGATTCCACTAATAGCTCACTTAAGGGTAGAGCAGCACCGTTTACAACCAGGTCAAATTATCACAAGGCTGACCTCAACCTTAACCAGGTCAATTAGCGAGGCTGACGACGCACCTAACTTTCCTAACCGGGTCTAAGCCAATCCGAGACTATTCCAGGGCTAGTCTCCCTCTTCAGGCCTGTGCCTGGAAATACGACAGCAGTGAATTACAACCAAATGGTACGGTGATTGTGCTTTCAAGTAAAGCAGATATGTACCCAAATGCGCAATATTACACACACCACTGATGATTTAATAATGTAAGCTCAATGTGGTCTAGATGGTTCAACTCTCATCTATGTTCTATCAGCGTAATGCGTTCGTGAGAGTGTCAAACAAACGATCTTTGTATCATAATATGTGTTCAATAAACAAGCTTACACAAAGATGTCTAGTCTCAAGTATTTCAATCAGCAGGATATTTCAAGCATGTGAATATTAAAATGAAGTATATGCTCGGTTTGCATAAGATGCGTAATCTTTGTATTCAGCAAATAATATATGAGTGAGTGAATATTGCAACAAAGGTCACAATCAAAAACACAAATATCTTTTCACAAATATATCAATGTAAATCACACAAGATATTTAAGTATGTTTTGAAAATGATTTTGCAACCCAAAGACAAATATAAGCTTCCTAAGAAATTGCAACACAAGTGCAATACTCAGGAGCTTTACCAAGTCTTCTTAGGATAGGCTTATTAGAAAAAGCCCCCTAAGAACACTTAGATTTAGCTCTCGTAAAAATTGAATCAATCAATCAAGAGTGGTAGAGCAAACCTATTTAGACTAGCACTCAATCAACTTATAAAGGATGTAGGCAATGATAGAAGGCAAGCTTGAGTGAATAAGGCCCAAAAATGAGTAGAATAGGGTTTTTATTTTTCAGAGAATTCTTCCATAATCAAAGTGGCTAATATGTCTTAATCTTTGCAAATGATCACCTATATATAGCCATGGAAGGAAATATGACCGTTGGGGACCTATTGGGTATTATTAGAAAAGTTTAATGACGTTTAAGGCATTTTAACCCTGTTTAAAAAATATTAACTACGGTAAAAAATCAGGGCAACCCGAGAGGTCCGGTCGACCAAAAATGGTTCGGTCGACCAGGACTCAAGTGGTACGGTCGACCAGGGGACTTTTGAACCAAATGGTCAGTCGACCGGGGCAAGGCGATTTTCCAAATTTCCAAGGTTCGGTTGACCGGGCCTTTTTGAACTGCATGGTTCGGTCGACCAGACCACTAGAATGCTCCCGAGGACCCTCCGGTCGACCAGGTAGTTGGAGTAAAAAGTTGGTCGGTCGACCGAGAGGTCAAAATGTTGACTCCCAGGTGGTTCGGTCGACCGGGGTCAAATGAACTGTAAGGGCTCAGTCACTGGGCCTTGGTCAAACTGTTGACCCAGGGCCGATTCGGTCGACCAGGCCAAAGTGAACTACTTTGGCCGGTCGACTGAAAGTGCACCAAGTGTGCATTTCAGTCTCGTATTGATACAATAAAGCCCTATGTAAGTGCCTACCACATATATGTGAAAATGTGAGTGTCCTAGAGGCATTTGGGGTCCAATTTTGAAGACACCGAAAAAGTCCGGTGTCAAGGTCGACCGAAGGTGCACCCTAAGGTCTTTCTATGGTCCTTTCTCATTCATGATTTGGTTTGAGCTTACGCAGTAGATCATACATGTGATGTGTGTGTGAGCTTATTACAAACCAAATACCTACTTACTATTACAAACCAATATAAATATACTACATTATGAAATAAAACTTTGGTCTTCGGGCTTTTCTTAACTTTGTGCACATCTTTATTTTAACACCTTTAGTTCCTGCACAAAACCTCAAACACTCATTAGATACAATGAGTATTTGTCATAATCAAAATCGGGCGTGAGCAATAAGGTCAACAATATTTTATTTATAATTGGGTGTGTAGATTTAAATATTATGAACTTGAGTTTTGTGAAGTTGGATAAATTTAATACAATTTTATATTATAATTTATTTACATTTATATTAGCTCAACTCGACTATTTAAATTAATGTTTCCAAACATAAGATGACATCAGTCTAAATTTACACAAACTCAAGTTTAATGTTTTAAACTCACTTTCTCAATCGCAACCTAATTTCATGTTTGACAACTTATGTAAAGCGTGGTACTATAGATTTCAAACCTTAATTTAGATTTATGTAGATTTGGATAAAACTCAATATAATTTTGTATTAAATTTTATTTTAAACTCACATAAATCCAAATTCAAGATCTCTTCCAAATACAGGGTTAGAATTCTAACTTTAAATTTATATTTATATAAATTTAAATAATAATATAAAATAAGATTATATTGAGTTGCCTTAAATTTAGATTTATGTAAATTTGACTAATAACATAAAATAAAATTATATTGACTTTTGTTCAAACATATACAAATCTATATTTAAAACTTGAAATATATTCTTCTAACACAACTTTTTTTCACAGTTAAGAGTTTGGAATCTTTGCAGAAAAGATAATATAAAATTATATTAATTTTTTTCAAACTATTAGAGAAATTTATACTTTCCATCTTAGACAAATTTATGCTTTCCATTTTTTTCAATTATCTCATGTATATATATACCCTTGTAATCCTTATAATATGAGATTATCAATAAAGAAAATTATATTTCTCCAAATTTTAACATGGTATCAGAGCATAGTTCAAAACCTAATTTTCTTCCTTTTCCCTAACCTTCATTGCAGCCACCGCCCACCGTTTCTGAACGCACGCTCGGCCTCCCGCTCGGCCTTTCTCTGGCGTAGCTCAGTTCATCCTCTCCGACGTTAGTCGTCTTCGGCTATCCCGTTTCCGGCATCAATAGCGTTCATCTTCTCTAGCATGTCTTTAGTGATCGTCCGACTATCTCTCAGTTTATCTCGCAGCTCTCAGATTTCTCTCTCTTTATCTCAGTCGTCTCCGACACGTCTCAGATTTGCTAACACACAGTTCGCTCAACATTCAGTCTTTGTTCCCAAGAATCTCGGCATTCAGTCTTCGTTCTCGGCGTTCTCTCAGACCACCGCCATCAACATCCCTCTCTACTTGTGTTCGAGCAGCTCTCTCGCTCAGTTCGGCGTTCTCTCAGTTCTCCGGTTTCTCTGGTCCTCTCATTTTTATTTATTTTTTGGTCGTCTTGCAATCCCAGCCATCTAGATCTTCTCTGTTCTGACGTCTTCTACAACATTTTCGATTCATGTCTCAGTCCTCCAACAGTTTCTCAGGAGGGGGCGAGTAGCAGTCTTCTTCGGCCATATCTTTAAGTCTCAATCACCAACGCTCGTTGTATTTCTCCGACGTGTGCTCGGCGCTCTCTCAGTTTCTCAGTGGTCATCATCTTCCGTCGTCGGCGAAAGCAACAGTAGCGGCAGTACTCTCGTTTCTCTTAGTTCTCTCATCGTCTTCGGTGCTCACGTGTTTTCAACAGCAGTCCTCTTCACCGGCACTCATCATTGCTCACTCTATCTCTCTGGACTTTGACTTTCTCTCATCTTTTAGTTACAAGTTCTTCCAGCGAGATTATTAAATCGAAGGTTTATTTTTTGGTCGTTGCAGAGATCGGCTTTAACCCGATTTGGCAGTTTTATTTATCTGAACTATCTAACGTTATGGAAGCATCTGGTTCTTCAATGGCTACAAATATTGTCACGGGTTCTTCAACCTCTTATGAGATTGCTATCTCTGGTCTCACCAGCGAATAATACCGTCAACTCTTGGATCTTTTATCGCCCTTGAACATCAACTCTGCCAATTTTGTTAGTAACTTTGCCTCTTTTCACTCTACTTCTTTTTCTAATACTAAATGGATTGTTGATTCAGGTGCCTCCAATCATATGACTTCCAATTTGTCTTCTCTTGATAATATTAAACTTCTCAACCAGTCATGCCCCATTAAGCTTCCAAATGGTGACATTGTTCCTATAACTCATACCGACGCTATGCGGTTTTCTCCTAATTTCTCTCTTTCTAACACTACTCTTTGGCACCAACGTCTTGGTCACCCTTCTATTTCATGTATTCCGAAAACCTTAAATATTTCTTTTTCTCATTTGCCTTGTTATGTTTGTGCTAGAGCAAAGCACACTCGTTTACCTTTTTCTTTGAACACAAATAAGAACATATTTTGTTTTAATCAGATTTATTATGATATATGGGGTGGTTATTCTACAGCTTCACTTTCTGGTGCACATTATTTTTTAACAACCGTGGATGATCACTCGCGCGTTACATAGGTCTATCTTATGCGCATGAAATCTGATACTTTCACTTGCCTTCAGAATTTTTGTGCCATGATTAAAAATCAGTTCAGTTGCATTGTTAAGCACGTGCGCACTGATAATAGTCGAGAATTTCTATTCACTCCACTTCAAACCTTTTTCCACGGTCAATGCATTTTTTATGAGTGCACGTGTGTGGATACACCTCAACAAAATGGTTCTTGTAATAACTCGGATAATTATTAGAGTTAAATAATAAATAAAAAGAGGAAAAAATAATTTTAAAGGGGGGCGCAGCAGGGCCTCGTCAACGAATGCACAATCTTCTTGGGCTCGTCGACATGTACGCGTGTCTCGTCGACGAGAATTTACTGAGGGGTTGTTTTAGGGCCTGAAACTCATTGACGAGGACTAGGTGCTCATCGACGAACTTTCCTTAAACTCGTTGACGAGGTGACGTGGCTCGTCGACAAGGCCACGTGGCAAAAGGTCTATAAATAGCAGGAAATCGGGATTCAACGAGAGAAAATCATTTTTTCTGATTTCTCTCTCTCTCTCTCTCTCCTGCTCGGTTCCTCTCCCTCCTCTCCACAATTCTTGGCCCATTTCTCCCTGTTTCAATTATCAGAATCCGCCACGTTGATCCTAAGAGATTCTCTACAAGTCTGCTGGAATAGATTGTTGGTTTTGCCAACTTAGGCACCATCCCAAAACTAGGGTAAGTATATTATTTGGGCATTTTCAGTTTTATTAGGCTTATTTGAGCTTAGATTCTGCATAATATGGGAATATACTGGAGTTTTGTGAAATAAATTAGGGTATTATATTTTCAAGATTAGGGTGTTTTTGGGACCCTACAAGCATGGGTTGAGGACCCAGCGAATATTTTTAGGAGCTCGGGTAAATTATAATTCAGAAAAAAAATTTACGTGTATGTAGGTTCAGAGAAATATAGTTGATTTGTTGGAAATATACATATATGTATTATTTCAGAATTTTGGGGATAGTACACCGTGAGCGTAAGAATTAAGTTGGAAGCGAGCCTCCCTACCAGTTAGGTAAGGGAAATATGCTATGCTAGGAAATTTAAAAATATTATCAGTAAAATTATAGTTTTTGTTTATTAAGGTACAAGGTATAAATTATACAACTTTACAGATTTAAGAAGATGAGTTTTATTAATTGTGTGGCCTAAGTAGATATTTGATTAGTACATAATTTATATAGTTTTTCAAAATACCATGATTTACAATACATAGATAGATAGATATTTTACAAATATTATACAGACAGGTATTTTACAGTATTTACAGAATGACATGTTTTCCAAAACCACAAAACTTAAACATTACAAATTATTTAGTCAGATATTACAGATATTAAAGTCTAATATTACAAACATCACAGTTAGATATTACAGATATTACAGTCAGATAATACAGATATTACAGTCAGATATTATAGTTATTTCAGTAAGATATTATAGAATTTTCATATCAGATTATGTATTATGGTTATTTTGGAAACAAGTTGAAAACAGTAGGATATCTATAGAAATAATATATACAGTATCAGACCCTGATGAATCAAGTTATGTTCAGTTAGCAGAGCACGGTGTCGTAGTTAGTATAAATCAGAGTGCAACCACACATCTTAGATAGTGTGTGGATGGTTTCCGTCAACCGTGCCTAGAGTATTTGTAGACTCCCCAAAAGACCGGGTCGAGGTGGCCGGTTTGACGAGGTAGTTACCAGTTCTGAGCCTAGGAGAGGTTGCAGTTTGGCCGGACTGAGGATTGGTAGAGTACAGTTGACTTACCTGGTAGGCCAACCAGGATTAAGTCTTGCCTATGGGCCGCACAACCCTATCATGGGGGGCTAAATCATGAAGTACAATTTTCAGGGTAAAATCTCAGTTATATATATGTATACAGATTTACAGGATTTCAGCGATATAGTATGATACTAGAACTATGAGAGAGTAGAAAACTTAAATATTATAGTTATACTTTAAACTATGATAAATGTGAATTATACCGTATATTGATTTACCAACTTATACAGTTTCAGATATTGTCATTATAGTATTTATGCAACTCAGTCGCCACACACTAGTAATAGCATATTTCTACTTATTGAACGTTGTCTCATCCCAGTGATTTAACATTTTTCAGGTGATCAACCTAGGCAAGCAGAATAGGCTCGCAGATAGATAGATCTTTTGTACTGCCGTGTTATAGGGTAAGTGTATTTAAAGGATTGTATTTTTGAGCAAATGATACTGGGTTGATGTGTAATATGTTTATATGGTTTAGTAACTCTGAATTCTGGTATTGTAAATATAGATGTATGACTTTATGTTTTTCGCCGCATAGGTGTGTCGATTCATGTACAGAGATACCTTAGTGCCCTGTGGGCCCTGAGATGTTATAGAAAGTATTACAGAGGTATCAGAGTAAATTATTTTTTAAATGGAAAAAAAAGTGGTGTAATTTTTTGGTCGTTACAATTTTGTATCAGAGCGACGCTGGAGTACAGCGGAAAACAATACCAGAATATAGGAATAGAGTTTGGAGAAAGATAGAATAGAGTATCAGCGAATTAATGTTGGGGAATTATAATGAGAATTTAGGGTTCTGTTCTGTAGTTTGGAGATAGAGTTTTGGGATGGTTTCTGCTTTTTTCCTGGGGTGACGATTTCAGGAAAATCATAGTAAACTATCGACGATTTCTATTTCCATGTGGTAGAGTTAGACCTTAAATTAGTGATAAGAGGTAAGAGATATTTTAGTTAGTATAGTATTGAAAGGTTCGGATTCTCAGAATAATTTGGTAATATTGTAGGATGGACCCAGGAGGTACTAGCGCTCACGCTAGTAGCTATGACGGAGCAGGGCTTTCTGGTGCAGGAGGCGGGGATTTAGATGCTGTGTTACGTAGTGTGGCTCAGCAAGTCATGGTTGACATTGCCTAGAGCTTCAAGGAGCAGGGAGGTCCATCCACAGCTCAGGGGTGCACGATAAAAAAATTTACGAAGATGAACCCACCAGCATTTTTAAAAGCGGCTGATTCTGCAGTTGTGGAGAATTTGATGCAGAAGATAAAGAACATTTTAACGGTGCTTCACTGCACTGATGAGCAAAGGGTACTCTATGCCGTGTATAAGCTAACAGGGGAGGCCAAGAGATGATGGATGGTTACTAGATTACTAGAGGAGTAGAGATCAATTCTAGTGTAGATGACTTGGGTCCGATTCAGGGACATATTATTTGATAAATACTATCCTGCCTCGGTCAGAGAGGTTAGAGTACAGGAGTTTATGAGTTTTTCCTAGGGATCGATGACAGTCTAGTAGTACGCGGCGAAATTTATCGAGTTGTCCCATTTCAGTTCTTATATTGTTCTAGATGAAGCTAAGAAGGCCAAGATGTTCGAGAGGAATTTAAAGCAGGATATTTATAGATAGGTGGCAGTACTCAAGATACAAGACTTTTCGGAGTTAGTAGATAGGGCCATGTTAGCAGAGGGGAGTGAGTAGGCAGATGTGGGAATAGCGAACCAGAGGAAGAGGCCCACGCCTCCAAGATTTCAGACCGGGCCTAGTCGGGGTCCATGGAGAGGAGGTAGAGCAGGTGAGGATTAGAGACAGACGATAGGACACAGTGGGTATCAGAGTGAACAGACTTATCCCAGCTGCCCTAGGTGTGGTCGAAGGCATTCGGGCGAGTACTAGTTGGGCAAGAATGTTTGTTATCGATATGGGAGACCTAGCCATCTGGCTCGATCATGTCAGGGACCATCGAACTATGCACCAGTTCTAGTCCCTTTTGGGGTGGTTACTAGGCGGCCTGTGGAGGCCAGCAGAGGAACACAACACTGACAAGGGTCTATACATTGACATCGGGAGACACCAAGGCTACTAGGGATGTTGTTACATGTATACTTACTATTTTACCATATAAAGTTGTTGTTTTATTTGTTACAGGTGCCACTCATTCCTTTGTATTTGTCGGGTATGTTAAAGTAATTGGGGTAGAGGCACAGTTATTTGATGTTGAGTTGTCTGTAGTCACATCGACAGGATCTATGGTGAGGTATAAGAAGGTACTTCGGAACTTTCCAGTGAGTATTCAAGAGAAAGCACTATCAGCTGATCTCGTGGTACTAGATATGCAGGGGTTGATGTAATACTGGGTATGGATTAGCTGGCAGCTAATCACACCAACATCGATTGTCATAAAAAAGAAGTGATTTTCAGACCCCCGAGTGAGCGAGAATACAAATTTGTGGGTTCATGTGTGCGTGCCTCGCCATAACTAGTATCAGCTATTGAGGTGAGGAAACTGCTACAGGGTGGTTGTCAGGGGTATATTGCCTACATAAAGGAATTGTCAAAAGAAGAACTAAAACAGGATGATATTTCAATAGTTAGAGATTTTTCAGATGTTTTTCCATAAGAATTGCCTAGCTTACCACCAGATGAATGCACTATTAGTTACCACCTAGGGAAAGCGAATATGGTAGCAGATGCTCTGAGTAGGAAATCAGTGGGACCAACACTGGCAGTTATGGAGGTTCAGCATCCAATCCTAATGGATTGGGAGAGACTTGGTGTAGAGTTGATAGAGAGTAATCCTCGGGCATTTATTGCTGGCCTGATTGTGCAGCCTACACTATATGAAAAGATTAAAGTCGCTCAGAGAGATGACGTAGAATTAGCATAAATAATAGTCTAAATACAGGATGGTCAGGGAGAGGAGTTTAGTATCTCTGATGACGGAGCTCAGAGGTTTATCACTAGATTGTGCGTGTCTGCAGATGGTGATATTAGAAGAACGATTCTAGAGGAGGCTTACAGATCTCTATACAAGGTTCATCTTGGTAGTACTAAAATGTATAGGGATATGTAAGAGTATTTCTGGTGGAGTGGCATGAAGAGGGTGATTGCCTAATTTGTGCAACAGTGCTTGACGTGCTAGCAGGTTAAGGCTGAGCACTAGAGGCCATCATGGCAGTTACAGCCACTTTTCATCTCTGAGTGGAAATGGGACCACATATCCATAGATTTCGTCACTAGGCTACCACCAGCTCCGCATGATAAGAATTCCATCTAGCTAGTTGTTGATTGGTTGACGAAAATAGCTCATTTTCTACCTATTAAAGTTAGCTACTCTATGAACAGATTGGCAGAGATTCACATTCAGGAGATTGTATGACCCTATGGAGTATCGGTGTCTATAATCTCGAACCGTGATCCACGTTTTACATCAAGTTTTTGGAAGAGCTTGCAGGAGGCTTTGGGGTCTTAGTTAGCATTTAGCACCGCTTTTCATCCTCAGACAGATGGTCAAATAGAGAGAACGATTCAGGTACTTAAGGATATGCTCTGAGCGTGTTTATTGGATTTTGGGGGTAGCTAGACCCAATATTTACCGCTAGTTGAATTTGCCTACAATAACAGCTATCATAGCAACATCGACATGACACCTTACGAGGCGCTTTATGGCAGGAGGTGTCATTATTCTTTATACTGGGATGAGCTAGGTAAGAGGTGAGTTTTGGGGCCAGAAATAGTGCAGCATGCATACAATAAAGTTTGACTTATTCAAGATAGAATCAGTGCAGCACAGAGTCGGCAGAAAAGTTACACAGATACTCGCCGCCGGGAATTGGAATTTGAAGTGGGTGACCATGTGTTTTTGAAAATAGCACCACTTAAGGGAGTTGTGAGGTTTGGGAAGAAGGGGTAAGTTGAGCCCTAGGTTTATTGGTCCGTTTGAGATACTTAAGAAGATTGGGTTAGTTGCCTATCGGCTAACTTTACCACCAACTTTGTTCATAATACATGACGTATTTCATGTTTCTATGTTGAGAAAATACGTCCCAGATCCTTCTCATGTCATTAGTTATGTAGAATTAGAATTTAGTGATACTCTAACTTATGAAGAAACTCCAGTACAGATCTTAGACAGAAAAGAACAGAAATTGCGCAGTAAGAAAATACCACTAGTAAAAATCCTGTGGAGGAATCACGCAGTGGAAGAAGCTTTATGGGAGCTTGAGGAAGAAATCAGATAGAAATACCCATACATGTTTAGTGCAGTACATTAGTGATTTGTAAGCTAAATAATAACGGTTTTATTTTGTTTAGTACAGAGTAATGAATGTGTAATTGTAATTTATAATATAGAATAGGTAGAGTGTTGGTTTTGGGAGAAGTTTCTTTTTATGAGTATATTTGTAATCTTCCAGAACCCTGAATGTAACTATGATATTCCTTTGCCATAAATGAGGGCAAGTAATAAAATAAGTAGCCTATTTTCCTTTGTGCATGGTGTTCAATACAGATAGAAAATTTTGAGGAAGAAATTTTATAAGGAGGGGAGAATGTAGAGACTCGAAAAATTATAGTAGTTAAATAGTAAAAGAAAATAGAGAAATAGGAAAATTTAAAAGGGAACTTACAGGGTCTCGTCAACGAACGCAGGGCGCTCATCGATGAGCATCCTTCTTGAGTTTGTTGACGGGGAAAATTTCGTCTAATTGAAGAGAAATTACCGAGAGGGCCATTTTATGGGACTGAATCTCGTCGACGAGGAGTAGGCGTTCGTCGACGAGACTACTGCTTGAACTTGTCAACGAGGTGACGTGGCTCGTCGACGAGGCCACGTGGACAACATTTTATATATAGCCCTAAAACGGGGTTTCAATGAAAGGAAATCATTTTTACAGTTCTCTCTCTCTCTACACGACTCCTCTGACTTCTCTCTAGGAATTTGGCTCCGTCTATCCCCGGTTCGATGATCAAAAGTGTCATGCCCTGAACCCGAAAATGGGAACCAGAGGTGAAAATGTAATCTAACTTGTACTTGTATCATACAAATCATCCAAGATATAGTACAATGAACGAGGGTCCGACCCCGTGGGGTCACCAGGCATCTTATACACTTCCATAGATACACAGTGGAAATAAGGTCTTTCTATACAAGCATGGTACCATACTAGAGTCTATACAAGAGCAGAAACAAGGCTCTATCATACAACATACAACTGAGTGCCCAACATATCTCAAAACGGAAACCCACAAAAACACAAGTCCTAACACTTACCCAAGCGCTACCCGTAGTGCACCGGCCCCTACGCTCCCAACACAAGGACGCTAGTTCCGGTTACTCGATGGACCTGAAAAATATGTACATACAGCAGGGGTGAGACACCTCTAAATAAGGAAGAATACAGGTTATATCGGTATGTGGTATTTGAGTATTATCATGACAGCAATATATACACAGTTAAATGCAATTCTAATACTAATTTCACAATAATGCATACACGTACACACACATGATCAAGCAATCCCCAGTGTCGTCACACCCTTCGGTCCGAAGCTGGCCTGCGACATACAGCGTTGGCCCGTAGCCAGCCCACGAAACACGGCGCCACCGGCACATGGCTAGTCCTAGAAGCCCATGGCATCGTACCGACGCTAAATTGGT
This sequence comes from Malania oleifera, assembly GCF_029873635.1. Lineage (NCBI taxonomy): Eukaryota > Viridiplantae > Streptophyta > Magnoliopsida > Santalales > Ximeniaceae > Malania > Malania oleifera. Next base: position 109,010,237 of record NC_080419.1, read on the forward strand.
GGATCCACACCCTTCGGTGATCAGCCGATAAGGCTCGCGCCCTCGGATATAGAGCTGAATTGTAAAGACCCTGAAATTTAAAAGGATTAAAATAATTTAAAATAAATAAATAAATAAAATAATAAATAAATAAATAAAAGGAATGGTGTGGGAAAAAAATTAAAAATAAAGAAATTAAATTAAATTAAGATAATTTAAATAATTCAATAATTAGTTATTAAATTAAATATTTTTACATTGGATTTAAAAAAAAAAACTAATTAGAATAATATATATAAGTAAGTTCTTATAATATATATAAAGTAAAGTAAAAGAAGAGATAAGAAGAGAAGAAAGAAAGAAGAAGAAGAAAGAAGGAAAAAGAAGAAGTCTGAAGAAGTCAGACACGCCCCCCCCCTTCTGCCACATTCTGCGAGCTCCAGCCACTCCATCTCTTTCTCTCTCTCTCTCTCCCAATTACTCAGCGAGTTTGCGACGGATCGGGAAACGGAAGGTGCCGCTAGAACCCTGGTTCCGCTGTCGACATTTCTACTGAAGTAGATTTTTCATGGGAATGACTTAGGTACTGCTCCTAGGAAAAGATAATTTTTCTCAATTTTGCTGTTAATATGCGGTTAAATCAACGATCGGACACCACCACGAGGTCCTAGTCGTTGTTGTTGTCATTTTGGCGTAAGTAATTTTCCTATTGGGGTTTTCTAGGCCCTACTCCAAAGTGAGAGTGAGATTTGGGAAATTTGGCAATTTGGCTAAATTTAAGGGTATTATTATTTATTTAAGAATTATGACCCTAGGAAATATTTAAATAATATTTTATTTAGGAATAATTTATTGAAATTAGGAATTTAATTTCAGGGTCTAGGTGAGCGCCGCAGGTATTTTTCGGAGTCCTTGTTGGCGTAGTTCAATAAACCAGGTAAGGAAAAAAATATATATTAAGTCAGAATTTTTATGAATTTAATGGAAAAATAAATTGTGTTATATGTACGTGTATATGTTTCAGTGTGGGTAAAACGCCAACTGTTTAAATTATATTTTTTTCAAGTTTAGGGCTGTTTATTATATATGTATGTGTGAAAATGAACTGATGAAAGTGGAAAAATATTTTCAGGATATTTATGTAAGACATGAAAGGTATTTTTAGTATATAAATATTAAATGTTGGTTAGCTTATTTTACAGGCAGTGTATGAATTTTATTACTAAATTTTGTGGCATGAGGAATGTTGTATGCAAATATATGTTAAATGTATGAGATGCAGGTTAAGTAAGTAAAAAATTGAGAATAAAATATGATATGGACAATGTTGCCTATGTATGTTAAATGCAACCATGTTAAGGTACAACAGCTGAAAGCCGGGTTAGCAAATTCTAGCGCATTTCTATGTGGACTAACTGATGACAGCTAAAAGGAGCTGTGTTAGCAGATTCTAGCGCATTTCTATGTAGACTAACAAATGACGGCCAAAGAGCGGCTGTAGTACAAAGGAATGAAATGAAAATGTGATGAAATGAAATGACAAGGAATGACAATGCAATGAAATGAAATGTGTAATGTGAATGATACAAATGGGAAAGAGTCACTTAAAGTGAAACGAAATGCAAAGTTAAGTTATGAACAGGAATGAATGTGTATGAATGTATAATCACAGAAAAGAATGATGTATTATGATATTAAAAGTATGTATGTACGTAGAACATGTTACGATTGGGCGAGGCGTACCTTTCGCCTGAGGGCTTGTTGAGTAAGGCGAGTGCACTAGTAGCTACAGATGTGGCAGTAGTCGCATAATGTACTAGGGCAGAGGGAACCTACTTGTATGGGCGGGTAGATTTCCCCATCCTTAGGGCCTTCGCCGATAAACTTTTGTATGAACTGTGTGAGTACGAGATCAATTTAACACTTGAGGGCTTACTGAGTAAGGTGAGTGCCCTGGTATGCTTAAATTGTGACCTTCGGGTTGCTAAATATATCAGAGCAGAGGGGTGCTACTTGTATGGGTGGGTAATCACCCCTATCCTCAGGATATCTCGTGGGTTAAACATTTGCATGTGTTTGAATAGGATCAGATAATGATTTGAAAGATTGTGTTAACGATTTTTAAATATTAAATATTATGTTGATTATAAACTCATGTTGGCCACACACTGCTTTAATATATTGTTTATTCCCTTACTGAGATGTGTCTCACCCTAATATGAATTTATCTTTTTTCAGGATTTCCTCGAGATCGAGCTTTGAGAGCTCGAGGTTTTTATAGCATTATTGAAAAATAGAAAAAGAAAATGGTATATTTCTATGTTAATTTTGGGGAATGTAAATATTTATGTTTTATGCATTTATGTTTTAAGGCTATTGAGTAAGGAATGATTGTGAAAATACTGAATTGTTTTGGGAGTTATGTAGATTTATGGAAATGCAAGTGATGGATGATTTAATATGGAATATAGTTAGAATTAGTAAACTTTGGTATTATGTTACATGGAGATTATGATTATGTTTTCCGCTGCGTATGTTAGGTTTAATTATGATTTATCAGGGATATGATTAGGTATAACGCACTGGGCCGAGGTTTAAAGGTTCGGGGCGTTTCACGGACACTCTTAGTACCTGGAATAAATTCGGAACCCCGTTCCTACTTGCATTTCAACCAACCACAACATAAACATGCATGCTTATATAACCAAACAAACCACATGATTACGCGCCGAAACTGCGTAATTGGGCATCTTAACCCGGGTTTTACGATTTATATTTTTAATTAAATGTCCAAAATTTTCCAATATTTTAATAAAGTGCCAAAATCATCATTCTTGAACTTTATTGCACTATTTATGAAATTTTGGTAATTTTTTGTCGCAGGAAAATTCTCGAGAACCAAAACCGATACCTGTTCGTATTTCATGCATAACTTTTCCGTTCGAGCTCTGATTGAGACGATTCAAATTTTTAGAGAAAGAGGAAAGGATCATCTACAACTTTTGGGTTTTTAGTTTTGTGAGATACAGGCTCCAGAAGAGTTAGATTTGCGATGAACATAGAATGAAAAAAATGAAAAAAAAAAAGTACAACAATTCGGATCAAGTTGCCGGGTCAAGTTGGCTGATCCGGGTCTAGGGCACCCAATTTCCCCTTTTTATTCCCCTGCTTCTTCTCCCTGCGTAGGCAGCCCCGTAAGGGCTCTCCTCTCCCCATTCTCCTATTCTTCTTCTTCTTCTTCTTCTTCTCCTTATTATTATTCTTCTTCTTCTTTAGTTTGCTTTGTTTCATTCCATTTTGCTCTCTTCTCTTCCCTTGTTTTCTCTCCCTCAATCTCTCCTTCTCTTCCCCTGTTTCTCTTCCTATTTTTCTCTTCATTTTTCCATCTTGCTCAGCCCCTCTGCCTCTCAATCGCAGCACTCCATCGCAGCCTCCAGCCTACAGCAACATCCCGCGGACCACTCAGCCTGCTGCAAGCTCTGGCGAACCTCTCTGCAGTAGCTCCTGCCTTCTCCAGCACTGCCCAGCCACACCAAAGTTACAGCAGCCAGCACCTCTGCAACTCCACCGCGCATAGCAGCTCTCCAACTCCGGCGAACTCTCATCTATCCAGCAGCAGCTCCCTTGAAGACCCGAGGAGACCCACACAGCAGCACATAGCTCTCGGCCACACACAGCAGCTGCATCTGCTGCCATGGCCGCCCCTCTCTCTCTCTTTCTCTCTCTCTCTCTCTCTCTCTCTCTCTCTCTTTCTTCTTTATTCTTTTCTTTTCTTTCTTTTGTTTTCAATTGCAACAATATATTTCTTCTCTCCTTTAGTTGTTTGTTTATATTTTGAAAGATTGTTTGAATGGGTGTTAAGTTATTTTAATTTGTTTAGTGGAGTTTAATATTTATTTATTTATGTTTCTTTTAATTAATGTTATTATTAGATTGGATGGATTTAATTTAACTCCTTTTATTTATTTATCATTCCTTTAGTTCATTTTATTTATGTTTTTATTGTGTTTTATTTTCATTTAAGTCAATTGATAGTTAAACTTTGTTTCGAGTTCTTGGTTCGTAATAAAAGTTTAGTTTTTAGTCTGCATTTAAATTGTGATTTTGGTTCGTAATTTTTAGTTCATGTTAAAGATTTGATTTTTATTCCGCGTGTGTGTGTGTTTGATTGAGTTTCCATTCCTGCGTGTTATAATTCCTTATTCAAAGTTGTCATCTTTAATTAAGCGTGTTTCAGTGTTTCCTTAAGTAGACTAGGATTTCTGTTATTGTTATTTAATTCCGTGCGTGCTAATTTTAGGACTTTAATTTGCGTGTGTATGTAATTTGAGTCTCCAAAATTCTAAAAATCCCGAATCTGAACTAAGTTCAGCACCTTTTTAATTTTGATTGGAAGAACATTAAATCTGAGATTAAAACGCATTCCCTGAGGAGACGATCTAGCCCTTGGGCTTAATATTACACGACAGAACTTCTATACTTGGAATAGCTTCCGAGTTGCTCATTTTTCGAGTGAGTCACCACACCCATTTGGTAATCTAAAATCATGGTTTTCCAAACACATACAATTTAAACAAGTCAAGGCACGACCATCCCTATAACATGGTATAAATCAACATATACATTCGGTTTTCAACAAAACTAGGGATGCAGCCCGTCGCCCCCTTTTTCCCAAAACTATAATCATGAAAAAACCCATAAGTTTCCCTCGTTAGATCCCCCCAAATGAGTAGCCAAAACACATACAGGACCATGAACCACAGTTTTACCGAGTCTGATTTCGAAAATAACCGACATAAACAAATTCCCTTTACCTTTCCCCCAAACGGCAAATCTTGAACTCAAAGGCCCTTAAACAGTGAACTGAGTTCCAAAACCTATAACAAACAGTACAAAATATACTCACGACTCCGTTCTCAAAAAAACTATTGGAACGGAAATAAAAACCGAGCCTTACCTCAATTTTATGCCGAAACCCAAAAATCTCCAAAACGAGATTCCGATCCACAGAACTTGTAGAGAATCCTTCACTGATCATCATGGTAACTTCGGATCGTCGAATCAGACAAAAAACGGCGAAGAAATCTAGAGAGATGGAGAGTACGAAGAGTTTTTAGAGAGATAGAGAGAGAAAATGAGATTTCTTAACTGAGAAGTAATGAAAATGGATATTTATAGCACCCTCGACTCGGCAGTTCTCATCGACGAATTGCGTCCTCGTCGACGAGACCATGACTTCATCGACGAGCCTAAGATTTTCGATTTTTCGAAACCCCTTGGCTTCTCCTCGTCGACGAGAAATATGAGGCCTTTTGTTGACAAACTCTGGCTTTGTCGATGAAGCCTATTTAATTACCTTTTTACCCTCTCTTATTTTAATTAAACCCACCTATCATGGTTAGGGTTCTTACATTCTCCCCTCCTTACAAAAATTTTGTCCCCAAAATTTGCCATCTTTCACTCACAAACTCATTCATACAATTGAACACATACACACAACTCTAGAGAAAAACTGGCAACTACTACAGCACAGCCCCATCATAACACATACATACATACCCTCACTTATGGCGGAGGAATACCGTGGTTATAGCATAAATTTTCTTAGGCGTTCACAATACACACTTCCGAAGACTAACCATCTATCCCAACCCAAAGCAGGATGATGTACACGTATTCAAAATAACTGCGAATACTTATGGTGTATTTCCGTTTCCAGTTCTCAAGAAGTTTCTGCAACCTCGTGGTTTCGCCACAATACCTTCACTAACGGTATTTCTTTAGTACGAAGCTTTTGAACTTTACGGTCCAGAACCTGAACAGGTATCTCCTCATACACTAAAGTATCCTCAATTTCCAAATCATCATAACTAATAACATATGAAGGATCCAACACGTACCTCCTCAACATAAATACGTGAAACACATCATGGACCCTTGAGAGTGCTGGGGGTAGTGCAATCCTGTAGGCTACCGGACCCACTCGCTCAAGAACCTCGAATGGTCCGTTATACCTCGGGCTCAGCTTGCCCTTATTTCCAAATCTCATCACCCCTGAAATTAGGATAGCTTCCCAAGAGGGGGGTGAATTGGGAATTTAAAAATTTTCTTTTAATTCATTTTAAGAATACTTAACTTCTTTTATTGTTTAACCAATTCTTTAACTTGTTTTTTTAATTTGTCAAACACAGAATAACTTGGTTTCTTTTATGCAATCAACAACACAACTAATTAAACATCCAATCTTCAACCACACTATCCAAACCAATCAAACGCAATTGGAAAGAAAAACAACCAAGTCAAGATTAAGATAACTGCATCACTTATTTAGATTGATGAAAGCATTCAAGATTTGGTACTCTTGGAATATAAACACACTCCAATCAATATCAAACTTTAAACAATTTAACTTTCAGTTTTTGTTTGGTTTGCAGCCTTGTAGTGAATTTGAATCAAACCCTATATTAATGAATTTGCTTCTTCAATATGATGTTCAATATAAAATTCAATCACTCTTTCCAAATATTTAGAATTCAAATAAACTCTTGGTAAATTTATCTTTGGGTGTTTAACCAAGGAATGTACTCCTATATGGTTTCCGCAAAGTAAGGTTTAACCAACGTACTCCCTTTCGATTTCTGCAATCCCAAATCAAAATTGAACCTTAAGTTTATTTAACTTCCAAATTACATAGTTTGTATGTTTATTAATTAAACCATCCACGCAATTGTATATGTACTGAAAGTAAAGAGTAGGGGAAAGAGAGAGGAACACAAGATTTTACGAGGTTCGGCTTCAACACAGTCTACGTCCTCGCCCTTGGAAAACCACCAAAGGGTTTCACTATCATAATTCCTTTACCGTGCGGAACAAAACTTTTACACACTCCTTCAGTAGGCTAGAGCCCGCCTCTCCAAACGATGTCCCCTCGTTCGGTCACTCCTTAATTAGGCTAGAGCCCGCCTCTCTAAGCAATATTCCCTTGCTTAGCCAACGATCCAAACATCTCGAACCGTCCAAGAACTAAAAAAAGACACAACCAATAGATGTGTACAAAGAGTGCTCACACAAAGAGATGATTAGTACAATTTACAAACTAGTATACTTCAAAGTAAATAACAATATGGAATTTTAACTTTGAAGCTCAAGGAAGTATATCACCGATTAATTCTTTCAATGATTGAAAGATTTAGAATTTATAGCACAATTCCGGTGGAAGAAGATCAGCAAAATCTTAGTTAAATTCGTGCACAAGGTATGAGCAAGAGAGCCTTTCAATGAAGAGAGCACTTGAGAGAGTTTGATGGCTGATTTTGATTCTTGGTTCTTGGTTCTTTGTTTCAATGATCTTTGAGGCTTATTTATAGACTGTAAAAAGTATGTCACTTGATCCCCAAGTGACTTGGAGTATCCCTCAAGTTTTCATAACATTTAGATTTAAAAAACTAATTTTTAGAATTTTCCTGTTGGAGGCCAAATTTTAAATTTTCGTAGGGTTAGTTAGCTGACCAGGCGGCTGGGAGGGTGTTTATGCAGGGTCAGTCGACTAGATAGGTGATTGGGTACATTCTGTCTCCCAAAAATCAATACTGTTAACTGGTTAGTCGGCTGATTAAGCACAGTTCATTCTGGTCAGCCGACTGACTAGACCAGATTACTGTGTTGCTGATAGCTTTGACCCCTTTTCTGTAATTTGATTATAAACTTTTTTATATAGCTCCAAATTTAACGTTCTTAGTGTCAAAAGAAAGTTAAGATAAAATCCTACAACTTTTACGTTGAACACTTTTTAAAATAACGAGTTTTTGATAGATAAAAATTCTCATCAATATGGATATAGAAAAATTAACAGAATTTGGAAAAATCCCACTTAAGTGCTTTTCATTCCAAAAACAATTTTAACCTTTTTGAAACAACTTCTGACCTTATTTTTCAAGTATGTTAAAAAGTATTTAGGTCCATGTAATTAATTCTAAGAGTTTCATGCATCCATATTGAATTTACTTGAAGTACTTACATGAAATTTCCTTAAGATTCTAAATCCTTCATCTCTTGAAGTCTTCAAGCATGTCCATGCTTTGAGTCCATCATTTCTTCAAGCTTTCATATCAAGTCTATCCTCTCATAGTCATCAAGCTTTAATATATCATTCATTCCTTTAAGTATTCTTTAAGCTTCATATGATCATGTTCCTTTGAAATATAAGCTTCAATTTAATCCTTGTGAGTACTTGACTTTGCTTTCACATATGCGAGATATGAAATATCATCACTCATCAAATATGTTAAGTTCCACTTGTTTGTTAGCATTAAAATAGGATATTAAGCCTTGTAAGGCTAACAACCCCTTTCATTGGAGCGACCTTCAAAAATACCTTACGCCCCACCTCGAACTCCAACTCGCTGCGGCGAACATTTGCGTAACTCTTCTGCTGACTCTGAGCTAATTTAATCATTTCTCGGATCATACCCACCTTCTCAGAAGCCTGCTGCATAAGTTTAGGTCCTAACACCTGACGTTCACCAACCCCATCCCAATACAAAGGAGATCGACACCTCCAACCATAAAAAGCTTCAAATGGTGCTATCCCTAAACTTGCTTGGAAGTTATTGTTGTAGGCGAACTCTACTAGTGGCATAAACTGTATCCAGCTACCGAAGTCTAACACACAAGCTTGCAACATATCTTCCAAGATCTGTATCGTCCTTTTCAGCTGTCCATCAGTTTAGGGGTGGAACGTCGTACTGAAGGTAAGCTTCGTCCCTAGTGCCTCCTGCAAGCTCGACCAGAATTGAGAAGTAAACCTCGAATCTCGATCTGATATAATGGACACCAGTACTCCGTGCATTCTCACAATCTCATGCACATACATATCTGCTAGCCTACTCAAAGGATAGCTAACTTTCATTGGTAAGAAGTGAGCAGATTTCGTCAACCTATTCACGATCACCCAGATAGCATTCTACTCGTGAAGTGCCGGTGGCAATCTGGTCACAAAATCCACAGAAATATGCTCCCATTTTCACACCAAAATAAGTAAAGGCTACAACGGCCCTGTTGGCCTCTGATGTTCAGCTTTCACCTACGGACACGTCAAACACTGCTCCACGAACTGAGCAATTTGCCTCTTCATACCAGACCACAAGAAGGTCTCGCACAAGTCCCGATACATCTTTGTACTACCAGGATATACCTTATACAACAAACGATGTGCTTCCTCTAGAATTGTCCTTCTGATCTCACCATCGTTCGGAACACATAGCCTAGTCCCAAACCTCAACACACCTCCCTAAAAGATGTTGAACTCCGTAGCCAATCCCTGTTGTACCTTTTCCACCACCTCCACCAACTTCGCATCACTAGCCTGCACGACCTTTGTACGTTCGAACAAAGTAGGCTGGACCATCAAACTAGCAAGGAAAACCTGATGATCACCATGTACCAACTCTATACCTAAACTCTCCAAATCCTATCTGATGTGATGCTGAGCTACAACTGTAGATACAGCCGTAGGTTCCGACTTCCGACTTAACGCATCAGCCACAATATTAACTTTTCCTGGGTGATAACTAATGGTGCAATCGTAGTCCTTGATCAACTCAAGCCACCGTCTCTGCCTCATATTCAACTCCTTCGGCATGAAAAAGTATCTGAGGCTCTTATGATTAGTGAAGATCTCACACTGCACACCATATAGATAATGTTGCCAGATCTTCAGTGCATATACAACCGCAACCAGTTCTAGATCATGCATAGGATAATTCTTCTCGTATTCCTTCAGTTACCGAGAAGCATATGCTACTACCTTACCCTGCTGCATAAGCACACATCATAAATCTTTCAGAAACGCGTCACTATAGATCACAAAATCGCCATCCCCTGAATGAATGGTCAAAACCAGGACAGTGACCAATCGGTGCTTCAACTCTTGAAAACACTGCTCGTTATCACTAGTCCGCTCAAATTTCACTCCCTTCTAAGTCAATCGAGTCAAAGGCCCAAACAGTTTAGAGAAGCCTTCCATGAACCAAAGACAATTACCCGCCAGTCCCAGAAAACTTTGAACCTCCTGCACATTCTTCAGCTTTACCCAGTCAACCACAACTTCAATCTTGCTAAGATCAATTGATATACCGTCACCAGTTACCACATGGCCTAGGAATGCAATCTGACTCAACCAGAATTCACACTTCTTCAATTTAGCATACAATTTCTTCTCCCGCAGAATCTGTAATACTAACCTCAAATGACTCTCATACTCTTCCGAACTCCTTGAGTATACCAAAATATCGTCAATGAACACCACTACGAATCAATCCAAGTATTAATGGAAAACCTTGTTCACTAGATCCATAAATACCATCGGAGTATTCGTCAACCCAAAAGGCATAACTAAGAACTCGTAGTGGCCATATCTGGTTCGGAAAGCCGTCTTCGTAACATCCTCAGATCTAACCCTCACTTGATGATATCCTGACCATAAGTCGATCTTCGAAAAGACTCACGTCCCCTGCAACTGGTCAAAGAGATCATCTATACGAGGTAAATGATAGCGATTCTTCATAATCACTTTATTGATCTCACAGTAATCAATGCACATGTGCATCAACCCCTCCTTCTTCTTCGCAAACAGTACTGGAGCTCCCCAGGGCGAAACACTTGGTTGAATGAAACCCCTGTCCAATAATTCTTGAAACTGCTCATTTAACTCCCAAACTTCTGCTGGAGCCATCCGGTATAGAGTTTTAGAGATCGGTGCCTTGCCTGACAGCAACTCTATCGCAAACTCTACCTCACGATCCGGAGGTAAACTGAGTATGTAACGACCTCAAAATTTACATCATCATCATCACTATATATGTATATATATAAACTGTTTTAATACCCTCTTCTATGAAACTTGGGCCTTAGCAGGCACTGGGGTAATCCTGTATACAGTATTCATACCTACGCAGTGGAAACATAAATCACATAACCATATGTACTATACAATACCAGAATCCAGTATATACAGATCATAGTTATACAAAATAATTCCCTCCAGTATCATCTACCCCAAAAATACAAAACTCTTTCAAAAACTCACCTTACAACCAGGGTAATCAAATAAACTCCCTATCTACGAGCCTAATCTGCTCCCCTAGCTGGCTCACCTGAAAATGATAAAGTAATGGGGTGAGACGACGCTCAGTAAGTGAAAATATGCTATTACTAGTGCGTGGCGACCGAGTCGTAAAACTATAATAATAGTAAGTAAAACTGTATGATATGGTAAATCTATAAAACTTATATTGTAACAACCTCCTTATAAAGATAAATTCTCTACTATTTTAAATTAAAACAATTTCCTATATAGCTGAAAGCAAGTAACATGAAGCACAACCTTATATATATATATATATATATATATATATATGCAATACCAGAGTGTCTAAAAATTCCATAAATATTACATATTATACTGTACTCTCAATAACTATTCTTACTAATACTAGGGTTAACAAAATTGAACCCCAAAACACTCACCCTCAAAAAGGGCAGACTAATAGCTCCTTTATCGGCGAGCCTGCTCTGCTCGCCCAACTGGCTCACCTGAAAAATAATTCAATATTGGGATGGGCTAAAACTCAGTAAGACGAAATATGCTATCACTAGTGTGTGGCTACTGAGATGTAGATTTGTAAAAATTAATTCGAGTTAATAGTAGTACATATAACTAAAACTGAAAATGCTGATATTATATAACATATTATAAAACCTTTAACTACACAATTTAACCTGTCAAACTGTATGAAATTACTTTTCATAATAATACTACTAATTCTAGAAAATCTGATAATACTATAATATCTGAGAATATTTCCATGGATGACTGTATGTCATGATTTAACCCCTCATGACAGGGTTGTGTGACCCGAAGGCTGGATCTATCCTGGTTGGCCTACAAGGGTAAACCACTTTACTCCTCGGTTAGATCGGCCCTCCTCAACCCGTATATGATGGGGAACCTGTCCACAACTAGGCACGATCGACCTCATACCACTTACTATCTGAGTTAAGTGGTTGCACTCTGAACTGAATATTTGTATATTTGTAGCTACGGTATCGTGCTCTGCTGTTTGCTCCATTAAGGTCTGATACTATATAATACATTTCTATATACAACTAACTGTTTTACTGATTACGCGCCGAAATTGCGTAATTGAACTTTTAACCCGAGCTTTATGGTTTATATTTTTAATTAAATGTCCAAAATTGTCCAATATTCTACTAAAGTGCCAAAATCATCATTCTTGAACTTTATTGCACTATTTATGAAGTTTTGGTAATTTTTTGTAGCAGGAAAAATTCCCGGGAACCAAAACCAACACCTGTTTGTATTTTGTACATAACTTTTCCGTCCGAGCTCCGATCGAGACAATTCAAATTTTTGGAGAAAGAGGAAAGAATCATCTACAACTTTTGTGTTTTGAGTTTTGTGAGATACGGGCTCCAGAAGAGTCAAATTTGCAACGAACAGAGAATAAAAAAAATGAAAAAATATAGCAATTCGGGTCAACTCCAATTGGGTCAAATTGCCGGGTCGGGTCTCTTATCCGGGTCTAGGGCTTCCCCCCTATAAATTACCTTCTCTTCCTCCCCCTGTGGAAGCAGCCCACGAGGGCTCCCCCTCTTCCCTTCTCTCTTTTCCCTTTCTCTTTTCTCTTTTCTCTTTTCTCTTCCATAGTTTTTCTCTTGACTACTCTCTTTTCATTCCTCTGTTTCTCTCCTTGAACTCTCTCTTGTTCTCTCCTTCCGGCAGTTCTTTCTTTGTCTCTATTTCACTCTCAACCTTCCCCATCCCACAGCCAACTCCAACAGCAGTCAACCAAACCACCGGCCTCCTTGTTCCAGCTGCAACACCAGCAACACAGCAGCCCCCCTGCTACTATACCAGCAACACAGCAGCCCCCTTGCTACTATACCAGCAACCACGAGCAGCAGCAACATCTCTAGCACACTGGCTGTGGAGCTCCTCTTCTCCAGCGAAAGGCCATCATCTCGAGCTCCTCTACAATCTGCTGCCATGGCCGCCCCTCTCTCTCTCTCTTTCTTCTTTATTCTTTTCTTTTCTTTCTTTTGTTTTCAATTGCAACAATATATTTCTTCTCTCCTTTAGTTGTTTGTTAGAATTTTGAAAGATTGTTTGAATAGGTGTTAAGTTATTTTAATTTGTTTAGTGGAGTTTAATATTTATTTATTTATGTTTCTTTAATTAATGTTATTATTAGATTGGATGGATTTAATTTAACTCCTTTTATTTCTTTATCATTCCTTTAGTTCCTTTTATTTATGTTTTTATTGTGTTTTATTTTCATTTAAGTCAATTGGTAGTTAAACTTTGTTTCGAGTTCTTGGTTCGTAATAAAAGTTTAGTTTTTAGTCTGCATTTAAATTGTGATTTTGGTTCGTAATTTTTAGTTCATGTTAAAGATTTGATTTTTATTCCGCGCGTGTGTGTGTTTGATTGAGTTTCCATTCCTGCGTGTTATAATTCCTTATTTGTAGTTTCCATTTTTAATTAGTGCGTGTTTCGATGTTTCCTTAGGTAGATTAGAGTTTCCATTCTTGCATGTTTTAGTTCCATGTTTTAGGTTTCCAGTTTTTATTAACGCGTGTCCTAATGTGTCTTTAAGTAAACTAGAATTTCTATTCTTGTTTCTTTTATTTAGTACATGTTAGTTTTAGGGTTTTTAAATTACGTGCCATCTAATTCGTCAAAAGTAAAATTGAACAACTCTGAAAAAACTCCGAATCTGAACTAAGTTCAGTGCAATTTAATTTTGATTGGAAGAACGTTAAATTTGAAATTAAAACGCATTCCCTAAGGAGACGATCTAGCCCTTGGGCTTAATATTACACGACAGAACTCCTATACTTGGGATAGCTTCCGAGCTGCTCATTTTTCGAGTGAGTCATTTACCATGATTTTGTAATAATTGTATAAACCATGATGCTGTAATAATCTGTAACTATATAAACTATATTTTTCTAAGATAAACTGTAAATCTATATGTCATGGTACTGTAAAACTTTAAAATCATGGTATTCTGAAAGATACTGTAAACGCATTTCACTGTCTGTATATTCTGCAAAATATATTCTTGAAAATACTATAAAAACATGTTTTTATACTATCTTCATGCTCTCATGCCACACAATAATTTAAAATATTTTAACATCAATAATAAATTGCATAAATTTCTACTTTGAATAATAATCTGGTAAAAACATAAACTTTATACTGAAATCATACTAGCTTTTCCTAGCATTGCATGTTTCCCTCACCAAACTGTCGAAAAGCCCCTATCATATACTGGTCCTACACCCGCAAGGCTTCCTATTCCACACCCTGAAAATCATATTTTCCAGAACAGAATATCAATATTTCTTGGCCTACATCATTTCCTACAACTGCCAGAAGGTCAAAAACTAAATAAAAGACCTTACCCTGTTTCTGGGAAGAAATTCGACTCAATCCCATCAACGATCTGCCCCAGCAAACTTGAAGAGAACTCCGCCAGGAGCGTCGTGGTGGCTTCAGATCGTCAATTTGGCGACTAACAGGGCCGAAATCGAGGAAAGTTGGAAGGAGAACCATAAGAGAGAGAAAAAGGGAAACGCGGTGCTGAAATTCTACGTTTAACCGAGGTTTTGCACTATTTATACTATAGGATTCGTTGACGAGCCACGTCACTTCGTCGACGAGTCTTGTAGAAAGTTCATCGACGAACCTGCCCCCTCGTCGACGAATTTCAAACTTCCCAATAATCCTCTGTAACGACCTGCTTAATTAACATAAATTTTTTTTTCACTGTAATAATTACCATACTCTGATACCATAACATTATCCTAAGCAGCGAGAAGCATAATACAAATAAACATTTCCATACATAATGATATACCATACTGTATAATACCAGAGTGCTATCATGTTTCCCCAAAAGAATATATACATGTGTTACTAAATCCCCAAAATTACCCTCAGCTAGCTAGGGCAAATACAAAAACCCTCCACTGTACTCACTATGCTGTCAGGGCACTATAGACGCCCCTCTATCTGCGAGCCTGATCTGCTTGCCTACCTGGATCACCTGAAAAAGGTTTCAACATTGGGATGAGCCAACACTCAGTAAGACGATATATGCTATTACTAGTGTGTGGCAAATGAGTCATCATATCATAAAAATCCGCTTCCATATAATCATGTAAATCTGGATCCATAAATATGGTATAAATCATAATATTCATTACCATTTTCATGTCATTTAACACATCTGTATTTAAGTTTCTATTCAAAATACTTCTAACATACATAAGTAATTCCCTTGTCTCTGTAAATCAAAATATACATAATAATAACTGTAAACTTTCCCCTGTGGATATCTGTATGTCATGATTTAACCCTTCATGGAAGGGTTGTCCGGCCCGTAGGCGAGATCTACATTGGCTGGCCGACCAGGTAAATCACTATACTCCCTCGGTCAATCTACCCACCTCTACCCATATTTGATGGGGAGCTTGTCCACGTCAAGGGCCCTATACGATCGACCTACAGCCTATTATCTGAATAGGCAGTTGCACTTTATAAACTGTATACTGCATGTAGCTACGGTACCGTGCTCTGTAAACTGTACGGACCAACAGGGTCTGATACTATATACATATTCATATATATACTCTTTCACTATTTTCAAAATTACCATAACGCTATCTTTCTGTTCTGTACATACTATAACTGTAGTATCTCGATGCTATCTTTGTATAACTGTCTATATATTCTGTAAATGCTCTGTCTGTATACTTTGGATGTTATGGTAATAGAAAACATGGCATGTTTTAAACTCTATAAATCATAATACTAGAGCTACGTAATCATAATACTGTATCCGTAATTCGTATAATCATGGTATTAAAATCTGTAAAATCATGATACTGTAATTCACATAATCATAGCACTGAAATACATAAAATCATAAAACTACAATTCATAAAATAGATTCCCGTGCTACATACATATTCTCAAGCCACACCATACTGTAATACATAATTTTCGTAAATAAATACACTGCATAATATTTAGAAGTTTCCTAGCATAGCATATATCCCTTACCTTAACTCTGAAAAGCCCCTACTGTACTCTAGCCTGATACCCGCAGGGCCTCCTACAAAACACCCTGAAACCAACATATGCTAGAACTAAATATCAGTATTTTCCTACCTACATTATTTCCTATAACAGCCATGAGGCCAAAAAGAGGCTAAAAGGGCTTACCTTGAATTTGGGATGATTTCCAACTCTGATTTCCCGACGATCCACTCCAGTAGAAGCATAGAGAACTCCGCCAGGAGCGTCGTGATAGCTTCGGATCGCCGATCCGGCGACTGGTGGGGCTGAAAATGAAGAGAGAAGGGAGAGAGAGTCGTAGGAGAGAGAGAGAGAGAGAGAGAGGGGCGAGAGAAAATGAGAAATATTTCGGTTTCCCGCCTTTTATAGGGCCAGGTTCGTCGATGAGCCACGTCACTTCATCGACGAGCCCTTCACAAAATTCATTGAAGAGACCCTATGTTTGTCGATGACATTCAAAGCACCTCGAACAGTCTTTTGGTTTTTTCTCGTCGACGAAGCCCTATGTTCGTCAACGAAATTCTAAAGTCCTTCGTTGACGAGACCCTGTGTTCGTCAACGAAGCCTGACAAAATTCTAAAATTATGATTATTTAATATTTATCCTTCTGTTTCTATTTCTATTTTCTCTCCCTCTTTAATACTTAAAATGCTATTATTCTTCGGGTCACTACATCCTCTCTCGGTATCTTCTTGTCGACGATACGGGACCTCGTTGACGAGATCTTGAAAAACCCTCGTCGACAAAACCCCTGTGCTCGTCGGCGAGTGCTTGGAAAATTTATGGGGTTATTATCCAAAATGCAATGTCGTCGACGAACGCTTCGAACGCGAAGCGTTCATCGACGAAGTCTGCTGCCTCCTTCTGTTCCTGTTTCCATTTCCCTCCCTCTTTATTATTTAAATAACATTATTCTTTGGGTCATTACACATATATCATATGTACAGTAGCTTAAAATATATGTATCATCTGAATTTTTTATCATTCATACTGCTAATATCATACTATATACAACAAAAACTATGAAATTGTATACATATACATAACTATGTTTTATCCTTGGAACTCTGTGTGTCATGATTTGACCCCTCATGACAGGGTTGTGTGGCCCGTAGGCGGGACTTGACCTAGTCGGCCCTCCAGGTAAGTCACTATACTCTACACTACCTCAGCCTGACCAAACTGCATACTCTCCTAAGCGCGGGACTGAATGCTACCTCGTTAAATCAGCCCCCTCAACCCAGCGAACTGGGGAGCTGCATACTCTTCGAGCACGGTTGACAGTACCCACACACTATCTGAGATATGTGGTTGCACTCTATCTGTATTAGCAACAGTACCGTGCTCTGTATTTTGTATTTGCACTGTATCTGTCTATAATCTTTTTAGAGGGATCTGATATCATATATATATATATATATATATATGATATACTCTTTATACTTTTTTCATTATGTTTCCAAAATAACCATAACACCATAACTCTGTACTGTAAATTCTGTAATATCTGTAGCATCTTGATGCTATAACTGTATACTCTGTTTGTACTTTCTATCTGTATAATCTGTCTATACTCTCTGAGTGTTATGGCATTTAGGAAAACATAACTTTCTATATACACCATATATACCGTTCTATCTGTATACTGTTAAATATATGTTTGTGTAATCATCTGAGTAAAACTGTATATGTATACATATTCTGTCTATATAAAAATTTATAAAATATCTAACTATATCTGTATAGCTTGCTATACTGAAAACTGTACAAAACTTCATATCAGGTAACATTTACTCTGGCCACACATACTTTAGAAATTCATATTTTGTAATATAACTAGTATACATGCATATATATAAATGTATAAAATTTATGATAACATAGATGAATCTCCTAGCATAGCATATTTCCCTTACCTTAAATATGAAAAGCCTCTCACTAAACTCTAGCCCTACACCCGCAGGGTTCTCCACTTAACACCCTGAAAACAACATCCCCCGGAACAAAGCATCAATATTTTATTGTCTACAACATTTCTTATAACTGTAGGGGAAACATATTCTGAACAAAATACCTTACCCTGAATGTGGGACAAATTTCAAACCTCTTCCAGCAACAATCTGCTCCGGCAGACTTGCAGAGAACTTCACCAAGAGCGTCGTGGTGACTTCATATCGTTGATCCGGCATGAAACAGGGCCGGGATTGAAGAGAGAAGGAGAGGGGTGCGTTTTAAAGAGAGAAATGAAAGATTTTCGCGAAAATTTTGTCAAAAATCTATGTTTTAGCAATTTATAGAGTCGGATTCGTCGACGAGACCCATCATCACCTCGACGAGTCTTTAAAGAATTTCGTCGACGAACTTCCTCCCTCGTCAATGAATTTTAGACTGCCCCAAAAACCTCTCTCAGTATTTTCTTGTCGATGAGGCGTAGCTTCGTCAACGAGGCCTACTTATGCGCTCGTCAATGAACTCCCTGTGTTTGTCGACGAGGCCCTGTGTAAAAATCTTTCGAGTTATTATATTCAAAGTGCAATGTTCGAAGGCTACTGCCTCCTTCTATTTCTGTTTCTGTTTCCATTTCCCTCCCTCTTTATTATTTAAATACCATTATTCTTTGGGTCATTACAGGGTAAATCATCTAGAAACACATCCAGGAACTCACTGACTATCCGAATATCCTCAAGTCTCAACTCATCCCGCAGCGGTTCCTTCACACAAGCTAAGTACCCTTGACACCTGTCCAAGAATAACCTCCTCACATGCAATTCCGGTAGAACCTATGGCATCGAACGCACACACGATCCCACGAACTCATACTCCTGCTCCCCAGGAGGTCTGAACACTACTACCTTCCTACGACAGTCGATTACAGCATAATTGGAGAACAACCAATTCATCCCCAAAATAACATCGAACCCCAACATGTCGTATACCACAAGATTCTCCTATAGCATCCTCATCTGAATTAACACTGTGCAGTTTTCCAACCTCCTCCTACAAAATGATATACTCCCAGATGGTGTAGTAACAGATAACACCTCTTTCATGACTTGGGTCTCAACACCACACCGTTTATAAAACTCACAGATACAAAAGAATGGGTTGCACTCGAATAAAACAAAACAGAAGTCTTATTTGAAAGCAATAATAAGGTACCTGTCACTACGTTCCCTGTATGTTCAGCATCCGCTGGAGTAAGAGAGTATACTCTGACTATAGCTGTATTCGCTGGAATGGTTCCCCGAGGTATCTGATTGCTTCCTTGGTTCACATTGGATGCAGGCACGTCTAGCTTTGGTGCTCGACAATCATGAAACATGTGACCTGACTGGCCACAGTTGTAGCAGTTACGCCTAAATGACCGGCACTCGCTCTTACGCCATCTGTGGCATCTGGTACAACGACCACTAGTCTGGCTCCCCTGAGAACCCTAGCGCTCGGTATTCTGATGGTAACTCGAGCCCTTGTTCCTTTTATTCCAGGATCCCTGACGAGATCCTAATTGAGAACCAGAAGGTACTATCCTCTTCCTCGATTCCTAACCCACCTCATCCTCTCGGATACCGGTCTCAATCACCGTGGCTTTATCCACCAACACCGAGAACTCGCGGATTTAAAGCATACCCACTAGTCTGCGGATATCCTTCCTCAAGCCCTTCTCAAATCTTCGAGTCTTCTCATACTCGCTCAAGATCAAACACGGTGCGAATCAGGATAGCTCTATATACCAAGCCGCATACTCCTGCACCGTCATACTCCCCTGAGTCAAAGCATAAAACTCATCCGCCTTCGCATCACGTACAGAAGCCGGGAAGTATCGATCAAAGAATACCTCCTTAAAACGGCTCCATGACATTTCCTCAGAACCGCCCCTCTGCTTCTCCAGCAAATTCACTGCAGTTCACCATCGACCCGCCTCCCCAGATAGCTGGAAGGTAGCATAGAGGACTCGCTGCCTATCCGTGTAGTGTAGGACCTCCAAGATCCTCTCAGTCTTCTCCGCTCAGTCCTCTACTATCATTGGGTCATGTCCTCCAGAGAACGTCAGAGGATGCATGCGTATGAACCTTTCAATGGTGCACCCCGCAACAATAGGAGAGCTTTCGCGTCTCTTCACACTCTGCCTGATCTCCCGCAAAACCTGCCTCATCAAACCTCGAGGTACAGAAGGAGACTCATCACTTGCAGTCTCCTCGGAGCCACTTCCTAGGTCATTATCCTTGGGCTCCATTTTGCAACATAATAAGAATCTTATCAATACTCCTACAACACATACAAACGTACAGTTAACACAATTATCTATCCCTAATCATGTTAACTACTCCCTGTCAGGTCCAGGTTTGTCCTATCACACCAACACGAAAGTCATCAATGGTCTGCCTTGCTTTTACTAGAATCGTCATTGTTGGCCCGGTTGAGCGTCTAGAGGGGGGGTGAATAGACATTATTCGCGGATGTGCAAACTTTCTACAAACACAAAAATCTGACCAGGAGCAAGTGCATAAAATCATAGTGTAAATATGCAAGAGATCACAATAATAATAATAATAATATAAAAGAGATATGAGAGAAGAAAAGCTTAACACAAAGATATTTACGTGGTTCGGCACCCCGCCTATGTCCACGCCTTGAGACCAACTCAAGGATTCCCAAAATCCACTATGATCCTCCTTTGGGCGAAGAAGCCAATACATGGTTGCTCACAAAGAGCTTCAACAAGGTGCTTACTTAGAGACACCCTACAATGGCTCACAAAGAGCTTTTCTTTTCAAGAAGTAGATGAGAAATAAATATGAATCTGAATGCTCCCTTTGAGATGAGTATTACAACAGAAACCTTACTCAATGTCCTCTTATCAATAGAGTAGAAACAAAACTAAGATCAGCAAGAAAAGGGCAAGTGAGTATATGAGCAAACCCTAGAAATGTAAGCACCAATAAATGATCTTGATACAATAACTTTCTTGGTTAGGAATAAATGCAATTACTCCTATTTAAACACCAAATGGGTGAGGGGAATGCTGGAGAGCCGTTGGGCATTTATTAATGTAAGATAAGGGTCAAACTAGCCGTTCTGCAACATTTAAGGAACGCTACTGCCCGACGTTCGTTGACGAAATCTGAAATTCGTTGATGAGCTCTTCAGTCAATTCGTCGACGAAGTCCTACGTTCGTCGACGAGTTGCTGATTCTGAATTCAGGTACCTCTCGGTATCTTTTCATCGATGAGAACCCTGTGTTCTTCAACGAGTTCTTTATAACATTCATCGACGACGCCCTGTGTTCGTCGACGAGTTATGGTTCTAAATTCAGATGCCTCTCAGTTTCTTTTCGTTGATGAGAACCCTTTGTTCGTTGACGAAGGTATGCGGTTTAGGCGAAAAGATCAACATGGAGGATATGTTTGCCCAAGGTTAATCCGTGGACCCCCCCCCCCAAGTTTTTTGGAGCTAACTACCCAACATGGAAGGATCGAATGTCTATCTTCATCCAGGCCTATGACTACTGTATGTGGAATGTCATCACTGAAGGAGACTACACCTTCAAAAATGAAGACGGTAATGACATACCCATTGGAAAACTTCCTGAGGCAGATGCAAGGCTGGCACAACTCAACTTTAAGACCAAGAACTTCCTATATTGCACCGTAAGTGATGAAGAGTACAACTGAATATGCGGTTGCAACACGGCCAAGGAAATGTGGGAAAAACTTCAAGTAACATATGAAGGCACTACCCAAGTAAAAAGATCAAAAATTTATATGCTAGTAAAAGAATATGAAATGTTCAAAATGGAAGAAGGTGAAACAATTACAGCTATGTTCACTCGGTTCACACACATCACTAATGAACTAAAAGCTCTCAGTAGAGAGTACTTGATGGAAGATAATGTGCAAAAAGTTCTTTGCTCACTACTGACATCTTGGCATGCAAAGTCCACAGCAATTGAGGAAGCAAAGGACCTCTCAAAGGTCACACTTGACGAACTAATTGGGTCTCTCATGACCTATGAGATCAAGAAGAAAAATACTGCTACTGAAGCTGAAGTACCCAAGAAGGCTACCGGAATTGCTCTGAAAGCCGGGAAGCAAAAAGAGATCATAGAAGAAGAGAAGAATGATGATGATGATGAAGTTGCCCTACTTACGAGAAGATTCAGAAATTTTCTGATGAACAAACGAAATGGCAAACAAAAGGAGAAAGGAGAATCGAGCATCAAATGCTACAACTGCAAAAAGATAGGGCACCGTATGGCCGATTGCCCTCTCTTCAAAAACAAAAGCAACAATCAACAGGGAGAAAAGAAGAGGTTCAAAGCAATGAACACAACTGAATGGGATGAACTGGATGGAACCTCAACTGACGAAGAAGTCGAGGAAGAAGCCGCTCATTTCTGCCTTATGGCGGACGAACAAAGTGAGATAAGTTCTAATGACGAATATCTCCCTTCATATGAAGAATTAGAATAAAATTGTAGAAAACTCTATGTTGAACTAAGAGCATCTAAAAGGAAACTCAAACTTTTAGAAGAAAATTATTCAAAATGCAAACAAAAACAGATTTGCTCGTGTGACATCTTGAAAGCTGAAAATGCGTCTTTTTCGTCTTGAAAAAGAAAAGCTTTCTAAGGAATACACAAACTACAAAGAGTCCTCTCAAAAAGAAATTGAAAGCTTGAAAAGTCAATTAATCGAATTTCTTCAAGAAAACTCTTCATTGAAAAAGAAGGTGGAAGATCAAAGCAATACTATATATAAATTTACAAATGGTAAGGAAAATTTCGATAGGTTACTTGGAGCTCAAGGTTTGGAATTTTCAAAGAAGGATTAGGATACGGCCTATCGTCTTCAGAATCGATAGGTTTTGCAAACCTCTATGCCAAAAGGAGCTCTGTATCAAAGAGAAGTCATGCACCTAAACTAAACCCCTCACACATTAATAAAGTCTGCCTATATTGTGAGAAAAAAGGTCATGTACGATTTACATGCCCCTTCAAGGGAAATAGAGGAAAAAATATGAACTACAAATGGGTGATTAAGAACACTAACCCAATAGGACCCACGAAAATGTGGGTACCAAAACAAATCACTTGATGTTGTGTGCAAGTTTGTTTGAAGAGCGACTCCATAAAAAACAAATGGTTTCTCAATAGTGGATGCTCAAGGCACATGACGGGAGACGCAAGCAAATTCCTCTCCCTCACCTACAAGAAGGAAGGGCTAGTCACGTTTGGAGATAACGCCAAGGGAAGAATCATCGGTAAAGGTAAAATAGGTAATTCATCCTTGGCTATTGAAAATGTTGCTCTAGTAGATACTATCAAACATAATTTGTTAAGCGTTAGTCAACTATGTGATAAAGGATTAAACATTACTTTCCAATCCACAAAATGCTTAATAAATGATTTAAATGGAAATACCATCCTTATAGGAAAACGTGAATCCAACATATATACAATTGAGTTTGATGGTATCACAAATTGTAACATTAAATGTTTAGCTGTTACAAATGAAAATTGTTGGCTATGGCATAGGAGACTAGGTCATGCAAGCATGGATCTTCTTCATAAACTTTCATCCAAAGAACTAGTAAACGGCCTTCCAAAATACAATTATGTGAAAGACAAAATATGTGATGCATGTCAATATGGAAAACAAGTTAAGGCCTCTTTCAAAACTATGAAAGTAATTTCTACCTCAAGACCCTTAGAGTTAATCCATCTTGATTTATTTGGACCTAATGACATAGCTAGCATTAGTGAAAAACTGTATGCATTTGTTATTATTGATGACTTCTTTAGATTTTCATGGGTAATTTTTCTTGCCAACAAAAGTGACACCTGTAATGCATTTATTCATTTTTGTGGAAAAATCCAAAATGAAAAGGGAATGTTAATTATACACATTAGGAGTGGTAGAGAAAGAGAGTAAAGAACTTGAAGATTTTTCCAACGAAGATGGATATTCACACAACTTCTCTGCACCAAAAACTCCACAACAAAACGGAGTAGTTGAAAGAAAAAATCGAACTCTCCAAGAAATGGCTAGAACAATGCTCAACGAACATAACTTGCCAAAATACTTCTGGGCAGAGGCCGTTAGCACAACATGCTATGTTAGTAACCGAGTCATCATTAGATCGAAGATAGGAAAAACCCCATATGATATATGGAAGGGTAGAAAACCCAGCATCTCACATTTTAAGGTTTTTGAATGTAAGTGTTTTATATTAAATGATAGGGATCATTTAGCTAAGTTTGATTCAAAATCCGATGAGGGAATTTTCATAGGATATGCCATGAA
Organism: Malania oleifera; assembly: GCF_029873635.1. NCBI lineage: Eukaryota > Viridiplantae > Streptophyta > Magnoliopsida > Santalales > Ximeniaceae > Malania > Malania oleifera. The sequence continues at coordinate 109,034,688 of NC_080419.1, forward strand.
TAGCAAGGCATATAGGGTATTCAGCAAAAGAATTCAAACTATTCAAGAATCAACCCATGTTCTATTTGATGAAACAAATCCTCACATATTCAAAACACCTGTTGGATGAAGAGAACCAAGTCACTACCTTTAGAATTGAAAGAGAATTAGAACAACTCAAGTTAAATAATGATCAAGACACTAATTGTCAAGATACAAATATTGATCATCTAGGATCTTCTCCTCAAGAGTCTAACCAACTAGAAGAAAAAGAAAATCATGAACTACCTAAAGCTTGGAATTTTGTAAAAAATCATCCAACTGATCTTATCATAGGTAGTCCATCTCAAGGAGTCAGCACCCGATCTCACCTTAGAAGTGGATGTAATCACATTGCTTTCGTATCTCATCTAGAACCTAAAAACTTCGAAGAAGCTGAAAATGATGAAAATTGGATAAATGTCATGCAAGAAGAATTAGATCAATTTGAAAGAAACAAAGTATGACACTTAGTTCCTAAGCCCAAAAATACTACAATAATTGGCACTAAATGGGTATTTAGGAATAAGAAAGATGAAGATGGAAACATTGTTAGAAATAAAGCTAGACTAGTAGCCTAAGGATATAACCAACAAGAGGGTATTGACTACGATGAACCTTATGCCCCGGTAGCTGGACTAGAAGCCATTAGGATGCTCCTTGCCTTTGCTTGTTACAAAAACTTCAAATTATTTCAAATGGATGATAAAAGTGCCTTTTTAAATGGATACATAAATGAAGAAGTATTTGTCAAGCAACCTCCTAGATTTGAGAGCCACACTCATTCCGATTAAGTATACAAACTCTCAAAAGCCCTTTACGGACTTAAGCAAGCACCAAGAGCTTGGTTATACAAAGAAAATGATATGCTTGTTATACAAATTTTTGTGGATGATATCATTTTCGGTGCCACAAATGAAACCTTGTGTCAAGATTTTGCTCAAACTATGCAGGAAACATTTGAGATGAGTATGATGGGTGAACTAACCTTCTTCCTAGGTTAACAAATTAAACAAATGAAGCATGAAATTTTTATAAATTAGGCCAAATACGTTAGGGACATGTTAAATAAATTCAATCTTGAAATGGGAAAATCTAAAGTAACTCCTATGAGCATCACAACAAAGCTTGACGCTGATGAAAAAGGGAAAAACATTGACCAAAAACTCTACCGTGGCATGATAGGTAGCTTATTGTATCTTACTTCCAGCAGGCCTGATATAATGTTCAGTGTTTGTCTATGCGCTAGATTTCAAGCTTGTCCCAAAGAATCTCATCTTCATGCGGTCAAACGAATCTTTAGATACCTAGCAGGCACTCATGACTTAGGACTCTTCTATTCTAAAAATGCTCCCTTTGACCTCACGTGCTACTCTAATGTTGACTATGGTGGTTGTAAAACCGATAAAAAAAGCACTATTGGAACATGTCATTTCCTTGGACACTCTCTTGTGTCCTGGTTTTGCAAGAAACAAACCTCCGTAGCTCTCTCCACCACCGAGGCTGAGTATATCGCAGTCGGCAGCTGCTGTGCTCAAGCACTATACATGAAATAACAACTTGAGGACTTCCAAATCTTAGTTAAAGGTACTTCAATTCATTGTGACAATACTAGTACCATCAACATATCAAAGAAATCGTGCCTCCATTCTAGAACTAAGCATATTGAAATTAGGCACCACTTCATTCGAGATCATGTTAAAAAATGAGATGTTGAGTTGGTTTATGTTCCCACCGAAAACCAACTTGCGGACATTCTCACTAAGCCTCTAAATGAAGAAATATTCCACAAAGTTCGACATGCCCTAGGAATGTGCACTCCTTCAGACATACTATAGGATCTTCATGTTAGCTCCTACCCCCTTGTCTTGCTCACCGAACTCTTACATAGTTTTTCCCCTTCTTCATGATCTCGTCGACGAACACAGGGTATTCATCACTGAGAAGTCTGTCAATTTCGTCGACGAACACAGGGGTCCCATTGTCGAATTTGTCTTAATTTCGTCAATGAACACAGGGCCTCATCGACTAAAACTGTCGGGATACTTATTTCTTTCCAGTTCAACCAGACAAAACCCTAGCCCCCCTTCTGACCCTCTCCTTCCTCTTAGCCCTCTGTCCTCCTCCAACCTATCTTGTGCCACCCTACACCCCTTCCCACCTCTCTTTCTCTCTCGCCTCCACACACAACACCCTCCGTCCTTCCCTCGGCTCTCCCATTACCTCAGCTCCCTCATCTCCTCCGCCATACCCGCTCTCTCCATTCCTTCGTCTCTAAATGGCTCCCCGCCCAAAACGCCACAACCTCCAAATCGAAGTCGGCGAAGGTTCATCTCATCACCCTACCTCCGGTCCTCCTACGCTTACCCCAGCCAATCCCGACCCCTGGTTCATCTCTCCCGAAGCCGCCTACCCCTATCAAAATGACATTCTCAAAAGGCACATAGTCTATGGAAAAATCGTGCCCTCCGATTTCCTCCAGCTCCATTTCTCTACTCTTCTCTCCAAGATAAAAGCCCTCGGGTGGGATGCCCTCTTTGATCTTGATGAACTTGTCTATGAAGACCTTGTTCGCTAGTTTTATGCAAACTTCGTTCCCTTGCACCGCGGCATTGCCGCTTACTCCACTATTTGCAGCACAGTTATTCGGTTCTCCAAGGAGACCTTCTCCGTCGTGCTCGATTGCACCTCTTATCTCCTTCGCGGCCTCCCCAAGTCATCTTGGCCGACAGGATTCGACTGGTTCAACTCACACACCACCCTCAAGCCAATTACTGGTAATCCTCACATTCCCGCAATGGCTTGCCCGAAATCCAAAGACCTCACTGTAGAATTTCGAGTCCTCCATCATATGATCACGTACAATTTGTGCCCTCGCACTTGTGGCAGGGACTGGGTTACCCTCGGCGATATCTTTAGCATGTACTGCCTATGGGTTGGACGCGGTCTATATCTTCCTTCTATCATTGTTCAGAACATGGAGGAAGGCCTCAAAAGGCAGCGCGGTTGCCTCCCTTATGATCGTCTCCTCACGACCTTCTTTGATCACTTCAACCAAATTCACACCGGCCTGCCTTGCATTCGTCCTACGCCAGAAGATATCTATACTGAGGCGACCCTTCGTCGCATGCACTTTGAAAAGGACGAAAAAACCAACACTTGGGTCAAAGCCCACGAGCCGGGTCATATTCCCGTCGATGAGGTTGAGGCCGCCTTGGAGGTCGAAGAAGAGGAAGGCGAGCATGAGGACACTGTGCATGGCCACATCCTGGAGCGCCTGGATGGGCTTCAGCACGCCATGACACAATCAGAGATTCGACACTGACATCGTTTTGACTCCTTAGATGCGTCTCTTGCTCGGTAAGAAGATGCTAACCGCGCTCGCTTTGACTCCCTTGACACTTCTTTTGCTGCCCTCTTTGATCGTTTGGGTCGCCCACGCAAGTAACGCACTATTTACGCTGTCCCCCAATTTTGATTATGGAAAAGGGGGTGAAATAGTTTTAGGTCTCTATTCAGTTATATTTGGATGTATTTAGAACATATTTCTAGTTGATAATATAGCCTTGTAATCACTGCTTGTAATCACTGCACAAATTTAGTATTGAAAATTAGCAAGTATTGAATCTTTTGAATATAAATACTCTATCTGTGTACAAGCGTGCTTGAATGATTGATATACTAGATTGTCATGGTTTATGCAGGATTAAATGGAAAATGTCTTACATATAAATGACATGCTGCAAAAAATTTAAAATAAAATATTCCTTCATACAATGCAAACATTAAAGGGGAGGATTTTATTTAAACTCTAAACCGATCCATTTAGTAAGGGGGAGCATTTATCTTTCTAAGAGAACACTAATGGATTGCCATCATCAAAAAGGGGGAGAATGTTAGACCAAGTAGTTAAGGGTCTTTCATTACTACTGTGTTTTGATGACAACAACCCATTAGCAGTTCTTAAGGCTACTAACTTTTCTCTCTAAGTCATGTTCAGCTATACAGAATGGCACCAGAACCAACAAGTCTCAAATCAGTTAAAGCAACTCATGCCATGACCAAAAGCACAGCCTCTCAAAGCATTCATGAATGCTACACAATATACAAAGTGATATAAAGGATGGTGTGAGAATGAGAGAGAGACTATCTTGTAAATCTCTTGTATAAGGAAGTAAACTCAAAACTAAGAGCAAGAAATGGGCATATCACACACACATAACAAAAACAAGTAAAGTTATTTAAAGGTGTGTAAAGAAACCCCCAAACGGACAAGGACCTTCTTAGAACTCAAAAGAAAAATTGTTAAGAAGAAGGAACTCGTTGACGAACACAGGGTTCTCGACGAGTTCCTTCTTCTTAACAATAGGTCCTTGTCCGTTTGGGGGTTTCTTTACACATCTTTAAATAACTTTACTTGTTTTTGTTGTGTGTGTGTGATATGTCAATTTCTTGCTCTTAGTTTTGAGTTTACTTCCATATACAAGAGATTTACAAGATAGTCTCTCTCTCATTCTCACACTCATCCTTTAGATCACTTTGTATATTGTGTAGCATTCATGGATGCATTGAGAGGCTGTGCTTTTGGTCATGGCACGAGTTGCTTTAACTGATTGGAGACTTGTTGGTTCGAGTGCCGTTCTGTATAGCTGAACATGACTTAGAGAGAAAAGTTAGTAGCCTTAATAACTCCTAATGGGTTGTTGTCATCAAAACACAATAGGAATGAAAGACCCTTAACTACTTGGTCTAACAGTCATCCTAAGAAAAACACAGAATACCGCCGACAATTTTCGGTCTAGCAACAAAACAATCCTCAACCAACTCTACCCATATCCAACATCCTATACTCTGGTATGTACTCACAGCTAAGCCTAACCAAGTCTATAAGACCTAACAACCTCGTTAGCTCTGATACCAAGCTATCACGCCCCGAACCAGGGAATGGGACCCAGGGGTGAAAATGTAATCTAACCTGTCCTTGTATCATACAAATCATCCAAGATATAGTACAATGAACGAGGGTCTGACCCTGTGGGTTTACTAGGCACCCTATACACTTCCATAGATACACAATGGAAATAAGATCTTTCTATACAAGCATGGTACCATAACAGAGTCTATACAATAGCTGAAACAAAGCTCTATCATACAACATACAACCGGGTGCCCAACATATCTCAAAACGGCAACCCACAAAAACACAAGTCCTAGCACTTACCCAAGCGCTACCCATTGTGCACCAGCCCCTACGTTCCCAACGCAAGGACGCTAGTTCCGATTACTTGATGGACCTAAAAAATATGCATTTACAGCAGGGGTGAGACACCTCTTAGTAAGGAAGAATACAGGTTATATCGGTGTGTGGTATTTGAGTATTATCATGACAGCAATACATACACAGTTAAAGGTAGTTCCAGTACTAATTTTACAATAGTGCATACACGCACACACACACGATCAAGCAATCCCCGGTGTCATCGCACCCTTCGGTCCGAAGCCGGCCCACTACATACGGCGTTGGCCCATAGCCAGCCCACGAAACACGGCGCCACGAGCACATGGCTAGTCCCAGACTCCCATGGCCTCGTACCGACGCTAAACTGGTGGATCCACACCCTTCGGTGATCAGCCGGTAAGGCTTAAGCCCTCAGATGTAGAGTCGGACACTTTTGCCAAACATGGCCTGCGATTTCATACGCTCTTGGATATAGAGCCGGATACTCTTAGTATCTGGAACAAATTCGGAACCTCGTTCCTACTCGTATTTCAACCAAACACAACATAAACATGCATGCTCATATAACCAAACAAATCACACCCATTTGGTAATCTAAAATCATGGTTTTGCAAACACATACAGTTTAAACAAGTCAAGGCACGGTCATCCCTATAACACCGTATAAATCAACATATACATTCGGTTTTCAACAAAACTAGGGATGTAGCCCGTCACCCCCTTTTTCCTAAAACTATAATCATGAAAAATCCATAATTTTCCCCCATTAGATCCCCCCAAATGAGTAGCCAAAACACACACAGGACCGTGAACCACAGTTCTACCGAGTCTGATTTAAAAAATGATCGACATAAATAGATTCCCTTTACCTTTCCCCCAAATGGCAAATCCCGAACTCAAAGGCTCCTAAACAACGAACCGAGTTCCAAAACCTAAAACCAACAATACAGAATATAGTCACGACTTCGTTCTCTACAAAAGTACTGGAATTGAAATGAAAATCGAGCCTTACCTCGATTTTATGCTAAAATCCAAAAATCTCCGAAACGAGATTCCGATCCGCAAAACTTGTAGAGAATCCTTCACTGATCCTCGTGGTAACTTCGAATCATCAAATCAAACAATAAACGATGAAGAAATCTAGAGAGATGGAGAGTAGGAAGATTTTTTAGAGAGATAGAGAGAGAAAATGAGATTTCTTAGCTGAGAAGTAATGAAAATGGACATTTATAACACCTTTGGCTCAGCAATTCTCGTCGACAAATTGCGTCCTCGTTGACGAGACCTTATAGTCTTCTCATCGACAAGACCATGACCTCGTTGACAAGCCTAGGATTTTTGATTTTCTGAAACCCCTCGGCTTCTCCTCGTCGATGAGCCCTGAATTTCATCACACTTCTTAATACCTTTCGGCTTCTCCTCGTCGATGATAAATGTAAGGCCTTCGTCGACGAACTCAGACTTAGTCGATGAAGCCTGTTTAATTACCTTTTTACCCCTCTTTTATTTTAATTAAACCCACCTATCATGGTTCAAGTTCTTATAAGAAGCAATCACGGTGATCCTAGGTAGATTCTCTACAACATAGCCCAAGCGAAATATTAGTTTGAGAAGTTTGGGAACCATCCCAAAACCAAGGTGAGTGGATTATTTGAGTATTTTTAGTATTACTGTAATGACTCAAAAAAAATAAAAAAAAAATGATTAATTAAATTAAGAAATTTAAGGATTTTGGGTATATATATATATATATATATAAGTATATAATAAAGTTTAAAGTAGGATAAAGGAAAGAAAAAAAAAAAAAAAAAACTTACTGCTTAAGTCTCTAAACATGGCAGGAAAGGAAAGAAGAAGAAAAAAAAAAAAAAAGGAAGCTCCACGCAGAACAGCAGGGAAAGAAAGGAAAAAAGAAAAAAAAAAATTTCTCTCAGCTCACGTTCTCCACTCCTCTTCTTTCTACAATTTTGTGGCAGATTCTTGCCCAATTGGAAATCCGAAAATGCCACTAGACTCCATTCTTCGCCATCGATATATCTACCAAAGTGGATTTGTCATAGGAGCAATGTGGGCATATCTTGTGGGGTAAGCCAAATTTTCATTCTTATCTCAATTTTTCCTAAATTTTAAGCCAAATGGGTGATCGGACACCACCACGAGAATCTAGGGATGATTCTCTACAAATCTAGCGGAGCGAATTTCTCGTGGGGTCGTTGTGGAAATAGCCCCAAAACTAGGATAAATGAGTTATTTAGAAATTAATTGGTATTTAATTATTGTAAATTAAGAAATATTAAAATAATATTTTATTGTGGTTGATATGATTGAATCAGGGTTCAGGTGAGTGCCGCGAGTATAAGTTTGGGAGCCTTGCAGGCGTGATTTAGGAAATCAGGTAAGGGGGAATAAAATTATATCAGTATTTTATTAAGGTGAATCAGTTATTTACGAGTGTATGAAATTTATTATTTATCTATATGATTTTTAGAACTATCTGAGTACTGGAAAATGATGATTTTGTTTAACGTTTATATTTGGGATAATTGCATATGATATTAAATTCGTGTGACATGGGAGAAATTTTTCCTAATAAATTGAATATGAATTACTGAGGTATTTGGGTTTGCATGTGGGGGGTTATTTGGAATGATTATGACATGGTGAATGAATTGTTATGTTTGACTGTTGTGTGAAAATGCATTGATCTGTTGGGATACTGTGTGGGAAATGAATTGATCTGTTGGATACCTGTGTGGTAATGCATTGATGCGTCTGTGTGAACTAACTGGTGTGGTTATTCGTATGCATCTCAATATAATGTTGGTATGAGGATGTTGTTATATTGCCTAGATATAAATCATGATATGATGTTGACAGGTCGAGAAGTTTGTCATATTGTCATTTATATGGGGTAGGACATTGGCAGGTTGAAGAGCTTGTTCTACTGATGTATGACGGGTAGGTCATGGGGATTGGATACTTGTGACGACCTGCTTAATTTCTACATTTTTTTTAATAATAAAATCAGTATCACCAATCTCAGCTCAGTAGATCATAATCCACCTGGACTAGTGGGTGCCAGGGATACATCAGAACAACCAACGGAAGCCTAGGCAGCAGGAAACATACAATCATATACATTTCAATACCATATATCACAATATATGCCAGAGTCACTACAATCACTGTATTTCAATATATACATCCCAAAAATCATATCTAGGGACATTTCCCACAAAATCTAACTGTCACTACAAAAACTCACCCTTCAAAAAAGGCAGACAACAACTCTAGATCAGCGGGGCTTTTCCCGCTCTCCTATCTGGGACTTCTGAAAAGTTTATAAAATTTAGGGGTGAGACACCTCTCAGTAAGGAAAATAAACTAATACCAGTGTGTGGCAACATGACTATTCTGTGTTATACACATATCATACATAACATGTACAGTAGCTGTTTTATCAAATTTGGGAAAACACACACACACACGCACACACACACACACACACACACATATATATATATATATATATATCAAAACATGGCAGAACATACTACATTTTTATATTCATATTTCATCTCATAGAATAATAATAACATAAAAACATTTCTGGTAGGTTAGTTGACTGTTGTCATGTATTTGTAAAAACCCCCAAAAAAAAAAAAAAAAAAAGATGTAAAAGATTAATAAAATGATTCCAAAAAAAAATAAAAAAATAAAAAATAAAATTAATTAAAAATAAATAAATATATTAATTAATTAATTAATTAAACGAATTTAAAAGAAAAAGAAAAAAGAAAAAAATTAATTAATTAAAATTAATTTTTTTTATTAAAAAAATATTATTATTAATATTAATTAAATATTAAATATTATTATTATTAAATATTAATTAAATATTATTATTAATATTAATTAAATATTAATTAATTATTATTATATTATCCTCCTGAAGCTTCAACAAGCTTCAGGAGATTCAAAGAATCATATTTATTCTTCTTCTTCTTCTTCTTCTTCTTCTTCTTTACTTTTCTTTTTTTTTTTTCTTTTTGCTGCAACGCAGCTCTCACATTCTCTCTCCCTCTCTCATCGATTTCGTGACGGATTTTCGCCCGATTGAAAATCTGAAGATACCACTGGACTCCATTCGCCGCTGCTGTCATTTCTACCAGAGCAGATCGATGGTAGGAGCGGCGTAAGCATATTCCCTAGGGTAAGCCATTTTTTCCTTTTTCTTTAATTTCTTGCAAAATATAAGCCCAATTGACGAACGGACACCACCACGAGAATCTAGGAATGATTCTCTACAAGTCTAGTGGAACGGAATTCTCGTGGGGGTGTCGGGCCAAAACCCCAAATTTGGGGTGCGGCGATTATTAAGGGGCTTATTTTTAATTAGTTAGCATTAATTTAGAAATGCTAAAATAGTAACCATTTGGAACTGAAGTAGGATTTCTGAAATTTAGGGTCCGGGTAAGCGCCGCGGGTGTAATTTTGGGACCCGCAGGCAAAATTTGGAAAATTAAGTGGGGATGTTAAATAATAGTTTAAATATTAATTTGAGGTATACGGAGCCTAAGGAAGGCTAGATGAGTATTATTTTGGAGAAATAGATTAATTAATCTGGGGAAAAATGTAAATTGCAGGAGTTGAATTTCGGGCGCTAAGGGCGTAGGATTTGGGTCTCAAGGAATTTCTCAATAGCCAGGTAAGGGAATAAACTAAAGCAGTAATTTTCCATACAAATTATTATTGATTAGGAGTAAATTTATTTTTAGAAAAGCATATGTTATATTGTGTATTACGAATGAAATGTACGATTGGGAAAATACTGCTATGATGATTAAAATGTATATGTATGTATGAGATGTAAGGAATTCACGATTTTAGAATATGAAGTATGATTTTTAACAGCATATGTGTGGCATGAATATTATTTTATGTGAAATGTATTATGATGTGAAAGATTTTACGAACAAAGCATGATTTCAGGTATTATGAAAATATGAGTTATGTTGTGATGGTTTTGACGATTATGTGATAAATGATGTATTTTCAGTATATATATACTTGAAACAATTTTGGCGCGAGGCCATATATTTATGTTATCGGCACGAGGCCATATTTATGTTTTTGGTGCGAGGCCATATATTTATGTTATCGGCACGATGCCGTATTTATGTTATTGGCGCGAGGCTATGTATTTATGTTATCGGCACGAGGCCGTATTTATGCTATCGGCACGAGGCCGTATTTATATTATTGGCGCGATGCCATATTTACTATGATTTTGGCGCGAGGCCATATATATGATTTCAGCGTGAGGCCGTATCTATGTTTTCGGCACGAGGCCGTAATGATGTTACGTATGATCATGTATTATATGTTTTCACAACCAGGATATTAGTTTAGTTCAGACCAGGAGCTCGGTACTGTAGCTATGGGTTAATTTTGGCACGAGGCCTTATTAGTGCTACCGTCCCACGAGGGGATGGGAGATGGATAGTCGATGTGGCTTTCAGTAGAGTGTGGACGTCTACCTAGCAGTTCGAACCCGGGTGTGACGGGCTCATTGTACTTACAGACATATTTGATTCGGCAGTGGTCGGCCAGCCATTGTCGGGTCCCGCCTTCGGGCTGCACAACCCGTCATGGGGGGTAATACATGACACCAGCTAGTTAGTCATCCTGGGTTTGTTTTCAGTACTACAGTTATAACAGATGATTTTATGTATGATATGATTTATTAACAGATGTGAAAATATATGTTTACCCAGTACGATATGATTATGTTTATAGAATTATGAAATGTACTGTATACGTACAAATGCATTAAATATTCATGTTGCCACACAGCTGTATTTAGTTTATTTTCCCTTACTGAGAAGTGTCTCACTCCCAAACTTAATTAATTTTTCAGGAGCCCCTGAGAGACCAGCGGGTGAGGGCCGCTGTTGAGCTAGTGAGATTATCCTGTGAGAAGGGTAAGATTTTGTAATAGCGTCAGAGTTATTTTGTGTTTAACCTTAGAGATATTTTGATGTATGTGAGGATGTATAGAATGCTCTGGTATTATGTTTCATGATTGGATGTTTGAGATTTTATGTTTACTGCTGCTAGGTTTTTCGCTGTGTTTGACAGGTGTCCCCGCTACCCACGAGTTCGGGTTGACCATTTTATTTATTATGTGATATTTTATGTTAAGAAATTGAGGGACGTTGCAGTATTACCCTGACATGACTGGGTTGTGTGGCCCGAAGGCGGGGCCTGACAATGGTTGGCCGACCACTGCCAAGTAAAATATACAGTCTGTAAGTCCGATGGGCCTGCCTGACTTGGTTCGTACACCAGGGGCGATCACACACACTTCTTAAAAGCCACATCGACCATCCAATCTCACACCACTTCGTACAGCAGCGTTAACACAAATATCATGATCACAAAGACCATGGACACATAGCAATGGTACCGTGCAAGTGCTAGCCTAGACCAAGCCAACCAGGTTCTGACATCATATAACATATACTAAAACGGTGATACATGGATATCTCATATCATTAATTACCAGATCAATCATATCATTTTGCATATATATGTATATCATGAAAATCATCGGCCCGTACGCCGGTATTTCACATTTTCATAGCTCGGCTCATACGTCGACAAAACAAAGCACAACCTGTACGCTGACAAATCACAGTCACATAGCACGACCCGTACGTCAGAAAATCATAACACAGCCTGTACGTTGGCAAATCACAACCACATAGCACGACCCGTACGCCGGCAAATCACATAAAAATCTCTGCTCGTAAGCCGATTTTTCCATTATAAAATCTGTATCATTCACATTCCCTGAAAACAATATTTCTTAACATATTATACTCATGCCACGCCAACTGATTTTCACATATTCAGTATACCATTATTTTTAATATATTTACCCAAATATAAATCATATATATATATATATATATATATTTTTCCTGAAACCAGATGTTATAACAGTATACATATTTTTCAACAATTACTAGCTTAGTTTATCCCCTTACCTAATTCTGGAAAAGTCCCTAAGAAAATCTACCCCGCTCCTGCAGGGTTCTCAACTCCACACCCTGAAAATAATATTTCCCAAAACTAAAGTTCAATATTTCTAAGCGTATAACACTTTTCTCAACTGTCAAAAATCCAAATATTGAGTAAAAAGTCTTAACCTGGATTTGGGATGGTTTCCACCTTGCTTTCACCAATGATCCGCTCCAGCAGATTTGGAGAGAACTTCCCCAGGAGCGTCGTGGTGACTTCGGATTGTCGATCCGGCGAAGATCTAGCCCGAAATCGACGGAAGAGAGAGAGAGAAGAGAGTTGGCTTCTTAAAGAAGTTAAAAATCAAATTTTTATATTTATAGAGCAGAGGATTCGTCGACGAGCCACGTCATTCGTCGACGAGTCCTTCACAAATTTCATTGACGAAATTAGTCGGCTCAAAACCCCCTCTCGGTATTTCTTCGTCAACGAATCCTCTAATGCCTTCGTCGACGAATCCCCTGTGTTTGTTAATGAATCCCCTGTGTTTGTCGACGAGGCCCTGATAACTGTCCCTCAATTTTTCCTTCCAAAATGCAATGTCGTCGACAAACGCTGTCGACTGCCTCCTTCTATTTCGGTTTCCATTCCCCTTTCTTTTATTGTTTAAATTCCATTTTGAATTCGAGTCGTTACAATACTAGTGAATAGTGGTGCATGTGTGGGCCACGTGTTGCGGAAGCTAGAGTGGTGTCTATGTGGGCCACGTTATATCCTATGTGGGCCATGTTATGTACCTTGTGTGGGTAGTGGTGCCTATGTGGGTCACGTTATATGCTGTGTGGGTCATGTTATGTACCCTGTGTGGGTAGTGATGCCTGTGTGGGCCATGTGTAGATAAGAAGTACGTAGGTGCCTGTGTGGGCCTCATACTGACATGTACGCAGTTGCTCTATGTAGGCCACGTATTGAGGACTTTGGAAGATGAAGTATGAGATGCATGATTTGTGTGTGGATGTGTTGTGCACATGTGAATTTAATTATAGCATAAAAATAATGGTATAGCATATTGTGAATGCATGTGTGTGCATGTAGCGAGGTAAACATACCACCGGGGGCTTGCTGAGAAAGGTGAGTGCTCTGCTAGGTAGTCTCTTGGTATCACTGCAAAGGCATGCTACTTGTATGGGCGGGTAGACATCCCGATCCTCGGAAACCTTCGCCTTTAAAATAATAAAGATGTGTGTACTGGCGGCGAGGTAATACTTCACCTGAGGGCTTACTGAGTAAGGTGAGTGCTCTGGTTGGTAGTTTTTAGTATCAGAGCAAAGGAAAGCTACTTGTATGGGTGGGTAATCTTCCCTATCCTCAGAGACTTTCGCCTGCTTAAAAATTATGTACTTGTGCATATTGGATGTGTGTATGATATTAGATGTCGAGGATATTATTAATGGTTCATTTTCTCAGTTGTTATTGATATTATGTGAGAAGCAATTTATTTTGATATATAAATATTAAAACTCATTTGTCACACACTGTTATAATTTATTCCATCCTTACTAAGAAGTGTCTCGCCCTAGTGGATTAACAATTTTTCAGGTTATTCTGGAGACTGGGTTTAAAGGCCTAGGCTGGGTTGTTATATAGAACTCTAGTATTTATTTAAGGTTATTTATTTATGTTCCACTGCGTGCATGTTAATTATGGTATCAGATACAGGTGATTGGAACATGTGGCACCCGAGTCCCACTTGGCGGGTTCGGGGTGTCATAATTACCTAGTTCATTTGAGGTTAGATTATGTATTATATGAAAATATATTAGGGTTTTGTGAAATAAATTAGGATATTATATTTTCAGGAATGTGGTGTTTTTGGGACCCTGCAGACATGGGTTGGGGACCCTAGTGAATATTTTCAGGAGTCTAGGTAAATTATAATTTAGAAAATTTATGTGTATGTAGGTTTGGGGAAATATAATTGATTTATTGAAAATATGCATATGTGTATTATTTCAGGATTTTTGGGATAGTACGCTGTGAGCGTGAGGATTAAGTTGGAGGCGAGCCTTCCAGCCAGTTAGGTAAGAGAAATATGTTATGTTAGGGAATTCATAAATATTATTAGAAAAATTATAGTATTTTTTTTATTAAGGTATAGAGTATAAAATTATAAAGTTTTACAAAACATGAGTTTTATTAGTTGTGTGGCTTGAGTAGATATTTGCCTGATACAAAATTTATGTAGTTTTTTCAGAATATCATGATTACAGTGCATATATAGACAGATATGTTTACTAGACAGATATTATACAAACCAGTATTTTACAGTAATTACATAATGTCATGCTTTCCAAAACCATAACACTCTAACATTACAAATTATTCAGTTAGATATTACAGTCAGACATTACAGTTATTACAGTCAGATACTACATTTATTTTAGCTATATATTATAGTATTTTCAGATCAGTTTTATAGTGTTATGGTTATTTTGGAACATGATAAAAACAGTAGGATAATTATAGAAATAGTATATACAACATTAGACCCTGATGAATTAAGTTATGTTCAATTAGCAGAGTACAGTACCATTGCTATTTTCAGATCAAAGTGCAACCACATATCTCAGATTGTATGTGGATTATGTCAACCGTGCTTATGGAGAGATTGCAATCTTCCTAGTATTATAGGTTGAGGAGGCCGGTTTGACGAGGTAGTTACCAGTTCCGAACTTAGGAGAGGATGCGGTTTGGCTGGACTGAAGATTGGTAGAGTACAGTTAACTTACCTAGTAGGCCAACCAGGATTAAATCTCACCTATGGGCCACACAACCCTGTCATGAGAGGTTAAATCATAACGTACAGTTTTTCAGGGTAAAATCTCAGTTATGTATATGTATACAGATTTACAGAATTTCAGCGATGTAGTATGATACTAGAAGTATGAAAAGTAGAAAACTCGGATATTACAGTTATTCTTTAAATTATGATAAATATGAGTTATATCGTATATTGATTTACTAGCTTATACAGTTTCAGATATTGTCATTATAGTATTTATGCAACTCAGTCCCCACACACTAGTAATAGCATATTTCTTCTTACTGAGTGTTGTCTTATCCCAATGGTTTAACATTTTTCAGGTGATCCAGCTAGGCGAGCAGATCAAACTCGCAGATAGAGAGATCTTTTGTACTGCCCTAACTTATAAAGTAAGTGTATTCAGGGGATTATATTTTTGAGCAGATGATACTGGGGTGATGTGTAATATGTATATATGGTTTAGAGACACTGAATTCTGGTATTGTAAATATGGATGTATGACTTTATGTTTTCCGCTGCATAGGAGTGTCAATTTGTGTACAGGGATACCTCAGTGCCCATCTGGGGCCTGAGATGTTATAGTAAGTATTATAGGGGTATCAGGGTAATTTATATTTTATATGAAAAAAAAATGGCATAATTTTTGGGTCATTACAGAACATATGAAAGAGGTCACTTATTCTTTGGTACTTAGTAGTCTCACGTATGTTCAAGCATAGACACCTTGATATTACTCATGCTATTGGTGTGTGTGGCAGATACTTAAGTGATCCTTGGGTGAGTCATTGGAGGGTTGCAAAGAAGGTCATAAGATATTTGCAAGGCACTACAAATTACATATTCACTTATAGGCAATTAGATCACCTTGAGGTGATTGGGTGCTCTAATGTTGACTATGCAAACTACATGGATGAAAAGAAGTCTACATCCGGTGATATTCTTATGATGGCAGGAGGAGTTATGTCCTTGAAAAGTATTTAGCAAACTCTTAAAGCTACCTAAACTATGAAGAAAGAGTTCATTATTTGTTATAAGACAACTCATTAGGCTTTTGTGGTTATAGAATTTTATCACAAGAATTCGCATGGTTAGTTCCATTATAAGGCCATCATCTATAAAGACTCGAAAAATTACAATGATTAAATAATCAGGAAGATGATAAATGGAATAGATAAATAAAGAATAAGAGAAAAAAGGAAGATTTAAAAGAGGAAGAACAACAAACCTCGTTGACGAATATCCTATCTTCGTCGATGAATGTTCTTTTAGAGATCGTCGACGAAGTTTAGTCCCTTATCGACAAAAAGATCCTAAGTGAGTGAATTTTGGATTTTGACGAACGCACTCTCTCGTCGACGAATTTCCTTTTGTGACTCATCCACGAATCCTATCTTTTCATCAACGAAGCCACGTGGCAACATTGTGTATAAAAGGATCCAAGGAAGCTTCTTTGCGAAGAAATTTATTTTTCCTCCAATTTTATCTCTTTAGGACGGTTTCCTCTGCCTTCTTTGTTCAAATTCAGCTCGGATTCATCCCAAATCAACAAATGGAAACCGCTACGGTGTTCTAAGGGAGATTCTCTGCACATCTAGCGGAGCATATTTCTAAATTGGGCTTTTTGGGAAACACTTCAAAGTTGAGGTAAGAGTTAGAAATCTTGGTATTTAGAGGTTTTAAAGGTTTATTTGAGGTTTATGGGTTGAGGAGATACTTAAATAGTAGGTTATTTGGGGTTTATCTGATTAAACTGGGGTTTTTGATCTAGGGTTCGGGTGAGCGCCATAGGCATCATTTTGGGGTTCTTGTTGGCGTAGTTCAAGAAAGTAGGTATAAGGAATATATTAAATGAGAAAATTTTTATGATATTAACTGATAAAAATGGAAAATTTTATGTATATATGTATATGATTTTTATGTGAGTTCAGAAAAGCCAATCGTTTAAATGGTAAATTTTTGAGCTTATGGCTGTTTTACTAGTTATATTTGCGAAAAAGGAAAGGTAAAATGGCAGATTTTCTAGATAACCGTGTAAGAAATTAAATGTATATTTTTAGCGTATTAACAATGACTATGGTTGGCTTATTTTCAGTAAACGTATGATTATATGTTGTTAAATTGTGTGGCATGAGTAAAAGGAAAATTATGTGCTGAACTATGATATATGTACGAGATGCAAGAAATACTGGAAATGTATTAATAATCAAAATTGGATATGGTTATTATGCATGTGTTTGGTATTGTTAAATGACAATGTATGGTTTGAGAACTCTGGTAAACTAGAAACTGGCAAATTGGAAAATGGGCATAGTACTGTTGCGGATATATTTGACGGAGCTAGTGCACCCACACGTCTTAGATAGAGTGTGGAGATGGGATGGTCGATTGTATTGGGAAGGGTAGTATCTTCTTGGAGTCTAAACTAGTGTGGGAGCAGCCAATTGTACCTACAGACAGTAGAATGTGGTTGATTTAACTCTAATAGGTCAACCAGAGTTAAGTCTAGCCTTTAGACCGCACAACCCATTATGGGGCGGAAGCATGACTACAATCTTCGATCGATATAGAGAGTTCTAAACGCATAATCGATATTTTAACCATGGATAATATGGGAAATGGCAGATAAGAGAACAGCAGAGATGGAAATTGGCAAATGGAAATGATATGGACAAGAATGATATGGAAACAAAATATAAGAATATGGAATATGAATATGAATGTAATGAATGATACAGAAATAACAGATATAGAGTAAAGAAAGAAATGTAGTATATATGGTATTATTACATGTATTTGGGGCGAGGTATATTGTAACGACCCGAAGAATAATGATATTTAAATAATAAAGAGGGAGAAAAATGGAAACAGTAACAGAAGGAGGCAGCCGACTTTACATTTTAGAGGTGATAATTCCAAGAAATTTTCCAGGTCTCGTTGACGAACACAGGGGTTTCGTCGACGAGTGTTCTTCAAGATCTCATCGATGAAGTTTCATCTCGTCGATGAGAAGATACCAAGAGAGGATTTTTGGGAAGCCTAAAATTCATCAATGAGGGTGCAGGTTCGTTGACGAATCTTACAGTATAAATAGCCTAAATCCGGGTTAAATGCATAATTTTTCAGCCAAATTCTCTCTATCTCTCTCTCTCTCTCTCTCTCTCTCTCTCTCTCTCTCTCTCTCTCTCCTACGGCTCCACCTCCATCACTCTTTGATTTCCGCCCCGTCGTTCGCCGGATCGACGATCTAAGACCACCACGATGCTCCTAGGGAAGTTCTCCCTAAGTCTGTCGGAACAGATCGCCGGTGGGACGAAGTTGGATTTGATCCCAAATTTAGGGTAAGGTCTTTTATTCAAAATTAGGCTTTTTGGCAGTTGTAGGAAATGACGTAGACATAGAAATAGTAATATTTTATTCTCGGATTTATGATTTTCAGGGTGTAGAGTGGAGGACTTTGCGGGTGTAGGACCCGCTTCATAGGGGATTTTTAGCAGAAAATAAGTAAGGGAAATATGCTATGCTAGGCATTTTAAATGGATTTTCAGTATGAAAAGTATATTTTTACCAGATTAATATTCACAGCAGAACGTTATATAGTTTATCAATTATGAATAATATGTTTTAAATTACTGTGTGGTTTGAGAATATGGATATAGAACATAAACGTGCTTTATAATATTTTTCAGATATATGTTTTACAGAATATACAGACAGTGGATATGTTTTATAACAATTACAGAATACCATGATTATACAGTTTACAGTACCATGACATATAGTTTTACAGTTCATTTCATAAATACAGTTGATACAGATACAGTTTATCACAGCGTCATGGTTAATACAGATATTACAGAATCATGGTAAAACAGATAGTTATATACAAAAATGTATTATATAGAATCAGACCCTATTGGACCATTACAGTTTACAAAGCACGGTATCGTAGCTACATACAGTATAGAGTGCAACCACCTATTCAGATAATACGTGGTATATAAGTTGATCGTATAAATCCCACGAATGGATAGGCTCCCCATCAGATATGGGTTGAGGAGGGCTGATAAGACTGATGAAGTATAGTGGTATCCTGGTCGGCCAGTCGGGATAGATCCCGCCTACGAGTTGCACAACCCTGTCATGAGGGGTTAAATCATGACATACAGTTTTCCACAAGAAAGTTTTTAGTTATTATTACGTATATACAGATTTACAGAGACAGAAAATATATATATTAGAAGTATTTTGAGTAGAAACCTAAAGTACAGTTATGTTAAGCAACAGGGAAAAGGTGATGATTTATATTACTGGTATTGTATTTACAGATTCAGTGATACATGATTATATAGTAATAGATTTTCATAGTATTGTAACTCATTTGCCACACACTAGCAATAGCATATTTCGTCTTACTGAGTGTTGGCTCATCCTATTATTTTAACATTTTTTAGGTGATCCAGATAGGCGAGCAGATCAGGCTCGCAGATAAAGGGGCTTCAGTATTGCCCTGCCAGTAGAGTGGGTACTTTTTAGAGTATTTATGTATAGTCCTAGCCCAGTTGAGGGTATTTTTGGGAAGCAATCATACATGTATATTTTAAGGAACCTTTTAGCACTCTGGTATTGTATATTTTCTTAGTTGTGTTTATATGAATTCTGCTTCTTGCTGCTTAGGTTGATGGATTAGTTTGATCTAGTAGGTATCAGAGCATTATAAATTTTGCAGTATCTATAAAGTAATTTTTTTTTTAAAAAAAAAACCTAAGTTAAATAGCAGGTCGTTACATATACTCTTTGCCTGAGGGCTTGCTGAGAAAGGCGAGTGCCCTGATAGGTATCAGATGTAGTTATGGGATGAATAACGTATTTGGGGAGAGGGAAACTACTTGTATGGGTGAGTAATCTTCCTTATTCTTAGGAATTTCTGCCAGTAAACCTTTGTGTGAATGTGTGAGTACGAGATAAACTATACACCTAAGGAATTACTGAGTAAGGTAAGTGCCCTGATATGCTTCAGATGGGACCATAGGTTGCATTAAATATCAGAGCAGAGGGGTGCTATTTGTATGGGCAGGTAATCACCCCAATCCTTGGAAACTCTCGTTGGTAAAATACCTCACTTGTGTATGATTAGGAGCAGAGAATGGTTTTATAATTATGGTTTCATTTGAAAATAAAGAATTTAAATGTATGTTGTACACAAATCTTATGTCAACCACACACTGTTTTAATGTATTCTGTCCTTACTGAGATGTGTCTCTCCCGATAGTGGAATTTATCTTTTTCAAGACCTTCACGGGATCGAGCTTAGAGAGCTTGGGGCTATTGTAGCATTTTTATAGAGAGAGAGAGTATAAACTTTGATTATGTTTTTGGGTTGTAATATATTTATGTTTTCAAAGATGTATATAGATGTTTGTGAATACTGGATGTTGGGTTATGTTTGAGATATATATAGGTATAGAAACTCTGGTTTATTTTATTGAGGATAAGTTGTTATTTTTTCTGCATAATTGATATAAAGTTAGGTATTATGATATCAGATACAAGTGAGATATATCGGAGATATATTTCAAATAACACTCCGGACCCTAATTTTGGGTTCGAGGTGTTACATCATCGATATAGTGTGATACTATTATTGTTATTAGGTTCTCTCATAATAACAAGAGTTCATTGCAATCGAAGCATATAGATATTAAGTACTTATTTTTTTGGAAAGAAGATAAGGATAGACAGATCGTATCGAGTATATAGCTGTATAGTAGATGATTATAAAACCATTAACTAAAGGATTGAACCCACAAATTTTTCAAATTCAAGCATGTGACTAGCATGGGTGTAGTTAAAACCCTTTGATATTTTGAGCTAATGAGAGTACATTATATAATAGATTCTAGTTATATATATATATAAGATAATATTATTCTAAAAAATTATGTGAATTGGTCAATTTAATTATTGCTTATTATGATGTGTGCACACTTATGTAAACTTTTTATTATGACCACTGCATATGTTAAGGCATTTTGTTTGACCTTGTTTAAGGAATATTGAAATTATTGTCTCATAATATATTTGGAGACATTCTAATATTAATCTCAATTGATATATTTGATGTAGTCTCATTTCTAAAATAGAAAGACATTATAACTTAGTCTTATCGTGGTATATTTTAGAAATATTTTTGGCATTGATCTTGATTGGCTTTTATGAGAAGCATATGCATTTTGATAGATGTTGAGGCCATTGGAGACATTATTGGCCTAGTCTTATTATATTATGGCCCAATACATTTTTATTTAGTTTTGATTAGTTTCCTTAAAGTTAGAAGACTTTTGAACTTTTGATCTTAAAGCCATCTCAACCGTTGGATCTTCTTTATGAATAAAGTCATACCAATTTTCTATATCTGATCCTATTAAATTCAAATCAGCAGTTTTATGAGGATCGTGATCATTGGAAGAATTAGAGTCGTCTGATTCCAACTGTGCGATCATATTGATTAATTTGGATTTCATACTGCTAGATTTGGACTTTCTTGAACAGAGTGAAACAGTATCATCGTCTTCAAATATTTTCTTTTTATATTTTCATTTTGGATAGGAACTTTGCAATGGAGAATCATGACCAAAGGCCTAAACAAGCCAGACATGAACTTTTCCTTTTGGCATGGTAAATTTGTCCCACCATCTAACCTTGTAGATTCTTCTAATAGTTTTTGAAAAACATATTGAGCTTTCTTCTGGAGGAACTATAACACAATCCCAAAAAAAAATCAAAGTTATCATAAAATATGAACAAAATAGTAGAAGGCTTGAAGAATTGTCAGACAAGTCATGAGGATGATGAAAATTCTTTTGAAACAATTCAAAGTCATTTTGAATTCATTATGAGAAAATACTTTTTTTAGGACCGAAGAATTTAAACCATGACAAAAACCATTTGGGAATTTTTATAAATAAAATAAAAAAATGGAAATAAATAAGGAGAAAGAAAATAAGGGGAAAATAAATTTAAAAAGAGGCATTAAACATGAACTTGTCGGCAAACTTGTTTTCTTCGTCAACGAACATCCTTCTTGGTCTCGTTGACGAGTACACGTATCTCGTTGACGAGGAATTACCGAGAGCATGAAAATTCATATTTTTAATGGATTCATCGATGAACCTGATGTTCTCATCGACGAATGTCCTTCTTTGGTTCGTCGACGAACCTTTTAGACTCGTCAACGAAGCTCAACCTATAAATAGGTCGTGGGTCAATTTCTTCCACAAATTCTCTCTCCTCTCTCACTCTCTCTCTAGGGCTTCGATTCTCCTACCTTCTCTCTTCAATTATGGCCTAGATTTATCCTGATTCGACGATCAGAAACCACCATGAGGTTCCTGGGGCAATTCTCTCAAAGTTAACCGGAACAGAAAGTTTATTTGGAGTTTTTGGGCACCACTCCAAAATTAGGGTAAGTAAGACATTTTTATTATTAAATTAATTATAAGGATTATGCGGGCCTAGGAGATGTTAAATGATAAATATCTTGGGGTTGAACTGATTAAGTTAGGATTTTTAGAATGCAGGGTTTCGTTTTTCTTTTAATTTAGGCAGAATTTCAAGGAACAGGTAAAGGGAATAAAATTATGCCAGACTTGTTATTAAATTTGCATTGGTTATTTTCGAGTATAGGAACCGTATAATTATAGTATGATCTTGTGAACGGTTTAGGCAATTGAAAATAATGATTTTTGATTATAAATCATATTTGGGAAAAGTTGTGTGACATGAGAATAACCTTTCATAATTAACTGGTTGTAATACTGTTTGGTTGTGAATACAGTTTGATTGTGAATACCGTTTGTTGTGAACATAAACGTACTGTGAAATATGTAGTTGCCCTACGTGGACCACGTATAGTGAAGTACACAACTGTCCTATGTGGGCCACGTATAGTGAAGTACACAACTGTCCTATGTGGGCCACGTACTACGTAGTACGTAGTAGTCCTATGTGAGCCACGTACTGAGATGGTACGCAGTAATCCTATGTGGGCCACGTACATAAACGTGCAGTGAAATACGTAACTACCATACGTGGGCCACATATAGTGTCGCACGCAATTGTCCTATGTGGGTCATGTACTAGGTTGTACGCAGTAGCCTTATGTGAGCCACGTACTGCAAGGTATGCAGCTGCAGTAGGTGAGCCACGTACTGAGTTCAATAGATTGTACTGTATCATGTGTGGATGAACTGTGGTGTATATGTTCGTTGACTATGTGAGATAATTGATGTGAATGTGTGTGCATACTGGTATGTGAACTTAAATGCATAAATATTTGTGGTAAAGTAAAGCTCTCTGCCTGAGGGCTTACCTTAGGTAAGTGCCCTAATAAGTATTAATTGTAACCACACCCAGATTAAAGGGTACGGTTGCAAATGATATTAGAACAAAGAGGCGTCACATGTATGAGCGTGTAAACTCCCCAATCCTTGGGAACTTTCACTATAAATATTGGTTTTGTTTGTGTGACTATAGTCTATATGCGCCTTGCCATTTGTTGTTGATTAATGGATGAGTTTTTATTATTATTATTATTATTATTATTATTATTATTATTATTATTATTATTATTATTATATATCTATATATTGAAACTCTTTTGTCACACACGACTATAGTTTATTTCTTCCTTGTTGAGAGGTGTCTCACCCTAGCAAATTATTATCTTTTCAGGTCCTTTAGGTGATCGAGCTTAGAAAGTTCAGAGGGCAGAGTTAGATTCTTTTCAGAAAGTTTGGGTGGTTGTAAGAATAGATATATGTTTAGTTTATATTTTGACATTTTTCTGGTGATGTAATATTGAGAATTTGTTATGTTCCTTTTGGGGTTGTATAAATTAGAACTCTGGTATTTTATTCGAGGTCGTTTATTATTTTCCGCAGTGACAAAGTAGTATCAGATATGGTGAATGGTCTCATCACATCTCGGGCCCCACTTGGCGAGCTCGAGGAGTGACAGTCAAGGTATCTGCCTCTAACCATAACACCGGCCCTACGCACATACTCAACCAACCTAACGGTCTCACTTAAATTTCCAAGTTCCAGTCTCTCAACCCATAAACAAAACCATCAATGGATTACTATGGTTATCCTAAAATCGTCATTATAGAAAAAAAACATAGAAGACCGTCAAGGATTTCAACCTCTAAGCTTCCAGACCAAGACTCGCCTAATCTACCAATTCCTATCCTTAACTTATCTCAACCTATACTCTGGTAATTGTTAACCATTGAAGTCTACAGAACTTAGCAAACCTAGGCTCTGATACCACCTGTGACACCCCGTTCCACTATGTGCGGCCCGAGGTGCTACTTTAGTGACGTCTGTGTACCTGATACCATATTTATCATATAAAAGCAGCGGAAATAAATGATACATTGTCTAAAACATTAACAGAATTCAAAACTGCTAACATACATAGAAATCTCCCAATATCCATATTACATCCCAGCCAAAAGAAAGAAACCTAACTCAGTCCATACACCCATATTACATATCCAGGGATTTCAAACATAACTTAAATATATTAGAGTTCTTACAGACACTCACAAAAACTAAACAAGTTTTCACCCTGCCCCGGAGTTCACTAAGCTCGATCTTGAGATGGTCCTGAAAAATGATTTGCATATTGGGGCGAGACACTTCTCAGTAAGGCAGATTAAGTTAATATTAGTGTGTGGCTAACGTGAGTTTTTGTGTATACCAAATATCATCACCTGTTAAATAACCACATTTATAAAATCATTCTCAAACCTTACCCACACACACACACAATTATTATAAGCAAAAGTTCCAGAGAATAGGGGAGATTACACGTCCATATATGTACCTCTCCTCTGCTTTAATACGTTATGCAACCTAGTATGGTTACAACTGATACTTATCAGGGTACTCGCTTTTCTCAACAAGTTCTCGGGTGGAGAGTTTACTTTTTCATAAACATTCGTGCATTTTAAATAGTAAACAAATACTCACACCTTTACAATTGAAAAATACGCATTTACTTCCTCAGTATAAACCAGTTCAATAAATACTAATACCATTTACATAAATTAATAGATATGCATAGAAGACACTCTCTGTGGACTAACACACCATTTACTTCCCCCATGGTACGGATTGTGTGGCCCCAAGGCTAGACTAATGCCCTAGGGGATCAGCCCAGACACAGTCAAAGTAACCATCTATAAGTACATCTGCAGGCATCCACAACTCAGTTGCTGGTCCGATAGCCTTAGCATTTCTTGGTCTGGGTCCCCAAGAAAGATGCTTCATCCTTACGCAGGTTAAACGATGGAGACCACCCTACACCTCTTAGTACAGTGTGGGCGCACCGATCTCAATATAATTCTCTAGCAACGGTACCGTGCTCACAATACAACCGGTCCTCAGGGTTCTTAAACCATATCATGCAATTTTAGTAATAAAAATTGTAGTATAACTCTTATTTCATATAAAACCTGCCATTTAATAAAACCCGGGCCCCAACCATTATACCAAATCCCAGTATTTCACAAAAGCAGTTCTAGTATGACTCACAAACAGTTCAATATTTTTCACAATCATACCCAAATTTGGTTATACAATAACCCATATCAATTGTTTACCTGCCATACAAATTCAGTATTTGAACATAGTCATTTAAAAATCATTATAAGATAAAACCCAGTTTTCCACTGTTCATTTTATCCAAAATACCATATCATATATCCTATATTTATAAAATCCATTTTGAATGGTCGTTTTTCAAAATAACCTTTGAAATCATAGTATACGTATATATAAAGCAGTTTAATCGGTTCAAACTTAATAAAATCTGACTTAACTTAATCCCCTTACCTGTTTTCCTGTAACTACGCCAACGGGGATTCCAAAACTGCGCCTGCAGCGCTCACACGAACCCTGAATTAATAAATCCTAGTTTAATCAACATAACCCCATGTAACATACTATTTTAACATTTTTCATATCCACAAACTCCAAATAAATGATTACACTCCCAAAAACATCAAATTTTCTTAATTCCCTAAATCTTACCCTAGCCTTGGAGTAGTGCCTGGAAAGCCTAATTCAAAGATCTATTCCGCTAGACTTATAGAGAAATGCCCCTAGAACCTTGTGGTGACTTTCGATCATCGATTCGGGCGACGAACGATGAGAAATCGAAGAGAGATGGGCGGTTCTCACAGGTTTAGAGAGAGACTGAGAAGATATTTTGGTTTTCTTAATGAAAAAGTTATTTAAGGCCTATTTATAGGTCGTTGACCTGGTCGACTTTGTTGACGAAATAGAGCATTCGTCACGAAAGAAGGGGTTCATTGACGAACCTTCAGTCTGAGATTTCTTGGGACTCGGGATTTCTTCATCGACGATGCCTGCACTTCGTTGACAAGTCACAAAATAGCACTTGTCGACAAAAATAGGGAATTCATTGACGAGTGTTGTTGCTTTGCCCTTTTAAATTTTCCTGTCTTATTTTCTTATTCATTTCTTTTACTTTTTCGGGTTCGAGTTTCTACAAATATGACAGATTACCCACTCGTAAATGGTGAAAAGGGGCAAACCTTCGAAATCTTATGTAGTTTCTTCATCTGACCTCCTCTATTTACTTCATTCTTGGCTGCTTCATATGTGTAATTAAGTTGTAATTGGAACTACATGACTACAGGAATGTCAATTGACCAGTTAGGACTGTTTTACTTCATCCTTGGCTGCGTATGTGTAATTAAGTTGTAATTGGAACTACATGACTACAAGAATGTCAATTGACTAGGAATGCTTTGATTTGCATCCTCAATTGTATTAATCATTGTATGATCCATTAATTTTTCTTTTTTTGGGTACCCTAGGGATGAAGCTCAAACCCATGATCATAGCTAGTCATTCTAAAGGCTTGTTTTTGGTTAAATGATTGGTACTTTTTTAAATTAACGTTTGAATCTTTGAAATGTAGCAATGTTGATTGCATTGGTGAACCATTGGAAATGCATCCAACAAAGACTGATAGTTTACAGGTAAAGAATCCCTAGTAAATTTGTGTATATATACATATGTGCATGTACAAATATGTATATAATTTCCAATTGCCTAGAAAATAGTTTTTGCAAGCTGATAGGAAAATAATGTTGTAAGGGTACTCAAAAAGATCCAGTTTTGTTTGTAGGCACATAATTTTCTTTTATGTCGAGTTCAATCTCTAGAAATTGTATATGAGAGGAGGAAACATGACAAGGGCTGGCTCGACTAAAACTCTATAGAATGCATACGATACTTTGTGACACCCCGAAACCCGCCAAGTGGTGCCCAGGTGCCACGTGTTCCAATCACCTGCATCTAATACCATAATTATCATATATGCAACGGAACATAAATAAATAACCTCAAATAAATACCAGAGTTCTATATAACAATCCAAAAACGAACACTACAACATCCAAATATCTATCTCCACAACCAGTATTTAAAACATAATCCCGTACAAATATATCTATACATATATCAGTATCTCACAATACCCCAAAAAGAAACCAACAAAAACAGTCCCAGCCTAGGCCTTCAAACTCGGTCTCCAGAAGAATCTAAAAAATTGTTAATCCACTAGGGCGAGACACTTCTCAGTAAGGGAGGAATAAATTATAAAAGTGTGTGACAAATGAGTTTTTATATTTACATATCAAAATAAACTGCTTCTCACATAATATCAATAACAACTGAGAAAATGTACCATTAATAACATTCCCAACATCTAATGTCATACACACATCCAATATGCACAAGTACATAATTTTTATGCAGGTGAAAGTCCCAAGGATAGGGAAGATTACCCGTCCATACAAGTAGCTTCCCTCTGCTCTAGTACTAAAAACTACCTACCAGAGCACTCACCTTACTCCGTAAGCACTCAGGTGAAGTATTACCTCGCCGCCAGTACACACATCTTTATTATTTTAAAGGCGAAGGTTTCCGAGGATCGGGATGTCTACCCGCCCATACAACTAGCATCCCTTTGCACCGATACCAAGAAACTACCTAACAGAGCACTTGCCTTTCTCAGCAAGCCCCCGGTGGTATGTTTACCTCGCTGCATGCACACACATGCATTCACAATATGCTATACCATTATTTTTATGCTATAATTAAATTCACGTGCGCACAACACATCCACACAGGAATCATGCATCTCATACTTCATCTTCCAATGTCCTCAGTACGTGGCCCACACAGAGCAACTGCGTACATGTCAATACGTGGCCCACATAGACACCTACGTACTTCTTATCTACACGTGACCCACATAGGTACCACTACCCACACAGGGTACTTAACGTGACCCACACAGGCGCAATTATCCATATAGGATATAACGTGGCCTACACAGGCACCACTACCCACACAGGGTACATAACATGGCCCACACAGGCGCCATTATCCACACAGGATATAACGTGACCCACACAGGCACGACTCTAGCTTCCACAACACGTGACCCACACAAGCACCACTATTCACCAGTATCCAATCCCCATGACCTACCAGTCATACATCAGTAGAACAAGCTCCTCAACCTGCCAATGTCCTACCCCATATAAATTACAGTATGACGACCTCCTTAACCTGCCAACGTCATATCATGATTTATATCTAGGCAATATAACCATCTCCTCGTGTCAACGTTATATTGAGATGCATACGAATAACCACACAAGTTAGTTCACACAGACGCATCAATGCATTACCACACAGGTATCCAACATATCAATACATTCCCACACAGTATCCCAATATATCAATACATTTCCACACAGGAGTCAAACATAACAATTTATTCATCATGTCATAATCATTGCAAACACCCTCACATGCAAACCCAAATGCCACAGAAATTCATATTCAATTTATTAGAAAGAAATTGTTCTCATGTCACACGGTTTTAATATCATAAGTAATTATCCCCAAATATAACCTTAAACCAAAATAATCATTTTTCCAATAATCAGGCTATTTTGAAAATCATATAGATAAATAATAAATTTTATACACTCGTAAATAACCGGTTCACCTTAATAAAATATTGATATAATTTTATTCCCCCTTACCTGATTCCTTGAATCACGCCTGTAGGGCTCCCAAAATTATACCCGCAACGCTCACCTGAATCCTAATTCAATCATATCAACTCCAATAAAATATTATTTTAACATTTCCTAATTTACAATAATTAAATAATAATTAATTTCTAAATAACTCATTTATCTTAATTTTGGATTATTTCTACAACGACCCCACAAGAATTTCGCTCCATTAGATTTGTAGAGAATCATCCATAGATTCTCATGGCGGTGTTCGATCGCCCATTTGACTTAAAATTTAAGAAAAATTTAGACAAGAATGAGAATTTGACTTATCTTAGGAGATATGCCCACGCTACTCCTACGATAAATCCACTTCGGTAGATATGTCGATAGCGAAAAATGGAGTTAGGTGGTATTCTTAGATTTCCAATTAGGTGAGAATCTACCGCGAAATTGTAGAAAGAAGAGCAGTAGAGAGCGTGAGAGAATATATATATATATATATATTTTCCCTTCTCTTTCCTTCCTTAATGGGGCGTGATGTTTTTTTTTTTTTTTTTTTCTTATTTCTTCTCTCTTCTCATAAACTTAGCCTTTAAGTTTCCTTTTTCCTTTTTTTTTTTTTCTTTCCTTTATCCTACTTTACTTTATCCTTACTTTACTTTATGATATACTTATATATATATATATATATATATATATACCCAAAATCCTTAATTTTCTTAATAATAATTAATTAATTAATAATAATAAATTTTTTATTTTATTTTATTTTATTTTTTTGGATCGTTACATATTTTCTATTCCCTATTGTTGTTATTGTGATCATCATTGCATATTGGACATTCCTTATATATATATATTTTAAAACTTGAGGTTCATTCTTATTTTTGAAATGATCATTTAAAGCTACTTGCTTTCCTAATTTTTTTGAGTGATAACATGATGCACCTACTTGGAAATTCTCCTACGCATAGAGATTTGGTCAATGCGTAGTGTAGTAGTAACACTGGATGGGAGACCTTGAGTTGGGGGATGTGGAGGAATTCCAAAATTTTCAGAGATGAATGGTATATAAGAGAGGAGATTTTTAGTCAAAATAAAAAATAGAAGGAAAAATGATGAGAGGTGCGGTGAGTTTGTATGTGCATCGTGTAAGCATATTTGCCACAAATCTGGTAGCTATTCCATCAATGATGCTAAGAAAGTTAATTGGCTACTGTCAAATCACCCACACAGCTCCTCCTCACTCACCCACCAGCGAACCCCCTCCACTAAATTTGTTTATTAAATGGCCTCACTTCAATCTCTTTGTCTCTCTTTCCCTCTCTCCATTAAATTAGCTCATTATGTAGCCTCACTTTTGTAACGTCCCCGAACTCAAAATTGAGGTCTGGAGTGTTATTTAAAAAAAATAAATAAATTTTTGATACCAAATAATTATATTGCGAAATACTTTAATATTTATATACCAGAGTATTAAAAACCTTTTATTACGTGAATATCTTCAATAATAAACTTAAATACATTCATAGAAATTTTAAGATAAATCATAAATAATAAATTTAATTATTAATTTAAACTACTATTTCTAACCCCACCCACGCTTCCGCTGCGCTACTTTGATTCCCGTCTCTCTCTACAGGGCATCTGAAAAATATTTGATAATGATGGGGTGAGACACTTCTCAGTAAGGATGAAATAAATTATTATCAGTGTGTGACAGATGAGTTTTAGTGTATACAAAAATATAATCATTTGTTAAACGACAACAACTCTTAAAACACTTATAGACTATATTCACATATGCAACATTATTTTAAAAGCAAGAGTTCCCGATGATTGGGGAGATTACACACCCATACATGTAACGCCATTTGTTCTGATACCTTATGTAACCTTGCCTATTTAGTTTCGGTGTGGCTACAACGAATACCTATCGGGGCACTCGCCTTATTCAGTAAGACCTCGGGATGAGAGTCTTACCTCACCGTAATTTGGTTATGTATTTTAATTCACATACATGTACTCACACACATTCAGCATCAATCATATCACATAATCCGCATACATGTACTTTTCACAATAACACAGCATATCCAAAATCACAATGTATTCAATTCACCTATACATACTCACACCCACCAAGGATAATGCACAAGTACTTCAGTATTCATCGTTCTTATTGCATACTGAGCAGATCTTAATACGTGACCCACTTAGGGACTTTCGCAGATACAATATACACAACACCATTTATAGCACATTGACAAAAACAAACTCCTTATTCATCCTGTCAACGTTTTTGCCCCATTTATATAAATGACAATATAACGAACTTCTCATAATCCCGCCAACGTTATATTGCAACTTATATTATGGACAATATAACGAACTCCTAATTTGCTTGGCAACGTTATATTGCATTATGCATGAAGGACATTAAATCACACAAATATATAAGTACTCACACCACAACAATCACAACTGCTTTATTAAAATAAAATATTAATCTCATGCCACATGATTTATGTATTTAACCATACTTTACTAAAATGTTTGTAAATAATAAATCATACTTTAATAATCCAAGACCATTAAATTCATACATTTAATTTATTAAAAAAATCAGTTATAATTATCCAGAAATCAAATACTTTAATTCAATCGGTTCAACTTTAAAATAATAATTATTATAAAATCCCTACCCTCACAAACACCAATTTAATTAACTCATAATAATAATAATAATAATAATAATCCAAAATTCAATTTTCACATGTCAGAATATTCAGAAAAACGCGTATATAATTCCTGTAATCTCATATTACAATTTAATAAGTTAAATTATAAAAGTTTATGACATAAATTATTCCCCTTACCTTTCTCTAGGAGCGGTGCCTAGGATCCCCAAAACATGAATCTGTTCCGATTAACTTGCTAAGGATTGAAGTTGGGATCCTGTGGTGGCGTCTGATTGTCAATTTGACTGAATATTGGGGAGAAATTGAGGAGAGAGAGAGAGAGAGAGAGAGAGAAAGAGACTTTACCTTATCCCAGGAGTGGTGCCTACGATACCTTAATCACGAATCTAGTCTGATTAAAATGTTGGTGGTCGAGAATGGAACTCAGGGGTACTTTCCGTTCTTCAATTGGCCGAGAATCGAGAAAAAAATTGAGGAGAGAGAGAGAGAGGGCATGAGAGACCGAGAGAGAGACTCTTTGGAATTCTCCGGATTGAATTTCAATCATTAACATATATATATATAATATTATATTATTTAATTAATAATAATAAAAAATAAATAAATAAATAAATAAATAAATAAATTTTTGTTTGGATCACTAGAGCCTCTCTCTCTCTCTCTCTCTCTCTCTCTCTCTCTTTGCCTTTATCAACTTAATTCACAAATAAAAAAAAATTATTAAATTTGAATTTGTGTAAATTTAGACAAAATATAATATAAAATTAAATTAAATTTTATCTAAATTCATCAAAATTTAAATTCAAAATATGAAATTCTTCCTTCCAAATACAACATATTTTAAAGGTGGGGTAAACTATTTTTTCGACATGTTTTATAATAGTTTCCATCAACGTTGAGAGTCAAAATATCCAGTCAATTTTGTCTTTCTTTTTTGGGTCAATTGGAAGCCCACTGGATTGGGTAACCCAATGGGAGGTAGTCTGTTAAAATTAGCATGAAAAGGTAACACTCCCTTCACAACAAAAAATATAAAAGAAAAAACAAAAAGTTATATTTAAAATGCCGGCATTTTAATTGTAAAAATACATTTTAAATTTTAATTTTTTAAGAATTATAAAAATTTCAACTTACTATTTAATTCTAAAATATTCGTATTAAAAATATAGAAATTAAAGAGTTTGTTTAATTATGCAAAATAGTTTTTTTTAATTATAAAAAAAAGATAACTTATTTTTCAATTTTGTAAAAATTATACGAGGTTGTATTTGAGATCTTGAATTAGAAGGGTTTGATTTTAAATTTGTGTCAATTTAGAAGAAAATTAATATAATTTTATATTATTTTTTGCAAGATAAAAAAATCAAAAAATAAATAATTCAGTAATTTTTTTTCAAAATTTTAAATTAATTTAGAAAATTAGAAAACAAGATAATAAATTTATAATTACTTAAAAAATTAAAATTAAAATAAAATTATTTTCACAAGTAACCAATACTGAAATTTTTTGTACAAATATTGTAAAGTTGAAAAGCTAGTTTGATTTTTTGTAATTTTTAGAAAAAATTTTTAAAAATATTTTTTTATGTATTGTAAATTGTGATTGATATGAGCCAAATTATTAAATACTATCTAATTTAAGTTTGATTCATTTAATTTTACTCGTATATTTTAGTCAAGTAGTTGTACAGATTATTCTCTTGTGAAAAATTTAACTCATTTGTTAGGTGGAAAAGAAAAAAAAAAATGCCGGCCAATTAGGATGCGCTACTGAGCAGCTGCCACGTAGCCTCCATTCATAGGCCATTATACTGCCACGTCACTGCACAATCCGTATCCCACGTGTCAACTCTCAACACTTTCACCTTTCCCGCCTTCTCCCTCAAACAAAACCGGAGAACAGAAATGACCATTCTCCGGTCCTCCCCCTCGTCTCTCTCAATCGCCTCCTCTTTCTTCCACTGCCCAGTCTGTTCAACTCTCCTCAAACCCCCAATTCTCTCTCAAATCATGGATTCCAGTTCAAAACCCTGCCCCGTTTCAATTTCATCCGCCGCCGCGTCTTCAACCGCAACGAGGACGGTGCCCCACCAAGTTCCGAATTTGAACCCTTTGGAGATGGAGCGTACTGCGGATCAAATCTTTCGGAGGTACTCGTCTTCAGATTCCAAGCGAAGCGGAGAGGGAGTCGCCATTGTTTGGTTCAGGAACGATCTGAGGGTGTTGGACAACGAGGCTTTGTACGCCGCCTGGATTTCATCCCGCGCGCTATTGCCTGTGTATTGCGTGGATCCTCGACTTTTCGGCACCACTCATTACTTTGGGTTCCCCAAAACTGGAGGTATGGGGTTATCATCTTTAATTCTGCGTAGTTTTTGTTAGTGTATTTTAATATTATTATTATATTATTTGTGTATTATAATAATATTATTATTTTACCTTAGAAAAGAATATGTACTTTGGATTGAGTTATGGTCACTTATTCATGTATCTCATAAATGCATAAGATTAATTATATGAATGTACCTTGAATCGAAGGTTGTATCTACTTAATATATACATAACTTATTTATTAAGTACATAAAGAATGAAGTCATTTTGTGCCTATAAATAGACCCTTGAGACATTAGTAGTACACATCAATTTTTTATTTTCATTCTCATCATATCATCCTTCTTTGGAGTTTTGAGATTTTGATAAGTAAAAAAGGGTGTTTTTATGTGGAGCTTTGGACTCCTCTGTTTGTGCATAATTGGAGAGAGTTATGCGATTTTGGGGGAGACAAGTCTTGAGGAGTTCTGCTGCACCGGTTCGTAGGTTAAGTCAATAAACCGCAGAGGGTTTGAATCTCCTTAAAGAGAGCGAGATATCTGTGTCTCAGCCTATTTGTGAATCGTGTTTATATTTTTATTTTTTTATTTGTGTTTAAGTTTAATGTTTTTTATTTTTATATTATTAGTTTTCTATCAATTTTAAGAAGATTTGATATATAGAGCCTATAGTTGAGAAATTGAGTGAAAATGTCGGAGATCTCAGCAAGCCATTTCCATTTAAAGGAGCTCACTTCAAGAGATGGAAAGAATAAGTATGACACTGAGGAGGAAAATGGGCAAGATGCAATTCTATACGAAAAATGGTAATACCAATAACGGTAATACCACAAAGGTAAATTTTATTACTTCCAAATATAATACTTTGCCCAAAAGTCTTTTTCCTAAAAACTCTCAATTAAAGCCTAAGAGGAGAAATATAAAAAATAACAATAAACCTCACAAAATGAATAGGGGTAACCCTAATCAAAAGAGTTTGAACCAAGAACTCCTTTACAAGTAAAACAACAATGTTTGTGGCAAAAGTGAGCATATTGCTCGCATTTGCAAATTTTGAAAATGTGGGTCTTTTCTTCAAGCTAATATAGTTGAGGAATCATTTGTGACGATACTTACTGATATAAATATGGTCCACAGTATTGAGTGGTGGTAAGCAGACTCAGATGCTAATAGACATGTCTGTTATAATAAATTTTGGTTCAAGGTGTACACTCCTTTTAAGGAACCAAAAACTATGCTAAAAAAATGTTTTGAGATGAAAGATTTAAGTGAGGCTAATATTATTTTAGGTATCAAAATTACAAGACCATGTGATGGTCTATTTCTTAATTAGTTGTATTACATTGAAATTTTTTTGAATAAATATGGCTATAATAATTGCAAGCATGTTACTACTTCTTTTAATTCAAGTAATCACTTATTTCCTGTTAAGAATGAAAATGGAGTGGTTAATCAAGAGAAATATAATAGCATTATTGGTTGCCTTAGATATGCAACTGATTTAGCTAGCATTGTATATGCAGTAGGAATACTTAGTAGGTTTTCGAGCAAGGCGGGTAGAGAACATTGGAATGTTCTTGAACGTGTAATGAAATATTTAGTTGGTACAAAAAATTATGACTTATTTTTTTACTAAGAATCTTACTGTACTTGAAGGTTTTTGTGATGTTAATTGGAATACTTTGTTAGATGATTCTCTCTCTACCACTGGTTATATTTTTTACTTTAGGTGGTGCTACTATTTGCTAGAAAATCTAAAAAACAAATAATAATTGCTAACTCAACTATGAAAGTTGAGTTTATTGCTTTAGTATCAGCTAATAAAGAAACAAGTAGGTTAAGAGATATGTTGTAGGAAATCTCATTTTGGGAAAAACCAGTACCACCTATCCTATAGTACTGCTGCAATTGGTAGAGTGAACAACCGTTATTATAACAGTAAATCTAGACCCATAAGGAGAAAACACAGTACTGTGAGATCATATTTGAGTAGTGACATCATTAATGTGAGTTATATAAAATCTTCTGAAAATTTTGCAGATCCATTAACTAAGGCCTTAGTAAAAGAAAGGGTTTGAAATGTATTGAGGGGGATGGGATTAAAGCCCATAAAATCATGAATCACGTATGAGGATACCCAATCCAAGGACTAGAGATCTTGTAATTGGGTTCAATGGGAAGAATGAATCATATGGTAGTCGTAAGAAATGCACTATTATTTTTAAATCCTGTAATGGAGGAGGTTGAGTTTTTTTTAAAACTCTTAATGATAATTTGTATCTTTTACGAGTGGGGTGTCAAAGTTACAGGAACACCTTTGATGGATTTCACCTATGTGAGCATGGAAGTGGAGCCGCTCTCTATGAGAATTGGGCTTATTCTCAAATATGCTCATGAAATTGGGATTAGCACAAGGCCGAAATGTGCTGGCTTTTAAAGCTCATGTCAGCACTTGAATGATTATGTGTGAGCAGTAATACTTTATTTCCTTTAAGCAGTCATATTTCAAGTCTGAGACCACTATTGACTTTGGAGTAAAGATTATTGTTTGCTAAGTGAATGTTCAATGCAGAGCACACCTTCATTATGCATAATTATTCGTCTTTGATTTTTAAATTCTCTACATGCATGGTACATACATAATATTAAAATGAGGGAGGAATTGTTAGTGTATTTTAATATTATTATTATTATTATATTGTTTGTGTATTATAATATTATTATTATTTTATCTTGGAAAAGAAGATGTACCTTGGATTGAGTTATGGTCATTTATTCATGTATCTCATAAATGCATAAGATTAATTATATAAATGTACCTTGAATCTAGGGTTGTATCTACTTAATATATACATAACTTATTTATTAAGTACGTGGAGAATGAAGGGTCATTTTGTGCCTATAAATAGACCTTTGAAGCATTAGCACTACATATCAATCTCTTATCTTTATTCTCATCATATCATCCTTCTTTTGTGTCTAGAGAGTTTGACAAGTAAAGAAATGTGTTTTTTTGTGAAGTTTTGGACTCCTCCGTTTGTGCAGAATTGGAGAGTCATACGACTCAAATCAGGTTGTTGTATCCTAGGGGAGACAAGTCTTGAGGAGTTTTGCTGTACCGGTTTATGGGCTAAGCCAATAAACCGCAGAGGGCTTGAATCTCCTTCAAGAGAGCGAGATATCCATGCCTCAGCCTATTTGTGAATCGTGTTTATATTTTTTTTTTTTATTTGTGTTTTAGTTTAATGTTTTTTATTTTTATATTATTAGTTTTCTAACAGTTTTGATTTCTCGTTTTGTTGTTTGAACCGATGGATCTTTAATTCTTCTCGAGCTCAATGCCATTAAGCTTGATTTTGTTGTAAAAATGTTAAATATGTTTGTAAAATATTTAACATACGTATCATACCAAGGTTGGGTAGATCACGAGCCTGTTCCCTAAATTAGACTAATTGTGTTTTTTGAGTTCACACTACACTAGACCAATAAACTGAGCTAATAGACAAGCTCGAATATTTGCCCAGATATTTGCATTTAATAGAAAATTTGCCAATATATTGTATTTCTGAAACTATATACCAATCGAATTTAGATAATTTGATTTCAAACTAAAATCAGAGTTAGTAAAATTAATTGCTTGCATGAAATTCAATTTCTTAAAATTCGACTTTCTTACTTGATTTTAATGCTGAAATTCAATTTTCTAAATTCAGTTTCATTCTTCATGGGACACATAGTGGCTGCTTCCTAATGGCAGATTTCAAAATTGAAACCATTACTACTATTTTTCAAACGGTTAATTGGGTAACAACAAGAAGACCTATCGAATTGATTGTGGTAAAAATAGTCTAGGCTCATGGCCTATCGAATTTTATGCAAGTGGTCAACTATTGGCTTTTCCTCTTCGCATCCATGTGCAACTATCATGAATTGGAATAAGGATTTCTTAAAGAAATGTGCAACATATTATTCTTTTGGTATTAAATTATCAATCCTTGAATATTTGATCCAAATCAGAGCTGGTTCATGTAGACATGTACTGCAAATTATTGTAGAAACTTCCCAAAAAACGAAATCTGAATTTTGTACAATCTCATATTAATTCCTTGTCTAATGTAAAACAGCAAATGAAATAATGTTTATTCAATAACTGCACATTTCTTTTGTTCCTACCATGGGAAGCTTAACTGAAAAAGTAATCTCCTCTCACATGGCATATGCACATGAGCTGAACATTGGCTGGAAAGAAGTTTAGATGTTGATTTTTGAAATCTCCAAATTACCATCTCTACCTTAGCTGTATGTAAGATTCTAGAATTTCTTTGTCATTTCCTTCTTCCATATTCTAGGGAACCAAATGGAGTATAACCCTATTTTTTTTGTTTAAAGTTTATTTGGAAGCTGGCTATGTTCTTGCTAACTTCCTTAAACTAAATACCATATGTGGATGCAATGCAACAAGATGGAGATGCAATTGTACTGATTTAGATTTGAAATTCTTTAAAATTTTGATTCTCTGGCAGCCTTGAGAGCGCAGTTTCTAATAGAATGTTTGGATGACTTGAAAAAGAATCTGATGAAGCGGGGCCTAAACTTGCTCATTCAACATGGAAAACCTGAGGAAATTCTACCTTTGCTTGCAAAATCTTTCGGAGCCCATACAGTTAAGGGATTTTTTGCAATCACATATATATTGGAATGGACATAATACAAAGTTGAGTTTTTATACTTTTCTTAACCTAGAAAATATGTAAATTTGGCTGCCTAATATAATCTTATTAGGTATATGCACACAAAGAAACTTGCATTGAGGAGTTGACTGTAGAGAGATTGGTCAGCAGTGGTCTGCATCAGGTGTTGCTGCCACGACCATGTCCAGTGGGGCTGTCCACTGGTTCAAGTTGTAGAAACAACTCTAAACTACATCTTACCTGGGGCAGTACAATGTATCATGTAGATGACCTCCCATTTGATACCAGCAGATTACCTGATGTGTATACTCAGTTTCGTAAGGTTTGGCTCTTTTTTTAAATGATTTCACATCCATGAAACACTATTTTCTCTAATTAGTAAGGACTTCCTCAAATTATTCTAGCTGTCTTTGCTGTTGAATCAAAATTACAGTCTGTTGAAGCCAAGTGCACAATTCGAGGTTGCATTAAGGTTCCTGGATCACTTGGGCCACCACCGGACGTTGGGGATTGGGGATCTGTTCCTTCAATTGATCAACTAGGACTTCATCCAGAGAAGGCATGTCTATAAATTATATATCTCAAGGATTATGCAAGAAATTGACTGATGAGAAATGTGCAAATCCCAAGACTCAGAATTACTAAATGAAATTGTATTTTATGTTTATTTCCTCCTGTTGATACAGATAAGCAAAGGAATGAGATTTGTGGGAGGTGAAAGTGCGGCTCTAAGCAGAGTAAATGAATACTTCTGGAAGAATGTAAGAGAACGCTGCTTATATTATATTTTCTATTGCCTCATTGACTAACCTGAAAGACACTGGAAACAGAAACAAAAATATTGAATACTAATATGGAATTGCCGCTTTAAGATTCCAAATGTTCCTTTTCT
Source organism: Malania oleifera (assembly GCF_029873635.1). NCBI lineage: Eukaryota > Viridiplantae > Streptophyta > Magnoliopsida > Santalales > Ximeniaceae > Malania > Malania oleifera. Next base: position 109,074,541 of record NC_080419.1, read on the forward strand.
TCTGAATAGCGTTTTCAGCAATTAATGTAGCATTACTATGTCGTCAATAACTTCAGTGGATTTCAAGTAGTATGTGAAATGAAGAACTTTTACAGATGTTGTATCAATTCCTTGATTATTCTCAGAATGGAAAAAAAAATCAAAATATTAGGCTTATGGTAAAGTCAAGTAGCTGTGACTGAAAGATTGGGTTGCTTGGATCATGCACATATATTCCATAGTTAGAATTTATTTTGCAATCTATAAGCATGAAACAGAGAATGTTATTAGACATCTTAAATAAAATGTAATTTTTTTGGGAAAGAAAACATCTGTGATAAATATGTAGTAAGCTACAAGAAGTTTTAAGTATTATGGATTAATGTAGTTTATGAAATCTTTAGGACATATGATCATCGGGAGTGCAAATGCAACGTTTTGCTCTTTGTTAGTCTTAGATCTTGTTATCATTTGCCTTTCTGTTATGTGGATGGTACTAGATGACTTGTTTCAATGATTAACGTTGAAAAATTATCCATTATTTAGTAGATTGATCTATGTTCTTGATTAAAACTTTAAAATTCTGAAAGACAGTTCATACTTCCTAATAACAGATTAATAATCTAAAAATCTTTTGAATTTCATTTAATGTAATAGTATCTCTCTACTGCATGTATATGTAGGATTTGCTGAGAATTTATAAAGAAACTAGGAATGGGATGTTGGGACCCGATTATTCAACAAAATTCTCTCCATGGCTTGCTTCAGGAAGTCTCTCTCCTCGTTTCATATGTGAAGAGGTTGAGGAATTCACCGTTTTCATTTTCACACGGATTATTGCATTGGTTAGAAAAACACAAAACATTCTGATGCAGGGGTCTGTTTTCAGGTAAAGAGATATGAAAAGGAGCATCAAGCAAATGATTCTACATACTGGTAGTATCCCAAATTCTCTCTCTCTCTCTCTCTCTCTCTCTCTCCCTCAAATGCACAGCACATGCATGCGTGCCTGCACACACATTTCATTTGGTTATTATGTTTCAGTAATATAAATAAATGCTAAAAACAGCAATATTGGTGATACTGTAAGAAAGTTGAATTCCCCAATTCTGAAGTTGCCTGAATTGAATTGAGAACAAAGGTGGATGGAGAAATTTTTCAGCAATCTGACTCATGATTTTTAGCTTTTCTCATTTCAAGAGCTTTATCATACGTTGTGGCTATTTTTTCTTTCTTGAAGGATATACAGTGACCTGAAAAGTAATTTAAATATTTGAAAATATTGTCCTAAATGATTGGCAGTTTTGCGAAAATTCCAAGTTCAGTTAATGGCAAATATACAACAAGAAGCCTCAAGTCCCACTAGATGGGGTTGGTTACATGAATCCTTTTCCGCCAATTCACCCTATCAAGAGTATTTTCCTCTATTAGATTAAGGGCTAATAAATCCTTCCTCACTACCTCATTCAAAGTTATTTTAGGCCTACCTATACCCCTTTTCATGTCAGATACAATAACTAACTCACTTCTCTTTACATGTGCTCTACTAGGCTTACATTTCAAATGCCCAAACCATCTAAGCCGCCCCTTCTTTGTCTTGTTTTCAACGGTGTTATGCCTAAAATATTACTGAAGGAGTTTTTAGAAGAAGAATAACCATTCTTATTGAATTTCAAGAGACACGATTACAAGATAAAAAGTAGAGGAAGACCACCAAATTAGGAAGACCACAAAAGCAGCAAATCAAATCACCACAAAATCAGCAAATCAAATCAGCAGATTTCTAGGCAAGTAAACAGGAAACTGAAACTACTAGAAACTGAAATAGTAATTTTAGATTTTAAAACATAGAATTTCCTAATTTATTCCCTAGAAACCCGACATCCCCTCCTCAAGTAGCGTAGATATCCATCATGCCCAACTTGCTTACAAAGAGCTCAAAACTAGGTTTGAAAAGTCCTTTGGTTAAGATATCGGCTATTTGTTGAGTGGTAGGAACAAAAGGCATGCAAACAGCTCCACTATCAATCTTCTCTTTTATGAAGTGTTTGTCAATCTCTACATGCTTTGTGCGGTCATGTTGTACTGAATTTTGAGCAATACTTGTGGTAGCTTTGTTGTCACAATACAACTTCATTGGCATATTCACCGGCATCTGTAGCTCTTCAAGAATTCTCTTCAGCCATAGCATCTCACAAACCTTGTTAGCCATGGCCCTATATTCTGCCTCGGCACGGCTCCTTGCAATCACATTCTGTTTCTTGCTTCGCCATGAGACCATATTTCTCCAGACATAAGTATAGTATCCTGACGTGGATCTCCTATCAATAACTGAGCCTGCTTAATCTGCATCAGTGCATGCCTCTATGTTTTGCTGTGTGTTCTAGAAGTGTAAACCCTTGCCTGGTGTTCTTTTCAAGGATCTGAGAATCCGATAAACTGCTTCAAGATGTTTCTCGTAGGGTGAATGCATAAACTGGCTTACCAAACTCACAACAAAAGCAATATCGGGCCGTGTATGTGATAAGTAAATTAACTCTCCCACCAACTTTTGATACCAAGTTGTATACACTAGATCACCTTCCTTGTCATCTCCAAGTTTCTGATTAGGATCTATTGGAGTGTCTGCTGGCCTACAACCGCTCATCCTAGTCTCTTTAAGGAGGTCAAGGACATATTTCTGTTGGGAGACAACAATCCCTTTCTTCGACCAAGCAACTTCCATTCCAAGGAAATACCTTAAAGATCCTAAGTCCTTGATCTCAAATGTTGATGAGAGGGAAGTCTTCAATCGGTTCCAAGTACGTCATCTCCGGTGAGAGTTATATCGTCTACATACACAATCAATATTGTCATCTTCCCATCCTGTGAATGTCTTATAAACATCGTATGATCACCTCGCCCTTGAGTATACCCCTGATTTTTAACAAATTGAGTGAATTTCTCAAACCAGGCTCTTGGTGACTGTTTTAACCCATATAAGGACTTCTTCAGCTTACACACCTTTGTGCCAAACTTTTCACCAAATCCTGGAGGTGCATCCATGTGCACTTATTCCTCCAGGTCTCCATTAAGAAATGCATTTTTTACATCCAATTGTTGTAGAGGCCAGTCACGATTAGCTGCAAGTGACAAAAGAACTCTTTTAGAGTTTAGCTTTGCGACTGGGGCGAATGTCTCCAAGTAATCAATGCCATAGGCCTAAGTGAACTCTTGGCAACCGATCAAGCTTATACCGTTCTAGAGAACCATTAGATTTATACTTGACTGTAAACACCCATTTGCACCCTACAGTTGTCTTTCCTATTGGTAGATCAACTAACTCCCAAGTGCCATTTTTTGCAAGAGCTTTCATCTCTTTGAAGATAGCCTCCTTCCACTTGGGAACTTTTAAAGCTTCCTGCATAATATTAGGAATCTCTATACAAGACAATTGTGAGGTAAAAGCACGAAAAACAAGTGAGAGATTTTCATATGACACATAATTGGACAATGGATGTTGGGTGCAAGACCTCACACCCTTCTAGATAGCAATGGGACGTTCAGAATCATCGAACTCAGGATTGGAACTAGACTCGGGTTCATAACTAGAGGACTTAGAACATGAAGATGAAATGGACTAAACATGAGGTAAAGGCTCGGTGAGGACATTACCTGGAGGGTTTACGAATTCTAGACAGTTTAAAGGATTGGAAGACCCTTTCTTTCAAGTTGTCCTCTGTCGCGAGTAGACAATATCAAATTGTACCAACGCTGTGGTGTTTTTTTTTTTTTTTCTCCCGTTTCTCCTTTGTTAGTCATTATAGGATCATGAACACCATGAGATGGCACTGTAGGAAGACCTTCCTTTTTAGTATCTAAAAAACTCGACTCACTTTCTCCTGGTATAATAAAGCTTGGGTTTTCAGGTTGAATTATCAAAGTTGGAGAAGGATCATTTTGCGAGTCTTCAGTTTGGAAAAAATCATGAAACACAGCCGAATCTTTGTTCTGGTTCCCCCCACTGAAGATAAGGCGTAAAATAGGGATGTAATTCAAAGAATGTAACATCCATGGTAACAAACTTTTTTTGGAAATGGGTTCAAAACATTTATACCCCTTTTGAGTGGGAGCATAACCAACAAACACGCATTTTGTGACTCGGGGTTCAAGTTTTCTTCGATTATGACTGAATATGAACCAAAGCGGTACAACCAATATCCTTAGTGGTAAAGAAGAAGACAACCGATTTGTTGGATAAAACTTATGAAAAACATCAAAAGGTGTTTCAAAGCTTAAAACCTTATTAGGTGTTCTATTTATGAGATATGTAGCAGTAAGAATGGCTTCACCCCAAAGATATTTAGGTACCTGATTGGTAAAAAGCAATGCCCGAGCTACTTCCAATAAGTGTTTGTTTTTTCTTTCAGCCAAACCATTTTGTTGCGGAGTGTTAACACAAGAGCTTTGATGAACAATTCCTTTTTCAAGAAAAAGTTGGCCCAAAATATTTTTGAAATATTCCCGACCAATATCACTCCGCAATATTTGAATATTTTTTTTGAAATTGTGTTTATACCATGGTGTAAAAATTTTTGAAAATTGTTTCCACTTCAAAATTTTCCTTTATCTAATAAACCCAACTTATCTCGTGTGTCACAAACCATTTTTTGCCAGAATACATAGATGTTCTACATGGGCCGCAGATATCACTATTAATCACAGTAAATGGTGTAGTTGGTTTGTAGGGTTAGGTGGAAAAGGATGCATGATGATGTTTAGCAAACTGACAAACTTCACATTGAAAAGAAGATGGACTTTTATTTTGAAATAAATTGGGAAACAAGTATTTTAAATATTGAAAACTAGGATGGTCTAACCTATAATGTCATAACATGATATCATTATTTTTGAAAATAGAAACAGAATTTAAGCAAGTGCTTTGACATTGTCTGCTCGAGTTAGTTCCATCGTCAAAATAATAGAGTCCATCTTTTTCCTTAGCACTGCCAATCATCCTCTCCGTGGTCAATTCCTGAAACTCACAATAAGAAGAGTAGAAATTAGCTTGACATTGATGATCAGAGGTAATTTTACTGATGGACAACAAATTGCAAGACAAATTTGGAACATGGAGCACATCATGGAGAGTTAACAACGAAGTGAGTTTGATAGTTCTTATCCCGGAAATTACCGAGAGCGAACCATCTGCAATTTTGACCTTTTTATTGCCTGCACACTGACTATAGGATGAGAACAATTTTGAGCAACCAGTTATATGATCAGTTGCGCCAGAATCAATTATCCAAGTATGAACAGAATTAGGAATAACACCTAAAAATGCAGTAGCAAGAGAGTTACCCTTCTGTACCGAAGAACAAGATGGAGTTAAGGACAGTTTTGGAGATTGAAACAATTTGTACAGGTGCTCTAATTGCTCCTTGGTAAAAGGGACTGCATCTGCGTTGGTAGAAGGCTCTTGAGTCTCTTTAGCAGTGGCTTGGTAGGCGTGACTGTCACGTTTGGATTTTGGCTTCCAATTTGCTGGTTTTCCATGAAGCTTCCAACATGTCTCCTTCGTATGTCATGTTTTTTTGCAATGCTCGCGCCATGGTTTCTTACGCCCATTGAGTTTTGTAAGCGTGAGATAAAGGGCTGAATTCTGGGAATAGTAATCAGCAGATACAGACTTGGGAGGATTGGGTGGAATGGTTTCAGAACTACCAGAAGAGCTGGTAGGATTTCTTTGGGCGCCGGTCATCGCCGACTTATACGACATCATCTGAAGAAAAGAGCACGAGGCTCTGATACCATGAAGGATTTTTTAGAAGAAGAATAACCATTCTTATTGAATTTCAAGAGACACGATTGCAAGATAAATAGTAGAGGAAGGCCACCAAATTAGGAAGACCACAAAATCAGCAAATCAAATCAGCAAATCTCTAGGCTAGAAAACAGGAAACTGAAACTACTAGAAACTGAAATAGTAATTTCAGATTTTAAAAAATAGAATTTCCTAATTTATTCCCTAGAAATATGACAATTACGTATATGTTCATTTTTTATTTTATCTTTTAATGTTACACACTCATTCACCTTAACATTCGCATCTCAGCAATTTTTATTTTTTGTACATGTTGTTTTTGAGTTGCCTAACATTCTGAACCATAAAGCATGGCTGACCTTCTAGCCATCTTATAAAAATTTCCTTTTAATTGTAAGGTTATTCTAAAAATTAAACTTTCCTTATAAAAATCTTTAGGAGCTTCGTGCTCCGGGCTGCATTTTTTTTTTAACGATCATGCAACACACCTAACACACTCCTCCATTTTACCTAGCTTGTTTTAATTTTATGTACTACATAGAATTAAACTTTTGTATGCTTTACCAAAGCTAGGTTCAGGAGTGCAGTTATGCGAGAAGAAGGTATGAGCACCCCCTACACACTTGTTTTCTCAAATGGTACTTAATTAACGTCTAATTGTTTCAAATTGAATCAAATGACATGCAATTCACTCCTAATTATTATTCCAACCCTTTAAATATTGAATCCATTTATACCCCATCCGAATTTCTGTTCAAGGATTTAAACTTCATCTCACCTAGGCAATTTGAAGATACACAATTGTTCCTCTTCAAATAGCCATCCTCAGATTAATTATCAATGTTCTCATACAATTAATCCCTTGATTAGTAAATTATCAACCTTTAAATATTGAATTCATTTAAATGTGTTTAGAATTTATGGAAAATGCTTGTGATTTTAAAAAAAATACAGAAAATTCTAGAAAAATTTTTTGTCCCCCTTTTTCCATTTATTTTATGCTTTATTGTTCCATTTTTGTACGTTTTAGAGAAAAATTTGCATGGTAGCTTGCATGTCTCTTTCATTTTGCATGTGTATGTGCATATGGGTGTGCGTGTCCCCTATGATGGAAAAGCATGTTGATCGGGGTTATGTAATTCTCATTTAAACTTGAGGGGTGGTGAATTATTGATAATTACTCTGAAGAAGGTAATTTGAAGAAGGGCAATTGTTTTTATGCAAATTGGCTTAGGTGAGATGCAGTTTACATCCTTGAACGGAAGTCCAGATAGGGTGTAAATGAATTCAATATTTAAAGGGCGGTAATGCACTAATCAAGAGATCATTGTATGAAAACATTGATAATTTAATTTGAGGATGGCTATTTGAAGAGGGACAATTGTGTTTCTTCAAATTGTCTAGGTGAGACGAAGTTTACATCCTTGAACGAAATTCCAAATGGGGTGTGAATGGGTCCATTATTTAACGGTTGGTAATAATAATTAGGAGTGAATTGCATGTCATTTTACTCAATTTGAAGTAATTTGGTACCTTTTGAAAAAAAGGGTGTGTATGAGGTGCTCATACCTTCTCCTCGATAATCGCACTCTCGAATCTAACTCTGTTAATGTAGATTGTGTCTGTCGATTTCCTTGGATGTAGGCATAACTTAGAGAGCAATAAAGGGATAGTAACTAAATAGGTATTCTAACATCTCGTAGGACAAAGTAGGTTAGCGGCGACTCCATGGACATATTTACCCATTATCTTACATTTACCCTATCTTATCGAGCTCGCCACTCGATCAAGGCGACTCGGAAGATTCACCCCCTTTGGGAGGCGGCCTCCGGGACGTCACGACAACTTTTGGTTTCTAAGCTATGCCTAAACTCAAGGAAATCGATAGTCACGATTTGCATTACCAGAGCCAGGTTTGGAAGTGCAGTTATATGAAGAGAAAGTATGAGCACCCCCTATGCACCCGTGTTTTCAAATGGTATCGAATTAACCTCGAATTGTTTCAAGTTGAACCAAATGACATGCAGTTAACTCCTGCTTATTATTATCGACCTTTACATATTGAATCCATTCACACCCTATGTGGAATTCCGTTCAAGGATGTAAATTTCACCTCACCTAGGCAATCTAAAGAAACACAATTGTCCCTCTTCAAATTACCATTTTAAGATTAATTATCGATGTTTTCATGCAATTAATCTCTTGATTAGTGAATTATCGACCTTTAAAAGTTGAATTCATTTATACCTTGTTTGGAATTCCGTTCAAAGGTGTAAACTTCGTCTCACCTAGGCAATTTGAAGAAGCACAATTGCTCCTCTTCAAATTACCATCTTTGGATTAATTATCGATAATTCACCACCCCTCAGGGTTAAGTAAGGACTACATAATCGCGATGAGCATGTTTTCCCATCATAGGGGACACACACGCACCCACATGCACATGCACATGCAAAATGAAAGAGACAAGCAAGCTACCATGCAAATTTAACTCTGAAACATACAAAAGTTTAGCAATAAAACATGATGGAATTATCCTTTAAACCTCAAGGGGACTTGAGGCTTGTTGTTGTTGTAGTTAATGGCAAATATATTTCATGGAAATCAGGGTTAATATCCTTTAGCAGTTTAGTTGAACTTAATCATACTTTCATCTGAATCATTGCATATGGTTTCAGGGTATTGTTTGAATTGATATGGAGGGATTACTTCAGGTTTTTATCAGTCAGATATGGAAATTCTCTTTTCCATCTAGGTAAAGACAGACATCAGATCACTCATTTATTTTGCAAAAGAAACGCGGTTTTATTCAACAAATTTAAATTGGCATTACAAGAAAATCACCTTTGATAGCAACAAAGTTTGTTTTTAGAAAAGACATAAAAAAAATGAATTTCACAATGATAACAAAAACAGTTGGGAAAAGATAGTCTTCAAATATGCAAGTCAGGCTCTGGACTCTGGAGACTCAACATGTGGCAGTTTCTGACAATTGAATATGGGTTAATTTAAAACCAAAACCAGGAGTGACACTTAAAAAACGTTAAAATTGCAGGATAGCAATTTATCTGCAGCATTAGAGCTATTTAAGAAGTCTAACATGGTCAGTTGGTCTAATCTCTCTATTTAAATTAGTGGAACACAGTAATTTCTTTTTATTAGGAGCCGGAACAGTTTAACAAATCCCATCACTTGGGAAGAGAAAACTTAATAAAAAATGAATCTCTAATTCGATCTTTTGCTGATCATTCTAATCATTTTGATTTGCTGAGTAAAGGGAGGGCCTGAATTGGATTGGAAATAATTACGATTTTTTTGAAACATTGGAACATTTCAATTCAACACCGAAATTGTTGAGCAATATCTGGCAATTTAAAAAGTGGAACGCGTTAACAAATGACTCTTAAGTCTTTTTGAACTTGAAACGAAGTTAAATTTTGTTTCAACCTGCATAATTGTTTATAGTTATTATATTTATTATACTTTCAGGTGGGCCAAGAAAAGTGAAAGCTAAATGGAGTCAAGATCAGGCCTTATTTGAATCGTGGCGAAATGGCTGCACAGGGTAAAATGCTTAGTAAAAATGGCATACCTCACATTTTTTTTTTGGTTTTTCTGCTTTATATTTTTTCTTTGGGCATTTAGCAATCAAGTTAAATATTATAAAACAAAGTAACAAACCTATCATTGTAACCTTTAAACCAGTTTATACATTTTATATGAGCTTATTCAGAACCATACCTCTTTTTCGTTTATGTATTAGAAAAACTCTAATGTCAAGAGATGGCATGTGTTTCTGTCACTTGCCATCAAGTTTATAGACTCCTGATGTCCATTAATTTGGTTCATTTAGACTTGCTAAACTTTCAGGTACCCTCTTATCGATGCCAACATGAAGGAGCTGTTGAGCACTGGGTTCATGTCAAACAGAGGACGACAGGTCAATTCCAAGTCATATTTGTAGAGTACTCACATAGTACATGTTGTTGATAATGTAGCTAACTGCTAACTCAGTAAATTTTCTGCCTGGCAACTGCAAGATCTCCTTTTTAGGTGTCAATATTACTTGATTGACAAAGCCAAAATGCTAATATTAGTTTTCAGGATATTGAAAGATTTAATTCATTTTGACAGATTGTATGTTCCTTTCTTGTTCGAGATATGGGTATTGATTGGCGTATGGGAGCTGAGTGGTTCGAGACTTGCCTTTTGGATTATGACCCATGTTCAAATTATGGAAATTGGACCTATGGAGCAGGTAATTGACATCATGGAACCTCTTTGTTTGCAGATGTTTTTTACAATATATGTGTATGTGTGTATGGTTTTATGCATGATTGTGTACGCATGTATATTTGTGTGTCTGTGCCTGCTTGTTTACAGATTTGTTTTACGTGTATTTTGGTAGTTTAGAGTAGTTAATGCGAGTACATCTGAGAAATAGCAAGGAAGAGAGCTGAGCTTGATGATTTCTCAAAGAAAACATGTTAGTAAATTGGAAAAACAATCTAAAAGCTCATGATCCTCCGATTCATCGACCTTTGTTGTAAAGGTTGTCCAAGAGTATGACTACAGGGGTTGAACAAGTGACCAGAGCTGGCAATATGATGGCCTTGAGGCCATTAAGGAGCATTTTAAATGCTTAGTTTGCAATTTTTCCTTGTTATTATTGTTGGTATTTCCTTATTATTATCATTATTTGTTGATGTGGGGTATCCATCCCTTTCCAGATAAGGACTAATCTCCCTGGTTTGTGCCGTCTCCCTTTTCCACATATGCCTGATCAAAAACCACAAAGGCTCTGATATAGCCCAAGGAAGTCACTGCTCCTATGGAGTTTCAAACACGACCATTTTTTGATCATCCTTGCTCAACTTGTCACTTAGCTATTCCCCTCAGGGTATTGTTATTATTGTGTGTGTGCTTCTTGTTGTTCTTTTAGGGGGCTAATTGCCTATAGTTGTCACCCGTTGACTTGGTGCTGTATATGGGCCTGTTACTTGGTGCTTAAATACCCTTCCATGATGCACCCAGTGTGAGCTACAAAGCACCTCAGGCTCACCCATAGCATGTACAGTAATGGGGCTCTGTGCTTCCAGTTTAAGAGCAATTGTTATACCATTCTTATTAGCAATTGCTTTTAGGAGAGCTGGCAATGCTTCAATGGGCATTGAAATTGGTTCCTGGCTCGAGTCTCTTGGGTGTTGCTCGGGGTTAGAAGCCTGGAGTTTTGAGGTTGTTGGTTTGAAGGGGTTTAAAAGATCATTCTTTGACTTGGTGCTGCATATGGACTTAAGTGCTTGATTTCTCCATGTGAAGCCCCTCTTGTCCATTCACAGCATGTAGAGATGTGAGATGCTCCATGGCCAGTTTAAGAGAGAGAGTTTTGCCTTTCCTAATAGCTGTTGCTTTTAGGAGTGTTGGCAGCACTTATTATTATAGTAAGTAGACCTTTATGGGGAAATAACCAAACTTGAGTAGCATCATTAATTGTTTAAAGGCCTTCCTCAAGGATGAATAGCTACGGAAGGCATTTTTCTTCTTTTGATTTTTTTTTTCCTGAGAAGACACCCTATTAGCATGAACACAAGGAACAAGGCACAAGTAATTTCCAAATCCTGTCATTCTATTACAAAAGGCAAGCTTTTTTTGAGGTTTTTTTCTTTATTTGACATCAGGCATTCAATAAAAAAAAAATGCAATCATGAACTTAAGTATTAAAACATTCTTCCTTCATTATTTCCATTAGGTGTTGGGAATGATCCAAGAGAGGACCGTTACTTCAGCATCCCCAAGCAAGTAAGTGTACTTCTATATTTAGTCATGTTTAAAGTTCACAAAATTATTGTAGTCTTACAGTTTTCCAAAGAACAGCAAAGACCCAAACTTTGAATTGTCAAATGCTTAGTAAATCACCAAATAAAGGATTGCCTGGATAAACTACTACTTTCATGTTTCTACATTGAAGGCCTAGCTACATCTAGGAAGGAGATGGGTTTCCTCCTACCACCTTTAATTTGCATAAACATAGTGAGTTGTGCCGATAGCAAACAGTTTTGAATTTTCAGATTTAATATGTTGCCTTTTGTTGCCGAGATACTGGTAAAATGCTTATTCATTTTAAGCTCATAGGTTATAAAGGAGTGTTCTGACTGCAGCCCTTGTCCTAGGATATTTTCGTACAAATTTTCCAGGATGTAGAAAAATTGAGCTAGAGACTATAATCCAAATAAAAAATGTTGAAGTTTGAAGCATGGACTTTGTTTAATAGTTTTATGTGAACAAGAGGCATTCTTGTGTTTTTCAGGCGCAGACATATGATCCTGAAGGGGAGTACGTGGCTTACTGGTTACCTGAGCTACAGGTTCTTCCAAAGGAGAAAAGGCATTTTCCTGGAATACAATATCTTAAGCAAATTGTCCCTCTCAAATTTGGAAACAATTATAGACAAGGCAGTCAGGACTTTGTGGCGAGACGAACCAAATTCAGAGGAAGACACATGGTTGGAAGATGAAGTTATGGACTAATTTGTGCTTGAGGTATATCTTGAACCACTAGATAGATTTGAATGCTTGAAATGGTTTTTTTTTTTACCTTGGCTTTCTACTACTAAAATAAATTATGTGTTACTGACTTGACATTCCTTTAATGTTCTTTGTGTCACATTAAAGTGCTTTTTGGTTTGTCATTAATTTAGTTTTTTAATTAAAAAATCAGTTTTCTATTTAAAGTTTGTTCCTCTATCTTAAAATGAAAGGCTTAGTTTTATACTCCGTTTTTTAAAATTGAAAAATGATTCCTTCAATCAACTACTTCAATAAAAAGGGCATTCCCAGGTCACAAGGCTTCCGACTTTCTAAGAGCAGGGGGAGGGCTGTCACAGTGGACACTGGACACATCCTTACCCTTGTTTTTATGCAGAGGCTGTTTCCTTGGACTTAAACCTTTGATAACACATACATTATTGCACTTAAAAAAAAATAATTTCCCTTGCAAAAGACCTAAAAGTTTTCTGTTGAATAGACCCAATTTAGAATGAATAAAATTTATAATTAGGTGTCATTTTCTCCTCAAATACAATTGTTAAAGGTTATATATATCTTTTAGTGTTATTATTATTGAGTGTGTTGGTATGTTAATTAGTGAGAGTTAGTAAGAGTATTATTGTCATTAGAATGTATTTAAATTTGTATTATAAATAGATGGAGAGACCTATCTTCATGTTAGGTCAACCATTTTTAATCAAATCTTAACATGGTATTAGAGCATGATCCTATCTAAACCCTATTTCCCTTAGTCGTTGCCGGAAAACTGCATTCCTGTGGCTGTTCTTCCCTAATCCACCTCCATCCCATACTAAATCACAAAACCAACCATATACCTATAATTAGACATCCCCAATGACCCACCCCACAAAATCCCATCGCCAAAGGGCACTCCACGCACCAGCCAAATGCCGGTAGAGTTGACCCCATGCGCTGGTGCGTGAGGGCAGTTTTGGCCACTTTTGCGCTCGCGGTATTTTGTTAATTTATGTTCAGGATTTATGAAGGCTTCCTTGTGAGTTTTTTGGAGCCGTGGCCGTATGTTTAGTTGTGAGGCTGTGGCAGTGCTATATCCGTCTCGATGAGTTGTTCACCTTGCCCGTGGTTGCGTTGGTGCTTCACATGGTTTGTGATTGTTCTGATTATTGATTGTTCTTGTTTTTGGTGTGGTTGCTGATTTGTGAGTGTTGTGGCAACGCTATATCCATCAGTGAGTTGTTCACCTTGCCCGACCGTTTGTGATTGTCACAATTAGTTTTGATTGTTCTTTTTGTTTTTGGTGTGATTGCTGACTTGTGAGTGTTGGGATGGAATCTATGAATCCCGAAACTTGTTTCCTGCATCACTGCCACAAATAACGACTCAAAAGTTGGATGGAAAGAACTATGTTCACTAGTCTAAAGCTGTTCGGATTTATTTTGTAGGATTAAGGAAATTTGACCACTTGCTCCAATCTGATTCTTCCGATGAGAAGAAAAAAGACTTCTGGGTTTAGAAAGATGCCTTGATTGTTTCCCTTTTATGCAATTTGATGGAGCCATAGATTGCACGGATGTGTATGCATCTAGATACATGCAAAGAGATTTAGGATTATGTTAAACTTCTTTACTCCAGTAGCATTACACGTATGTATGATTTATCCTAGGAGTACTTTTAGTTACAACAAGGAGATAGGAGCATCGAAGATTATTTTGCAGTGGTTTGAGTAGTCGTAGTGGTAGAGACAGACAAGGTCGAGGTACTCCTCACA